>NW_021703778.1:101153051-101560211 GCF_005190385.1 Monodon monoceros
GGGGGGGGGGCAGGGATTGGGGGAGTGGGTGTCCTGAGCTCTAGTCTGTCATGGATCCACTGTGTGACCTTTTGCCAGCCACTTAACCTCTCTGGGCCCCAGCTTCTGCTTCTGTAACTTGGATGGGGGATGATTCCTAAGGTGCTTTTCAGGGATAGAATTCTAGAAACGATGCTAAGTTCTGAAAAATCAGCCAAACTCAGCTTACAAAATCATAGTGAGTAAGGTAAGGAAGGAAGGTCTGCATACATAGAAAAAAGATAGGAAGGATATCCACCAAAGTGTTATTAACAATGATTATGACCAGGTGGTAGGTCGTGGGCGACTATAATTTTCTTTTATACTTGTCCAATATTTCCAGCATCCCCTGGCTTTAGTCCAGCAGTCCTCCCAAATCCAGGGGTCCTCTTTCAGCCTCTGGCAGGTCCGGCATGCCTTAATGGGGGTGCATAGGGCCCAGTCTCTCTCACCAGGCTGGTAATGGCCATGGAGAAGACGAGCAGGATGGTAGCGGTGCCCAGGGCAACTCGCAGTCCGGGCCGTGTGGCCACTAGGACAGACAGTGTGGGCAGCCAGTGCAGCATCTTGGGGCCTTTCAAGACACACTTCTGTGGAAGGAGCATGGGAGTCTTAGCCATGGGGCTGGGGCACCCACTGCAGGCCAAGTCGTGGTCAGGGCCCCAGCTCGCCACTCTGCCCCCAAGCCCACCTCACCGTCAGGTGCTCTGAGAAGCAGACGAAGAGGAGGAGGAAGAAGAGGAGGAAGGTGATGCTATAGGTGATGGTCAGAGCTGGGGGCCTAAAGAGAGACAAGAGCGAGGCCTGTAAGAACCAGAAGAGGTTTTCCGAGCGCTAGGAGGGTGCCATTCAGTCTGGTTGGGAGACATGGGGAAAAGTGGTCCTGGGGATCTGAACCGGCTGCCGATGAGGTCTAGGCTGATGAAAGGCATTACATGCTGATGATCTGGGAAAGCTGAGGGGTCAAGGACAGTACTGGGATAATGTAGGGGTAATATCGGAAGGGGACAGGGGACTCACAGGAGTGGCCGAGGCTCCATCAGACTGGTCTCTACGCTTTCAGGCCAAAGCTCTTTCATCTGGCTGAGTTTTGAATGAGTCCTCACCCCTCCTAGCAGTGAACTGGGAGTGAGGACCTACTCTCTAAGCTCATTTGCTGTGAGATTTGGACTTCTCAATGGGAACAAAACCTCCTTCATGGGACTGTTGCTAGAGTTGAAAGACGGGTATGTGAAAATGCTTGGGGTACACAGAAAGTCCACAGGATGTAAGATAGTAAGATGAGGGCTACGATGACCAGTTCCCCAGACCACATGTTTCCATTTCCTCTGTGGCTCAGTGCCCTGAGCCGAGGGGAAGTGGGCAAGGGAAGAAAGTGTGGGCCAGGGGTCTGGAAGAGCCAGGGGTTCTGTTCTTGAGAATCAGGGCTTCCCTTGCCTCGGGGTCCCTCACCTGTTTGTCACCAGCATCTGGATGATGAAGTTGGAGAAAAAGACCAGGAAGGTGCAGGCTGCATAGTATTTGAAGGCGGGGAGTGCAGAGAGCCGATACTGGAAGGGAGGGGGTCGGTGGAGACAGGGCACCAGTGCTGCCCATCACCTTGAAGGTGTCAGTCCCAGGCAAGGAGTGGGTCCCCAGCCTCACTGTCCCCCCTCCAGTTCTGCCCCAGGTAGCCTCTACCTGTTCCCCAAGGAGCTGCCCTCCTCCCTCCCATCACCACCCAGTAATTCAATAGATGGGTATGAGCCCTTCACCCACCAGGGTCACAAACTGGGCAGACCTGGGGAGGGGAGGTGGGACCACAGGGCCTGCTCCCTCCCCAGGGTGCAGGAACTGAGGTTGGGAAGTCCTACGGTGACATCCCCCCAGTCTACCTCTTTCTCCATCTCCTTCTCTCGGAAGTACAGTGTCAATGGGTTGAAGTCCTCTGATTGTTTCCACTGTCTGGTGGAGGGTGGGGGCAGTAAGCCCGGAAGAGGAAGGGGCAGGGGCAGGGAGGAGGGCGTGGTCCGGTGAGTCGAAGGGCTAGAGCTGGGAAGGCTCTCCCTTCCTTCCAGGTCCTACCACCCCTCCTCTACCACATGAGCCCAGGCCTCCAGCCCTCCCAGCCCTCTCCTGCTCTCCGTACTTCTGAGAGTTGAGCTGTTCGATGACTTGGAAGAACTTGGCATCCCCGGTGTCTAGTTCATCATCTAGTCCCCGGGGGGTACGGCTCCTGCACAGTGAGAGCCCAGCCTGTCACCAGGGAGATCCTCAAAAGCATCTGGGCAAAGAAGGAGAAGCCCCCCCAGGGAGGATGGAGGTAGGTCACTGGGACAGCCCCACTGTCAAAGTTGTTCAGGCCTCCTCACCGGTCCAGGCTCCACTGGGGGCTGAAGGAAGACAGGGCCTTCTCCTGCAGGGAGAACACAGGGATGGGGGAAGATGAAAGATGGTGAGCGTCCTCCACCATGGTGGAGCCTCTCTGCAGTGAGGCATTCCATTACCTACACCCGGCCTTGACTGCAGGGAGAACACAGGGATGGGGGAAGATGGAAGATGGTGAGCATCCTCCACCATGGTGGAGCCTCTCTGCAGTGAGGCATTCCATTACCTACACCCGGCCTTCACTTGAGCATTTGACCTGGCTGCTTCCCTTGCCTCTAATGAACTCTCTCTCTCTATCTCTATCTCTCCCTGTATATCTCCATTTCTACCTCCATCTCCATCTCTATCTCTACCAAATCCCACCTACCCTCAAGGGAAGGTTCGAACCATATTTACTTCTTCAAGCTCCCTCCTGACTCTTCGGACTCCCAGAGTCTCTATACTCTCTGATTTCCTCATAGTTTCTATCACTTAGGAGGCAACCCTGGATCCTCTGTAGGCACGAGTGGCTGTTGATCCCTTGTCTCATCTTCCCTAAGGACTGCAACAGATTCCAAAGGCAGTGACTTGCCCATCACCCCATGCCCCAAAATCCCTGTTGGTTGAAACTGGAATGGCAATGCAGGACACTCTGAATCTCCTCTGACCTTTCGTGATGGTCAGGCTGAGCTGGGAGGCGGTGAGAGAGGGAAATGAAAATGGAGAAGAAAGGGAAAGGGGAAGAGAAACAAACCTGGTTACAGTCAGTCTCTTCTGCACCGAAAGGAATACGCAATGTGTGCAGAGACGTGAGAAGGAGCACGCGAGCAGGTGAAGACAAGCGCCAAGGAAGGGGGTGAAGATGTGTGGTGACCGTCCTTCCCCACTCGCCTGGCTCATGTGAAGGAAGCAGGGTCACAGGGGGCCACATCATCCCCCAAACCAAAACCTTGTGTATGTGAGAGGAGCAGAGGGAGAGACGGAGAGCGATTGAGAGGTATGATCTAGGCATGGGGCCATCTATGCCTGATCCTCACTTTTATCAGACTACCTACTTGTGCCCCCCATCCCGGGCCCCATGCCTATAAGTTATCTGAAGGCAGGGAAAACGTCTTATTCATTTCTGTCTTCTCAAGAACTAACCTAGTGCCTGCAACATAGTAGGTGCTCAAAGATTGTGGAAGGAAGGAAGGAAGGAAGGAATGGATGGATGGTAGCCACCACACAAATAGCACCCCACCACCCCAAAGTTCCGCCTTGTTTAATAGCAGGCTAAGTGTGATTCTCAGGATTCCTAACATTTGAATGAGACCCTGGGACATCAGGGGCTGAGAAGGGAGTCTCTGGGCTGGTGAGGTCCTGCCTCAGGAGATACCTTAGAGCAAGGGATTCCCACTCTGCCCTGAACTTCTTAGCCTGCATGCCAGTGGGGGGTTGGGGAGTTCTGGCATGGGTTCTGGGGGGCTTCCCCACCTCGGGGATTGTACCCAATATTGTCTTACAGCCCCTGGGCTCCCGGCAAACCCCTTTCTACCCCACCCCCACTGGGAGGTCTCATCCTGCAACAGTCAGCTGGGTCTTGGGCTCTTCCTTCCTCTCCATCCTGCCAGCTTAGCCCTCTGACAGCTCCCTTCCCCCTGCTGAGGCTTGAAATTAAGCACTCAGCCGCTGAGCCACTGCTGCCAAGGTCCACCCCCTCCCCGCTCCCCACTGTTCACTGATCTCTGGCCTGCTTTCCTGCTGGATGGGAGAGGAGTGGGGATGTGACACAGAAAGGGTACTCTGTAGTCACCCCATAGACTCAAGCTGGTCTACCTAGTAGAGAAGATCCTGGGAAGATCTGTGGATAGGTGGTTGGGAATGCTGAACAGGTTTTGGGCAGATAGGGTAAAATGGAGGAGAACGGGCTGAGGAATGTAATCCCAGGGCAAGCCTTTAGGGACATGGCCTGGGTCCCTGCATGAGGGGGTTCTGGCCGCTTGTCATCAAGTACCAACCTCAAGAGTCGGCTGGTGGAGGAGATCCAGGCTCCTCCGGCAGCTGGTGAATCACTGACTACCTTGAAGTGCTATGTATAGGTCAGCCAGTAACTGGCCCTGCTCTAACTTACCCCAGAGGAGGGGTAGGCCGGCTCCCCTCTCTCCCTCCCCCCTCCCGCCCACTCGTGGTGATTTCCTTCTTCAAGGCCATGAGAGATTTTCACTGTCACCTCATTTTATCTGTATACAAGTGTTGGAGAGTAGGGGCAACAAGCGATTGGCCCCGCCTTCCCGGTCCCAGAGGGGACTGAAGAAGAGAGCGTGCAGTCGCAGGACTGAGCTAAACAGAGACACTTCCTGGTGGGAATAGGTGTGCACCAATGGCCTCAGAGTGAGGAGGAAGTAGGGTACCAGGGGAAGGAGCTTTCCTGAGTAGAGGCTGGGTAGCAAGGGCCATAGTATCTGTGGGATCTTGGGTCGTCTCTGAGCTGAGCTCAGAGGGCAGTCATCTTTGCCCTTTCTCTGGAAAGAAGGGCAAGGAAGGTCCTGAACCAGTAACTAGGGTGACCAGAAAGTTCGGGACCTTGTGACGTCAAGTGACTCACTAGTGGTGGGGGCGGGAGGGGCTGGAAGTGGGCAATGGGGGTGGGTTTACATAAGTGCTGGGCTCATGAAGGAGGTGCACGTACCGGGAGAGGGGTGGAGGTGGACACAGGGCTCTCCACATGGCTCAGGTGGGCGAAAGGCTTGGCTGCACCCCAGGACTCCAGGTAGCGGGTCATCAGCAGTGATGGACGCATCTTGGGGCCCTCAAGAGAGGACAGCAACCCGCCTGCAGTGCCCTTCTCGTCCTCCTCAGCCTGGGGCACATGAGGGCTGAGAGTCAAGATCACAGACCCTTCCCCATTCTCCCCACACCCCTTAAAGGCTTGTGTCCCCTCCCCCACGATACACACTTCAGGACACAGGAGCTCAGTCTCTGGCATGGAAGAGATCAGGCCCGTTGGCTGTGTATGGTTAGGGTGGGCCAGCCCATGGGGTCCAGGCTGGGCTCTTACCCGGGGATCGATGACAAGGTAGGTCGGCTCCCCTAGCTCCCGAAGGTATGGGTCCCCGTGTTCCATGGCTGCATCCTCCACAGCATAAGCCCCTGCCAGCAGTGCCAGCGTAGCCCCTGTGATATGTACTCGTCTGGAAGAAGGGGGCAGTGGGAATCAGAAGGGAGGGCTTCCAAATCTCTCATTTCTTTCGAGGATCATTCCTGGAGGTCTGACTTCAAGCAAGGCCCTGTGCTACAGGATGTGTCTCCCAGCTCCCCTCCCTGTACCCCAGGATCTCTCTGAGCCCCACTTGGGAACGTGCCCATTTTAAATAACTATGAAAACCAGGCATGTGGGAGGCCTGACTGGGCTCTTGCTATAGCCTGCCGGAGCCCCAGCTCTCACCCTGGCACTCCACTCGCCTCCATGTGGTTGGCCAGAGTGACGTCATGGGACCAGACATCGTACTGCCACTTCTGCAGCCCGATGACCCCGCAGAGCGCGCTGCCCGAGTGCACACCCACGCGCATGTTGATATCCACGCCGGTGGCTGCCCGAAGCTTCCTGAGCAGAGTGTGTGGAAAACAGTCGGAGTGCTGCCTTCAGTCCTACCCACGCAGCACCCCTCCCTCTCTCCGGGATGGCTCCCACTACCCTACCCGCCCCACCCCACATCCATCCTGCCCACCCGAGCTGACCTGATGGCCCGGCACATGTCCAGCCCCATGCGCACGCAGTTGATGGCGTGGTCTGGCAGCGAGAGCGGCAGCCCGGAGACACAGTAGTAACAGTCTCCCAGGATCTTGATCCGCATGCATTCATGCTCCTGGGGGAAGGGTGTACAGGCGGAGGGGGTCACCTGGTTAGTGGTCAAAGGAGGCAGGAGAGAGTTGGGGAAAAGTGGGAGCAAATGTGGTATTCCTGAAGAACTTCTGAGGTTGGGATTGTCTAGGTCAGATCTAGGGACTCTCTTAACTTGATACGGGGCTGGCTGAGGTCTCCTATGTGGGTGTCTTTCTCAGAAGGGCTTCTGAAAGGTTGGGATGTCTGTGGCTCTCTCCATCTTTGGCCTGTGTAGCGTGTATCCAGATTTGAGCATATGAAAGCCACCTCGGGATTGAGGGTTTTTTGGGGGGACACCCAATATTAAGTTGCTTAGGGGCATCCCTGGGGCCTGAGAAGGTAGCTGGGCTGAGGATGGAGAGGGCAGAGGTTTCCCTTGGAAGGGCCTCCTAATGTTAGCGCATCAGAAAAATCTATCTAGATTTGGTTGCAGTGTCCAGAGACACCTATGCTGGGGCTCAGAGCCTGTTTGGGGGTGTTGTGGTTGGGGCATCTGTGAGGATGTTGAAAGGTCTCTCCAGGTTTGAAGTGTGTGCAGTGAGCAGTTCCATACCTGGGGAGATTTGAGAGGGTTTCCTACCTGCAGTGGAGTATCTGGGAGCCCACATGGACTTGGAAGTGGGACTGGGATCTTATAAGGCAGGATTTTCCCTCGGAAGGGGATCTCCAGGGTGGGGAGTTTGAAGGTGGGGAAGGAAGCCCCCTCTGACCTTGGCGATCTGGTCGAACTTGCCAAAGAGCTCGTTTAGCATGAGCACCAACTCCTTAGGGGAGCACTCACTGGCCAGCCGCGTGAAGCCCACGATGTCAGCATACAGCACGCTGGGCAGAGCAGACTGCGTCAGTGGAGCTGGGGTCTCAGCCCACGTTCCCTCCCATCTGCCATCCTTCCTTATACCTCACTCCCTGGTGCCTCTTGACATAGAGGCTGTGGAAGTTGTTGGTGCTCTCTGGCCGTGACCCCTGTCCAGCCTGCAGCCGTGCCATGATCTCCGCCTTCATCTCTCGGGCCAGGTAGGCAGGTAGGATGGACAAGAGAAGGTGTTCCTGGGGGAGGTGACTATAAGCACCAACACTCCTACCCCTAAAACCAGGAGCCTCAGCCCCCCCAAACCCTTAGGAGCCCACAGACTTCCCCAGCCCCAGAGGTGTTCCCAGGGCGCTGGCCCAGGTCCTCCCCCCCACCTACAGCCTGGCTCCACCCCTGCCCTGCACTGATCACCTTTAGGGACTGAACTTCCAGCACCAATACCGGAGTTAGAGCCCTTTGTTTAGTATCACAACGTTCTAAAATGCTTTCACAAGCTTCAGTTTGCTTGAGCCTCACAGCGGCCTTCCAAGGTGGGTGATAGCCACATTTTACAAAGGAGGAAACAGAAGGTCAAGCGACCCTCCCAAAGTCATTCAGCTTCCAGAGCCCGGTTGTGTGATCTAAACAACTCCCCCCTTCGAGCCCCGGTCCCTCCCGGCCTCCCGGGCCCAGCGGACCTGGTGCTTCTTCTCGGTGTCGAGTCTCCGGCGGGAGTGCAGGGAACTAAGCGCCTCCCGGAACGTGGCACGCAGCGCGCGCTCCATCAGCGCCTTGTGGTATGCCCCGGCCACGTTCCCGCACAGGAACAACACCGCGTTTGCCGCCAGCTGTGGGGAAGGGTCAGCCTCAGAGGACGCTGGACCCCGGGGTCGGGGGGCTATTGTGTGTAGCTGGATTGGTCTCTGAGAGGGCTGAGGAGGACTCTGCAGTTAAGAGACCGAAGTATTTCGAGGCAACGGGTGCCACACTGTGGGACCCATAGGGGGCACTTCTCCTCCCCCCGCCCCAAGCAGACTCTTGGCTGCTGCACCAACACGGCCTCTTAGGTCTAGAAACCTTGGCACGTACGTTTCCTCTGCTGGGAATACTACTCCACCATCCCCACCCGCGCCGCAGCACAGCACTACTCAAGCTCCAATTTTTACATTCTCTGTGATGGTTCCGTCATCCACATCTGTCCCCACCACCCCAGTCCCCTGGCGAGCTCCCTTCCCCGTGGGCCCAGAGCCCTCTTCTGGCGTTTGCAGGCATCGCGCTGCGCTCTGTACCAGCTCCACGAGGGCATGGTCGGGGTTTGTGTTTGTACCCTGCGCCCAGCGTTGCGCCCTGCCTTGGAGTCACAGCTCATCAAACGGTTGGTGAATGCCCAGAGGTAGCAAGTAGCGCCCAGCGGAGCCAGCCTCGGACGCAGCCTGTGCTCCGCGCGTGCTCACCTGCGGCAGCAGCGCGGGCTGTGAGTTCGGCTGAGGCCCAAGATACAGCCCGAGGACCAGCAGGTGTGAGAGTGAAGAGGCGAGACCCGCGGCGGCGGCGTCCCGCATGCCCAAGGGCAACATGGCATACACGGTGAAGATGACAAAAAGGAAAAAGGACACCTGGGGGAGACGGGCGCGGGAAGTTGCACGCTTACACTGCTGCGCTGCTCCTCGGGGCCTGAGTGCGCGTCGGAGGCCCGGGAGTCCCCTCCCCACTGCTCGGCCTGCCTCACCTGGTCCCAGGCGCTCACCACGCCCCCGGTGAAGAGGAAGCCGAGGCCTAGCGCGAGCAGCGCTGCCCACACGAGGCCCGACAGGGGACGCGTCCAGCGCTGCAGTCGCTGCTCGCGGGAAGCCAGGCCCAGCAGCAGCGAGAAGCCGCCCAGCCCGCACAGCATAGTGGTCAGGAAGCCCGGGTCTGAGGCCAGCTCCTGCGGGGGAGGGGGTACATGAGGCAAGATTGGCGTGTGGAGTTTGGGGAGCTTGTCCAAGGAGAGGAGGAGTGGGCAGTCCCTCAGACCCGTTCTGAAAACTGTTTCAAACCCAAGTAAGAAAAGCAGGTAGGGCACCTTCACTTGCCATTCATATTAGGTTGAACCACATGAAATTGCTGATAATCTGTTTTTTTTATTTTTTTTTTTTGAGTTTAAGATGCTGCCTTCTCCCTCTCTCTCTTTTTCCTTTTTTAACATCTTTATTGGAGTATAACTGCTTTACAATGGTGTGTTAGTTTCTGCTGTATAACTAAGTGAGTCAGCTATATGCATACATATATCCCCATATCCCCTCCCTCTTGCGTCTCCCTCCCTCCCATCTTCCCTATCCCACCCTTCTAGGTGGTCACAAAGCACCGAGCTGATCTCCCTGTGCTATGAGAGCCAGCAGTCTCCTGTGATTCAAACTACTATCTCACTGGCATGCTGCAGGGGGACTGAACCTTGGGCCATCTACCCAGAAGACCTGGCTCCAACCTCATATTGGCCACTTGTGAATCCAGGAGCTTTCTGAGACTCAGTTTTCTCGGAACTAAAGCACCCCTCCCACCCCCACCTGGGATCCCAAAGCAAGCGAGAAATTCCAGCTCACAGAAGGCACTTAGGCATGAGTGTATCCAAATCTGGCCAATTTGCTGGGGAGATTCCCTGCCCGGAGCCAAGGTTCAGAGTTTCAGGCCCCGCCCGCCCCCCACCCCACCCCACCCCACCCTCAAGCAGAGCTTGGGCAGGGGGGCGCCCAGAACCTCCCTCGCCTGCCTGGGAGCTGGATCTCACCATCACCTCAAGGCGTAGAAGCCCCCCACTCCCACCCCGGTCTCCACCGTTTGTCCCCACCTCTTCCTGGACTTGGAGGAGGACGGGCAAGGATTGGTCACATCCAGTGGTTTTCCCACCTTGCCTCCGAAATGTGAAAAGAAAGCTTGACGCAGGATACTTCCAGAAGTGGAACTGAAGATCCCCTTTCCCCCCACAAAAGAAACTGGAAACGGGTTCATTTTGGAACTAAATGAGAGTGGGATGTAAAGTGTCTTCTGGGACTCTGTGGGTACAACTGCCCTACGGCCCCTAAAAGGGAAAGAAAACCAGGAAGCAGATTCCCACGGGGCCCAGTGTAATCCCCCCAACCCACCCCCCGGCCCACCGCCGGAAAACTGGAAATTCCGGTGTTGGATTTATTCTAGGACCAGTAGATCACAGAAGCTTGTAAGGTCTGAGGTCTGTCAGTACCCGCAGGGAAATTAGAAGCATCGAGGGCTCAGCTATCTCCTTGTGTAGACCCGGAGACTGTGGCCCAGAGAGGCAGAGTGACTTGTGTAGGGTCACTGCAGTTCCTAGCAAGGTCTAGCACTTGTTTCCCGGGTCCCAGCCAAGAAAGCACATCGAAAAGAAGATCCACGTGGGACCACCCTGGTGGTGTCCAGTGGTTAAGACTCCGTGCTTCCAGTGCAGGGACCGTGGGTTTGATCCCTGGTCGGGAACTAAGATCCCACAAGCTGCAAGGCGCAGCCGAAACAAAAGAAAAGAAGACCCACAAGTCCCAACCCTGAAAATGCCCCTGAGGCAATGACCCTCCCGCTGTCCCCGAGGAGGCACCCTGCACCGGAGCCCCACTCCCTGCACCTCCCCCCCCCCCCCCCTCCCCCCCCCCCCCCCCCCCCCCCCCCCCCCCCCCCCGCCCCCCCCCCCCGCCCCCCACCCCCTTCCCCCCCCCCCCGCCACTCACCCTGCCGCTGGCCCAGGCAACAGCGAGCAGCGCCAGGAGCCCGACGAGCACGATCACCAGCAGCAGTAGCAGCAGTGGGTACTGCTGGCTCAGGCTGTAGTAGGTCTCGTAGAAGAGGTCTTCGCTGGGAGGCGGCCGGGGACTGAAGAGGCGGGCCATGGTCTCCCCTGCCCAGAGCTATACCGCCTTGGGGTGACCCCTGGGGCTGAGGAGGGCCAGGGTGGGTTACTGAGGCCCCAGCTAGCCCCAGCTGTGCCGTTCTCACCAGGTCCAAGCCACTTGCGCCCGGACCTCCCGACCTCGCTATCCCACCTCCTCCCAGGCACTCCCTGTGACCTCCTTGCCTTCTCCCAGTTGGCAGTGAAGGGACTGCTCAATGCTTTGCTCCTCCTTCCTCAAACCCAGACTGCAGAGGTGCTCTAGCAAAAGCCAGGGGCACAGGATTTGGGGTTGAAGCAAAGGAGCCCCGGCTACCTCCTCTCCCCCAGCTCACTGCCGCAGCTGAACGGGCTAACCCCAGGGCAGGTTTCGGAGTCACACTGGCTGCTAGGCTATTAGCTCTGAGCCCCAGGCAACAGGCACTTCCCTCCCGGCGGCTCGGCGCCCTCCCACTTCCCCGGTGGGACAGCCCGGCCCTTCCTGTGCCCTAGCCGGACTCCGCAGACCTCCTCCCCCACTCTGATTGTCTCTCCTAACTCCACAGCCTCCCCACATCTGCCCCCTCAAGGGAGAGGAATGCGGACCGCGGGGGAGACGCAAGGGGTGGAGTGGGCTGAGCCAAGCGTCAAATGTCAAAATGGGTTCAGAACCTTGGATGTGGGGAGACTGAGGGCGGGCTGGAGCGAAGGCTGGCAAGGATGCAGGGAAGAAGAACATGGTGCCATACGGGGGCTAGGTTCTAGGTTAGGATGGGAGGCGGTCATTCCCTGCTCCTCCAGCCTAGATGGCAGCGGTGTGGCCGTATCTGAGTGGTCCATACTCCAGTGGTGTCCAGCTCCAGGGGAGGGGCACATCTGCGTGTAGCTTTGTGGAGCCGTCGCTGTCCACTCCCAGACAGCAGCTGAGAATCAAAGGGTTCCAGTGCCTCCACGGAAGCAATGTGTGCATGCAGCGGAGGGAGGTGGTAGTATGGGGGCTGACGTACGAGAGACTAGGGGCATCATGCAGGGCAAAGATGTGCTGGGGTCTGCGAATTCCCATGGCGAGCCCCCTTCCCCAGGACTCCACTGCCAAGTCTCCACAGCCCAGGGAAAAGGTGGTGGCAGGACCACAGCCTCTGTCCTCAGGGTTTGGTTTAGGGTGGGGTCTGGGCCTGCTCTACAGGAAGTGCTCTGCCCTGAGATTAGAGCTGCCCAGGAGCCAGACCTCCAGGATTCCTTCCTGCCGCCACCAGCTGGGCCCTGACCTTGTGTGCCACAACTCTGCCCACCTACAGCCCTCAGCATCCCCCTTCCCGCCCTAGCCAGACACGGAAGTGCCTTCTACTCCCTCGATGTCAGCTCCCCCGCCTCTCAACCACGTCCCTTCCCGCCCCTGGCTGAAGCTTTAGCCTCGTCGTGGTGCTTTGGTTAAAATTCCACCACATTTATTGACTCCTGGGGTCACAAAGACAGTTTGGGTGCAGGCCTGATGGCCCTCAGAGAAAGTCTAGGCTAGCTGCCTCAAGTCCAGGAGGCAGTTTAGAAGCTGCTTCGATTCCTGCTATTATGATACCAGCCCTGTGGCCCACTCCAGGCTTCGGGTTCTTGCCGTCCTTCTTTCGAACCTATTCCTTGGGGGGTGAGCTGGGGGCCCCTATCCATGCCCCGAGGTGCCAGGCCCTGCACGGATGAGGCAGTTCTTCCTTGTATAATCATATGGTTGTTGTTTCCAATCTGTACCCCTTGGCTATGAGGTACGGTAGGAAACCGTGGCCCTTTAAGAGAAAGAGTGATGATGGTGGGAGGGTTAAGCGCTCTCGAGACTCAAAGTGAGGAGGAGCGGCAGGGTGGAGAGGCAGTGGCACCTCGTGTTCACCCTGGGGAAATGCAAGTGTGGGGTCTCCGGGCCTGCCAGTGACTGGGTCAAGGTGTGTCTTCAGCCTTCCTCTTCAGGCTGCACCTTCAGAATTGGGTTTGCAGAAGCTCAAGAGGAGTGGCAACTAACATCTGAGACTCTGATGTTTGGGTCTTTTCTGATGGGAAACCCTCTGGGCATACATGGCAACAATGGAATGGAATTCAGGGGTTCACAGAGCTGGTGTTGGGGAAACTCAGAAGGCTCAGGGGCAAATCCAGGCTTTGCTGTGTGACTTCAGTGGATGTCAGTTTCTTCATTTATAAAATGAGAAAGTTGGGTTAGGTGGCCTCTAGCCCTTTCTCATTCCCCTCCCCAAGTACCCTGGATCTATATTTGGTCTTGAGGAAGAAGCTGGTGGAAGAATTGAGCAGGGGGAAGGAAGGAGGAAGGAGGAAGGAGTGGGTACCTGGTACTGGATTTGGCCCTGGTGCCCTGGGAGGCCAGTTGGTGTCACGTATCTCAGCCCCCTGCAAACAACACAGGGCTCTCAGGCCCCCTGTCCTGGGCCTTGTTCCCCTACTGCAGACCCCCTCAACCCCAAGTCTCCCCTAACAAGGGGACAGGATTCACAGGAGTCCTAGTGCATCCCCTAGTCCTACCAGTGTCTCACCTGATACCCTTGGGGTCCAGGACCTGGGGTCCAAGCCGAGGTGGGGCTGGGCTTCTGGTTTCTGACAGGTAAGGTCTCTGGATTTTGAGGAGGTTGGGCTGTTGAATCTGAAGAGGTCTCTGCTGTCCAGGGCAGGCTGAACCTGCCCTCTCTGGGCCCTGATGCTCTCGGGAAGTTTTGTACATTTTTCAGGAACAGACCTGGGGTACCCCTCCAGATTCAGGTTCATCATTTCAGAGACCACGGAATCATGGCTTCCTGTGGTTCCCCCAGGGCCATCCATTTCTGTACTTTCCGGGCCTGGCTTGAGGACAGACAACAACCTGCTGCTGCCCCTGTGCTCGGACAGGAACTCCTTTACCTGCAAGGATGGGGAGCTGGCTGGGCATGGAGGTGGGAGAGCCAGAGCAAACCCAAGGGAGGAGTCTCTTGCTTCATATCTGTTGCCTGGGAACTCAGGGATGGGGCGGGGACACTGGGGACAAAAGACAAGGCTTAGAGAACAGTGGTCAGTGGGGAGTCATTGGGTGGTCAAGGGAGCCACGTTGTGCCATCCTGCCCAGCTCCTAGGTGGGGTGAGGGCATTGGGCACTCACTGTGGAGACTGCAGCATTCATCTTTTTACCAGACATCTCCTTTCTTTACCAGATCGAGGACTTTCTGGGTGTTTGGTCGGCATTCTGGAGAGAAGGCAGAGTGGGTGAGCAAAACTTCTTTTCCAGTGAAAAGCCCCTGCTGACAGATCCAGGCCTACCTCAACTGCCAGCTAAGTGGCCAGCGCACCTTGGAAGGAGGGTCTCTTCTGGGGCTCATGGCTCCAGCAGTGCTGCATTAAATCCTTCAGTACTTCCAAGCCAGGATCTCAGGGCCAGACTGGGGCAGCTCAGTCAATGCAGGCCGGATCTGCCTCTCACACACTGCTTCCCACTGCAGTGATTTATGGTCCACTACTGGGGTGTGGGTGTGAGGAGAAGACATTCAGAGTATGAAGGCCACCTGAGCCATCACGGAAAGGGGCAGGGAGTGTAGGAGATGTGAGGAGGGAGTAGGGCCGTCTGAGCAGGTAAACAGGAAGAGGAGGGCTTGGGGATTGGGGGTTTGGGGGAGGGGGCACCTGAGGTGAAGGATCCCAGAGTCTGCCTAGAGTTTTACTCTCAGCTTCTCTTCTGGCTAGCACTGCCCACATTAGGATCCCGAAGCTGCAGGAGACACAAAGCTGAGGCCTGACCCACCTGCTGACAAGACTCCTTTCCATATACCATCCCTTAGAAGGACCCAGAGAGGTGTAGAAGTTGGGGATGTATGTTTGGAGTACCTTACCTGTAGACATCACTGGCCATGGAGGCCTTCCAGTTTATATCAGCCAACAGTTCTGGGGCCAAGTAAGCTGGGGTGCTCCCTGGCTCCCCAGATCCTGCCCCTGTCTGTGAGACTCCCAGAAACGTGGACAGGCCCAAATCTTCCAGCTGCAAAAGGAGATAAGAAGGAGGAGATAGGAGGTGGACAGGGCCTAGCAGCCTCCAGAATCCTTTCCTCTCCCGCACAGAAGGCGCAGGCCCTTCTGTGGCTGCACAGATATTATGGTCCCAGCCTTGTAAAGGGGGTGTGGAGGGTTAGTGGAATGGTAGGACCAGTGAGGCTCCTGGTTGGAGGTCTGGGTCCCCGCTCCATGGGGCTGGGTCAAGGTCTGAGTCTCCTGGACTAGTTCAGCCACGGGTCTTTGGAGGGCCCCGTGGGGTGGACCCATGGAACTGACCATGTTGGCCAAGGCTTATATCGCCTGGTATGGCAGGGGCTAAAGCTCCTGGATGAGCCTTGACACTTGGGCAGCACTGCGTCCAGAGGGAGATGCTGAGGGTATTCAGAAGACAGGGTTGCAGCAGGTCCTCTGTCCAGTGGGTGGGGTTGGAGCAGCTCTGGGGCAGGACCTCGTCCAGGGGCTGGGCTGCGTAATGGATGCGCTGACCTTGGCATGCAGCTCTGAGTCCAATAGGACGTTGCGGGGCTTGAGGTCCCGGTGTAGAAGCATGGGGTAATGGCTGTGCAGGTAGCACATCCGGAGCACCAGGTCCTGCAGCAGGCGGCAGAGGAGCGGCCCCAGCCTTGGGCACTGGGGCTGTAGCAGCACCGCCAGGGAACGTTCTCCATGATTGAGTCACCAGAGCCGGCGCAGACACGTACTCCCACTCCAGTTCCTTTGTGACCCCCAGCAGGGGTAGCACATGACTGTTACACAGGCTTGCCACGGTCTTCACCTCCCTGGATATCGCCGGCCGGCACTCTGGCGCGGGTTGGAGCCGAGCTCCCTCCTGGGAAGATCCTTCCCTTCCGCACTCAGGCCCTGCCACGCAGAGGCCCCTCCTCCGCCGCCCAGCTTCCCAGACCAGACACCCGCCCCCAAGCGGCTCGGGGCACTCACGAGTTCACGATCTTCACCGCCACTTCCAAACCCCCAAGTCCTGTGCTGTGCCCGGAAGACAGCGCCAAATCCGCCTTTGCCCATGAACTCAAGGTTCTCCACTTCCTCGATGGGCACCAGCGGGGCTGAGGTACCGCTGTGCCTGAGAGAGGGGGCCTCATCACCCGCCGGCCAGGGCCCCAAGGCCGCGCGGCTCCCCACACCGCCCCACCCCCCAAGCCCCGTGACTCAGCTCGTGTTGGTCAGTTCAATCTCCAGCCTCCCCCGTGAGCCCCACTGTGCCCTGGGGTTGGGGGCCGGAAGAGCGGTCAGTCTCCAGGCCACTGCACGGATTCCGCTTCCCGGGTTGCTTTCTCTACACTGCCTGGACCACTTCCTTCTTTGACGGAAGCCTCTGCAGTCCCGCCCTCCGGGGCAGGTTGGGGGGAGGGGGTGCCGGTGGGGTGCCGAAGGGAAGCTAGCGCTGTTCCTCGGGTGCCGCGGCCAGGTTCATTGTCACTGGGTATGCAGGGCGCCACGGAAGGAGTCCTCACCTTCTAGGAACCCACAATCAACCGCCTTCTAAGCTGGCGTCTCACCCTTATCCCACCGGATTCCCAGCTCCACCGCCAAGCCTGGGATGGTGAGGATTGGGGGAGATGGTGCTGAGGAGGACCTTATGGTCCTAAGCTTCCGCTCTCCCCCAGCTGCCTTAAGATCACAGCTAACACGTGTCTAAAGCTCACCGTGTAGGAGGTACATAATATAGATTAGCTTACGTAATTCTCACATCAACCCTAAGGAGATAGGTACTGCTTTTGTTACTTCTTTATAGGTAAGGAAGCGCAAGCACGGATAGTGTAAGTACCTGGCCCAAGCGTGTGTGGACCTGACCTCCAAGCCTGGCTCTGAACCATCAAGCTTTGCTATTTTCACATAGGCTTCAGCTGGTGGGGGAGGTGGCTGGGGTAGGTGTGAAGCAACCAACAGTCTGCATTCCTGCCCTTGGTAGTGATTTGTCTGCTGGCAAGACCAAGACCCACTCCCAGGGTGTTGTGGTCAGCTAGGCGAATTGGGCCAGCCAGAGTGTTGCTGTTATTGTGGTGTATACTGTGGTGGAAACACCTCAGAGCCCCTCTGCCCTCTCCCCCCACGGCAAATCCTCCATGCAACTTCTCTGGTTAACAAACGTTCCTGACAAGCATTTACTCTGGACAAGGGCCCTGGAGAACTCAGGAGCAAGGGGAGCCTTAAGGATTCAGGGTAGACAGAAGGCGTCCATATTTTACCTGCCCAAGGCCTGACCATGGCTGGAGGTTGTGGAATTAGATATAGCCAGCCTTAGGCACTCGGTTCTTTTTGGGGAGACCCAACCTTGTGGGTCATGGGTCATGGGCCAGGACTCACTGGAGGGTGCTCACCTTGGTGTGAAATTTCCATTCTGTCCAGTGGTCCATGGGCCCTGCTAGTTGGAGCAAAAGTGGCCAGCAGTTAACTGTGGTTTCTTGAGCACTTGGAACTCCAGGATCCACATCATGAATTCTGGTGGAGTCAGTCCATGCTATTTTCAACCTATTTAGGGAATTCTTAGACTGTAGTCTCTTTGAAAGCTGGTACATGGTAGGTGCCCAATAAATATTTGTTGAATTGAACTAATAAATGAACAACCAAAACTTTTGAGGCATCATCTTAGATGCTGATCACCTCAGCTGGCACTCCATACTCATTGGGAGGAGAAAGGAGGTTGGGCTTCTTTATGGTTTAGGGTCTCTTGCTCGCACCTGCACAGCTGACAGAATCCATCTGAAGACTTGATTATGGCCATATGGTGGTATCTCACAGAATATAAAGGCAAGTTTGGCAGGTCCTCAAAAAAGTCTAGTTCAGGAGCTAAGAGCCATCAGAGAGGATAGCCATTCCTTTCATGATTCGTTCTGAGCTTGTGGGCTCAACACCTGGGCTCCACTTGAGGAGAGTAGTTAGAAAGGATTTAGAAGTGTGTTTAAAAACCTTTAAAAGCTGGATTTCCTTAGAATGACATAAGACCCTGAGAATCAGGGGGAGCTACTGTAAAGCATAGGGCTGGGGATGGTGTCAGAGCCTATAATATTTTTTGACTCAAAATAAACCAAACCCCTTTAAGAGAAGGAGGGGTAGGGAGAGGAGCCTAGAGTGAGTGCCTGAGAGGACCATCTGCTTTCTTCTTC
The DNA here is from genome assembly GCF_005190385.1 of Monodon monoceros. Lineage (NCBI taxonomy): Eukaryota > Metazoa > Chordata > Mammalia > Artiodactyla > Monodontidae > Monodon > Monodon monoceros. The sequence goes on from NW_021703778.1 coordinate 101,171,057, forward strand.
TGGCAGGAGGGGACAGGCAATGGAGAGTTGAGTCCTGGATTTTGGAGCTCTGGCCTTTCTTGAGGCCTGGTACCCCTGACCCCAGTTGTCCCAGGCTTTTGGAGTCTATTTGGGTGTCCCTCATCCCTTCAGTTCTCTACTGCTGATTGTCTTCGGTTACCTTCAGCCCAGCCCTTGTACCTGCTCTGATTCCCTATTCCTAGTTGCTGGGGTGCAGGTGGGGGTCAGAGGGTGTTGTCTCTCTTCTTGCATATTCTAGCCCTAACTCATTCTCATCTGTTGTTTGATTAAGAGATTAATCAATTATAGACAAAATGGTATTAACTGAGGTGACAGTAGAAAAGATTATGGAGAATTTTTATTTTTCTTAGCATTTGAATATTTTATATTAACATGTATTACTTTTATAAGCGGTTAAAGAAGGAAAAAAGATTATGATGCATGCAAAGGTTTAGCTGTAAGGATATTCACTGAAGTGCTGTTTAAAATAGTGAAAAAATAGAAGCTTAAATATCCAGTAATAGGAAAAAGATTGAATACATTATGCAATAGAAGACTATGTAGCCATTAAAATGATGCTCTAGACCTATATTTATTAGTACAACAGGTGTTTATCATATATCAAAAGAAAAAAGCAGGTTATAAAACAATATATACCATATAATCACATTTTTGTTTGTTTTAAAAATTCTCTTCCAGTAGTATCACAGAGTTTGCAGAAGCCTCCCATGGCATAATACCTAAATGCTATATAAAGCACAACATATTTTAAAAGTAACTTAGGGACTTCCCTGGCGGCACAGTGGTTAAGAATCTGCCTGCCAATGCAGGGGACACGGGTTCGAGCCCTGGTCCGGGAAGATCCCACATGCTGCCGAGCAACTAGCCCATGTGCCACAACTACTGAGCCTGCATTCTAGAGCCCACGAGCTACAACTACTGAGCCCATGCACCACAACTACTGAAGCCCATGTGCCTAGACCCTGTGCTCTGCAACCAGAGAAGCCACTGCAGTGAGAAGCCTGCGCACCGCAGCAAAGAGTAGCCCCTGCTCTCTGCAACTAGAGAAAGCCTGCATGCAGCAATGGAGACCCAACGCAGCCAAAAATAAATAAATAAATTTATATTAAAACAATTAAGTGGCCCCATATTATTAATGCCCCCTGAAATCCAACAGAAGCAAACGGAATTCTCCCTAGAGGAGAGCATTCTCAATCCAAGCCTCTAGATTAAATTTAGCCAAATATAAACTCACCAAAAAGTTACTAAATATGTAAGGATTCAAGTCACCACAAATGAGAATCAGCAGGAATAATAATCAACAGGTTTAAATCTTTAAGGGCTCCAGAGTTTGGAACAATCAGATGATGTATCTAAAGAAGCTATTGTGAAATGTTTAAAGAAATAAAAGATGGAGTAGAAAACATAAGCAAGGAATAAGAGATTATAAAAAATGCCAAGGTAGATTTAGGAAAAAAATAGAATATCAAGAAATAAAAAAGTGTATGTAAGAATTAAAATTAAAACTGCAATGCAGAAGATATAGCTGAAGAAAGTGTACTAAAAAATGGATCTGAAAATATTCATCAAAATGCAGCAAAAGAGACAAGCTGATAAAAAAGTTAAGAGTCAACAAATGAGGCGGTCTTACAGTCACCAAACTGGCTTCTGCATGAGGAGAAGAGAAAGAAAATGGGGCAAGGCAATATATGAGGAGCAAATGGCTGAAAAATTTCAAGAATTGATGAAAGACGAGAATTCACGAATATAGGAAGCACAATTTATGCCAAGAAGGATAAATATAAAGAAATCCACACCTAGATACAACTCAGTGAAACTGTGGAACAATTAAGACCAACAATCTAAAGACTAGAGAGAAAACAAAGATCATCTTCAAAGGAATACAACCAAACCTGTAGCACACTTCTCGACAGCCACAGTGGAAACCAGAAGACATTGGAATGATTCAAAGTGCTAAAATAAAGGGGGGAAATCTATAAACATTGAATTGTATACCCAGTAAAATTATTTTTTTAGACAAAGTTTAAAAAAAAAGACATTTTCAAATAAATGAAAACTGAGTTTAACACCTACAGACTCTTCCCTAAAGAAATTTCTAATGGATGTGTACCAAGAAGATGAAGAAAACTTACCCCAGACAGAACATGTGAAATGCAAGAAGGAATACCAGTTTTCCCATAAGTTCAACCACAAAACCATTTAGCATCATATCAGACCCATAGAAATGAGAAGGTGTGGCTCACTGATTAAGAAAAGGATCTGCTGCTATTTACAATAGCCGGGTCATGGAAGCAACCTAAATGCCCATCGACAGATGAATGGATAAAGAAGATGTGGTACATATATACAATGGAATATTACTCAGCCATAAAAAGGAATGAAATAGAGATGTGGATGGACTTAGAGACTGTCATACAGAGTGAAGTAAGTCAGAAAGAGAAAAACAAATATCGTATATTAACGCATATATGTGGAATCTAGAAAAATGGTACAGATGAACCTGTTTGCAAGGCAGAAATAGAGACACAGATGTAGAGAACACACATATGGATACCCAGCGGGGAAAGCGGCGGGTGGTGGTGGTGGTGGTGTGGTGGTATGAATTGGGAGATTGGGATTGACATATATACACTAATATGTATAAAATAGATGACTAATAAGAACCTGCTGTATAAAAAAATAAAATAAAATAAAATTCAAAAAAGAAAAAGGATCTGCTGGGACTTCCCTGGTGGTCCAGTGGTTAAAGACTACGATTCCACTGCAGGGAGCAAAAGGGTTCGATCCCCGATTGGGGAACTAAGATACTGCATGCCACATGGCACGGCCAAAAAGAAAAGAAAGAAAAAAAAAGGATCTGCTACCAGCAATTCCACTTCTGGGTATATACTCAAAGGAATTGAAAGCAGCGACTCAAACTGATATTTATGCACCATTGTTTATGGTCGCATTATTACAATAGCCAAAAGGTGGAAACAACCTAAATGTCCATAAATGAATGAATGGATATACAAAATGTGGTATATACCATACAGTGGAATACTATTCAGCCTTAGAAAGGAATAAAATTCTGACACATGCTACAACATGGATGAACCTGGAAGCTATTATGCTAAGTGAAATAAGCCAGTCACAAAAAGACAAATATTGTATGATTCTACTTATATGAACTACCTAGAATAATCAATTCATAGAGACAGAAAGGAGAATGGTGGTTTCCAGGAGCTAAGGGGAGGAGGGCATGAGAAGTTACTGTTTAAGGGATACAGAGTTTTAGTTTGAGAAGATGAAAAGTTCTGGAGATGAATGGTTTTGGAGATGGTTACACAACACTGTGAATGTACTTAATGCCACTGAACTATACACTTAAAAATGATTAAAATGATAGATTTTATGTTAGGTATGTTTTACCACAAAAAGATCTGCTAAAAATATGATTCCATATATTAGATAGGGAGATATGAAGATTTATATTAATACACATTTAGTTATTTGATTTGAACATTAAATTTTACTGGGAAAAACCATTAAATTTTAGATATATATAAATAAGTGGGCAAATAGAAAAATGTTTAAAGTAATGGATGGTGGGTTTACAGGTGATTTTATTTTCTTATATTTTACATTCATATTTTCATCTGAATTTTCTAACTTCCTTAAAATGAATTCATGAAAGTTATATAGTAGTTCTACATCTCAGCTTCCTCTTTTCCCCCAGGACATTGACTAGAGATGCAGCAGCTTCCCTCTCCCACCTGTCACTACCCTAACCTGGAAGTCTACTCTGCTGCTCCCTCTTGATTTCTTGCAGCTGTAAGTCTGCTGGCATCACATTTAATACCTGATTGAAGTTGGCCCTTGTTGTCCCAGTGAGGAATAGGGTTTTGACAGACATAAACCTGGGAGAAGTGATTCCAGTCAGAGAGGATGTCATAAGCAAAAGTGCAAACTTTACAGTGTGAACTTTGGAAAAGGCAAGGAGTCCAGACTGGCTAAGTCACCTTTTCCCATCATGAGTCATTATTATCATCATTATCATCAACAAGGATAAAAAGCTAGTCTTCTTTTAGACTTGATGTTTCACAAAGTGCTTTCATAGAAGGTCATCAGGACAAGCCTCTTAGATAGCCTCATCCACCACAGGGCAGACAGCAGAAGCAAGAAGAACTACAGTCCTGCAGCCTGTGGAACAAAAACCACATTCACAGAAAGATAAACAAGATGAAAAGGCAGAGGGCTATGGACCAGATGAAGGAACAAGATAAAACCCCAGAAAAACAATTAAATGAAGTGGAGATAGGCAATCTTCCAGAAAAATAATTCAGAATAACGATAGTGAAGATGATCCAGGACCTCAGAAAAACAATGGAGGCAAAGATAGAGAAGATGCAAGAAATGTTTCACAAAGACCTAGAAGAATTAAAGAACATACAAACAGAGATGAACAATACAATAACTGAAATTAAAAATACACTAGAAGGAATCAATAGCAGAATAACTGAGGCAGAAGAACAGATAAGTGACCTGGAAGACAGAATGGTGGAATTCACTGCTGTGGAACAGAATAAAGAAAAAGAATGAAAAGAAGTGAAGACAGCCTAAGAGACCTCTGGGACAACATTCAACACAACAACATTCACATTATAGGGGTCCCAGAAGGAGAGGAGAGAGAGAAAGGACCCGAGAAAACGTTTGAAGAGATTACAGTTGAAAACTTCCCTAACATGGGAAAGGAAATAGCCACCCAAGTCCAGGAAGCACAGCAAGTCCCATACAGGATAAACCCAAGGAGAAACATGCCGAGACACATAGTAATCAAATTGGCAAAAATTAAAGACAAAGAAAAATTATTGAAAGAAGCAAGGGAAAAACGCCAAATAACATACAAGGAAACTCCCATAAGGTTAACAGCTGATTTCTCAGCAGAAACTCTACAAGCCAGAAGGTAGTGGCATGACATATTGAAAGTGATGAAAGGGAAGAAACTACAATCAAGATTACTCTACCTAGCAAGGATCTCATTCAGATTCGATGCAGAAATCAAAAGCTTTACAGACAAGCAAAAGCTAAGAGAATTCAGCACCACGAAACCAGCTCTACAACAAATGCTAAAGGAACTTCTCTAAGTGGGAAACACAGAGAAGAAAAGGACCTACAAAAACAAGCCCAAAACAACTAAGAAAATGGTAATGGGAACATACATATCGATAATTACGTTAAATGTGAATGGATTAAATGCTCCAACCAAAAGACACAGGCTCTCTGAATGGATACAGAAACAAGACCCATCTATATGCTGTGTACAAGAGACCCACTTCAGACCTAGGGACACACACAGACTGAAAGTGAAGGGATGTAAAAAGATATTCCATGCCAATGGAAATCAAAAGAAAGCTGGAGTAGCAATACTCATATCAGATAAACTAGACTTTAAAATAAAGAATGTTACAAGAGACAAGGAAGGACACTACATAATGATCAATGGATCAATCCAAGAAGAAGATTTAACAATTATAAATATATATGCACGCAACATAGGAGCACCTCAATACATAAGGCAACTGCTAAAAGCTCTAAAAGAGTAAATCGACGGTAACGCAATAATAGCGGGGGATTTAAACACCTCACTTACACCAATGGACAGATCATCCAAATGGAAAGTTAATAAGGAAACACAAGCTTTAAATGACACAATAGACCAGATAGATTTAATTGATATTTATAGGGTATTCCATCCAAAAACAACAGATGATACTCTCTTCTCAAGTGTGCACGGAACATTCTCCAGGATAGATCACATCGTGGGTCACAAATCAAGCCTCAGTAAATTTAAGAAAACTGAAATCATATCAAGCATCTTTTCTGACCACAACGCTATGAGATTAGAAATCAATTACAGGGAAAATCACGTAAAAAACACAGACACATGGAGGCTAAACAATATGTTATTAAATAACCAAGAGATTGCTGAAGAAATCAAAGAGGAAATCGAAAAATACCTAGAGACAAATGACAATGAAAACACGACGATCCAAAACCTATGACATGCAGCAAAAGCAGTTCTAAGAGGGAAGTTTATAGCAATACAAGCCTACCTCAAGAAACAAGAAAAATCTCGAATAAACAATCTAACCTTACACCTAAAGGAACTGGAGAAAGAAGAACAAGCAAAACCCAAAGTTAGCAGAAGGAAAGAAATCATAATGATCAGGGCAGAAATAAATGAAATAGAAAAAAAGAAAATAAGAGCAAAGATCAATAAAACTAAAAGCTGGTTCTTTGAGAAGATAAACAAAACTGATAAACCATTAGCCAAACTCATCAAGAAAAAGAGGGAGAGGACTCAAACCAATAAAATTAGAAATGAAAAAGGAGAAGTTACAGACACCACAGAAATACAAAGCATCCTAAGAGACTACTACAAACAACTCTATGCCAAAAAAATGGACAACCTGGAAGAAATAGACAAATTCCTAGAAAGGTACAACCTTCCAAGACTGAACCAGGAAGAAATAGAAAATGTGAACAGACCAATCACAAGTAATGAAGTTGAAACTGTGATTTAAAATCTTCCAACAGGGGGCTTCCCTGGTGGCACAGTGGTTGAGAGTCCGCCTGCCGATGCAGGGGACACGGGTTCGTGCCCTTGTCCGGGAAGATCCCACATGCCGTGGAGCGGCTGGGCCTGTGAGCCATGGCCTCTGAGCCTGCGCGTCCGGAGCCTGTGCTCCGCAACGGGAGAGGCCACAACAGTGAGAGGCCCACATACTGCAAAAAAAAAAAAAGACAATATGGTACTGGCACAAAAACAGAAATATAGATCAGTGGAACAGGATAGAAAGCCCAGAGATAAACTCACACACCTATGGTCAACTAATCTATGACAAAGGAGGCAAGGATATACAATGGAGAAAAGACAGTCTGTTCAATAAGCAGTGCCGGGAAAACTGGACAGCCACGTGTAAAAGAATGAAATTAGAACACTCCCTAATAGGGAGGGTGGGAGGGAGGGAGACGCAAGAGGGAAGAGATATGGGAACATATGTATATGTATAACTGACTCACTTCGTTATAAAGCAGAAACTAACACACCATTGTAAAGCAATTATACTCCAATAAAGATGTTAAAAAAAAAAAAACACTCCCTAACATCATACATAAAAATAAACTCAAAATGGATTAGAGACCTAAATATAAGACCGGACACTATAAAACTCTTAGAGGAAAACATAGGAAGAACACTCTTTGACGTAAATCACAGCAAGATCTTTTTTGATCCACCTCCTAGAGTAATGGAAATAAAAACAAAAATAAACAAATGGGACCTAATGAAACTTAAAAGCTTTTGCAAAGCAAAGGAAACTACAAACAAGACAAAAAGACAACCCTCAGAATGGGAGAAAATACTTGCGAACGAATCAATGGACAAAGGGTTAATCTCCAAAATATATAAACAGCTCATGCAGCTCAATATTAAAAAACAATCAACCCAATCAAAAAATAGGCAGAAGACCTAAATAGACATTTCTCCAAAGAAGACATACAGATGGCCAAAAAGCACATGAAAAGCTGCTCAACGTCACTAATTATTAGAAAAATGCAAATCAAAACTACAATGAGGTATCACCTCACACCAGTTAGAATGGGCATCATCAGAAAATCTGCAAACAACAAATGCTGGAGAGGGTGTGGAGAAAAGGGAACCCTCTTGCACTGTTGGTGGGAATGTAAATTGATACAGCCACTATGGAGAAGAGTATGGAGGTTCCTTAAAAACTAAAAATAGAATTACCATATGACCCAGCAATCCCACTCCTGGGCATATACCTAGAGCAAACCATAAATCAAAAAGACACATGCACCCCCATGTTCATTGCAGCACTATTTACAATAGCCAGGTCATGGAAGCAGCCTAAATGCCCATTGACAGATGAATGGATAAAGAAGATGTGATACATATATACAATGGAATATTACTCAGCCAAAAATAGAAACGAAATTGGGTCATTTGTAGAGACGTGGACGGATCTAGAGACTGTCATACAGAGCGAAGTAAGTTAGAAAGAGAAAAACAAATATCGTATATTAACGCATATATGTGGAATCTAGAAAAATGGTACAGATGAACCGGTTTGCAGGGCAGAAATTAAGACACAGATGTAGAGAACAAACGCATGGACACCAAGGGGGGAAGTGGCGGGGGTGGTGGTGGTGTGGTGGTATGAATTGGGAGATTGGGATTGACATATATACACTAATATGTATAAAATGGATAACTAATAAGAACCTGCTGTATAAAAAAATAAATAAAATAAAATTCAAAAACAAAAAGAGAGAAGGTCATCACAAGTCTGTGAGGTCAGACCTATTGTCAAATTTTGTAGATGAAGAAATAAAAAGGCCTCACTTTTTTTTTTTTGTGGTCTGAATGTGAAAAACAAGCATAAAATAAGAACCTTTATTACTGTGGCAGCGCAAGTCCTTCCCACTGGCCCAAGGTTGCTCCTGCTTATCAGGGGAACCATTATCTCTTCTCCCAGCTGCTGAAAACCAAACCCTCCCCAGAGAGGGAAAGGGTACAACTATGGGCAAATTAACTGTTACTTTTGGGGAGTGGGCTGCACTCAACTTAGAAAAGTCACAAAGCAAACCCCAGGGTTTGGGCAGAGAAGAGTTATGGAGAAAATGTTCCACTTGGAAAGGAATCTGTGATACTGTGATTTATAACTAGAAATAGATAGGTGGTCTTTGACCCCGTTCTTGGCACAGAGCTCCTAAAACACTTGGAATTTCCAGTGTTGAGAGAGGAAAAGAGGTCTTTTGCTACATTAATGAAGTGTCTTTTGGAAAGCCCTTAGGTAACATAGGGATGGGGGCTGGTGGCCAGAGGAACCAACCCTGTGATTAGAGGCTTGGAAGTTTCAGTACCCCCTCCATACCCAAACTCTGAGGAGGAGAGAGGGATTGATGGTTGAATCAGTCACCAATGGCAATGAGTTAATCAATCATGCCTATGTAATGAAGCCTCCATAAATCCCCCAAAGGATGAGTTTGGAGAGCTTCCAGGTTGGTGAACACATGGTGGGGAGAGTGGCACCTGGAGAGGGCATAGAAGCTCTGTGCCCCTTCCCATACACCTTGCCCTGTGTATCTCTTCCATCTGGCTGTTCCTGAGTCATATAAATGCCTTTTCTAATAACCAGTAATCTAGTAAGCAAAATATTTCTTTGAGGTCTGTGAGTTACTCTAGCATATTAATTGAATCCAAGGCAAGATTTGTTGGAAACTCCAATCTATTGCCTGTTGGCTAGAAACCCAGGTAATAACCTGGAGTTGAGACTACCGTCTGAAGTTGGTGGGGGGGCAGTCTTGTAGGACTGGGATCTGATGCGCTCTCCAAGTAGATAGTGTCAGGACTGAGCTGAACTGTAGAACACCCTACTGGTGTCCGAGAATTGCTTGGTGCTGTGGGACAACCCCCGTAAAACACACATTGGAACTGGGTCCAGTACCTTTAGGATCCCACCTGAAGTGGCCCTTGCTTCTCTCTGCTCTTGGATTCTTTTTTGGGGAGCCCTCTCCAGTGCCCAGGGCATGCTCTTCTCCTTTAGTGTTCCAAGCAGGTCAAAAGTCTCTTTTCACTTGTTTTTCCTTAGCAAAGTGGAGAGACTGATGTTTTCACAAAGAACCATACTGTCTAGGGACCCCTGCCCCAGCAAACGGAATCCCTGTTTATCATCTGTTTCCTCACACAGCGGGTTTCCCAGGGGTGTCCCACTGTCAGAACCTAAGTTGCCTATCTGCACACTCAAGACAAGGGAGGCTGGAAAGGGTAACTTCTTTTTATTCTACCTTAGCATGAAGGGATTAAATAGATTTTGAGCAGCCATCAATGACAAGTGTCCACACACATACAACAACCATAAGGCACCTTCTACTACCAGTGTGGAGTCCTTCTCTCTTCACTTACTGTGTCTAGTTAATGTTGATGATCTAATTTCTGTGCTCTCCTAGCCCCTCTCATCCCGGTAAGGCAGTTTTCCCAGCTGGATGTCCTCCTCCCTCCCTTCCCCTTGCCTCTCTCTCTCTCTCTCTCTCTCTCTCTCTCATAGGGAGTTGACTATAGCCTAATGGTCAAAGGTCCAGGCTCTCAGATCAGGCTACCTGGAGTTCAATTGTGCCTCCGCAAGTTACTAGCTCTTTGACATTTACCAAGTTACTCAACTTCTCTGAGCTTCAGTTAATTATAGTACCTACTGGGCTGGGCTGCTGTGAGGATGAAATAAAATAATACAGCACATTTCCAGGCACATATTATGTGCTTAGTAAGTGATAGACATTAATACAATCAACATCATTGCATTTCCAATCTGAGGAACATTTCTAATTCACTATTGGTGGAGCAGAGAAAAATGATTTCACTGCTGCTCAGTGAAATAGCTAGCTTTTCCTTCTGGTAAATTCCCAGCCCCACCCTTTCCTCCCAGGGCTCCTTTAATGACTCACCCATCAGGTATTCTCACTCCTCTCTCCCAGACAAGTGTCCTGAGGGAGCGATTGAGGAAATCAGTTGTGTCCCTGCCTGTGGTCTAGAGGAGTTCGGACTTTAATCCTGAGTCTCTAGCTTCTTGGCTGTAAGGTTGTCTAAGGTTGAGAAGGTCACATGGTTGACCCAAAGACGGGCTTTGGGCCTGAGGCAGCTGCTTTTGGTGTTCCCTGCCACACATTCTCAGGCCGCCTTTGATTTGAGCTGCCGCTGAGGTGGATGGCCCCACGACCCTGCCAGTGCCCCATCCAAGAGGCCTGTCTCTGTTTTTCTCCCTCAGTTGACAGAACTGCGGTGAGAGGAGAGGAGAGTTAATGCCTTGGGGGTGACCCTCACAGTGGAGGACATGGGTCAGTGCCCCAGCCTCCTTTCTTTCGAAGGGTAAATTCTGGGGTGTGTTCTACAGCTCTTCAGAGGGCCTCTGGCTAGACTGAGCTCCACAACTGTCGCTAGCTCAATAGGTACCTTCTGGGGGCATTTTCTCCTTCCCTGATTCACATTTTCTGCTCCGTCCCTCCTGACCCTTGGGACCACCCTCCAGGAAGTCTCAAGTTCTGGTCTCAGGCGCTATTTTCAGGGAAATACAATCCAAGCCCTCTGCCCTGTTTCCTCCTCATTGTTTATCCTCTGAATGTCTTTGTGACTAGGATCCCTCCCTGTCTGGAAAGAAAGAGGAAAGGAGGGGAAAAGAAGTGAGCAGAAATGAATCTACCTCTCTCAGAGATGGGGATTCATGTATTTGGGCACCTATGGCTCTCTCATCTCTTATCTCATTCAAATTTTAGCAACAAACCTGTGAGGCAGACAATTATTAGTCCCATTTTATGGATGAAGAAACCGAGAGGCTCTGAGAGGTTAAGTAACCAGCCTGAGGTTATACAAAAACTTTGTGGCACAGTGGGGTTTTAAACCCAGATCTATGCTCCTTCAGCTGCTTTCTTTTATGGGTGAGGGCCTTTGAAAGAATCTGGAAGCAGGACTTCGAATCAATCAAGTAGGACTATCAGCTTTTTTTTTTTTTTTTTTTGCGGTACACAGGCCTCTCACTGTTGTGGTCTCTCCCGTTGCGGAGCACAGGCTCCGGACGCGCAGGCTCAGCAGCCATGGCTCACAGGCCCGGCCGCTCCTCGGCATGTGGGATCTTCCCGGACTGGGGCACGAACCCGTGTCCCCTGCATCGGCAGGCAGACTCTCAACCACTGCGCCACCAGAGAAGCCCCTATCAGCTTTTTTAAGATAAATATTTGAACAGTGTTATTGAAGTAGAGCTGACATTCAGTAAACTGCACATATTTAAGGTGTACAATGTGATCAGTTTTGACATATGTATATGTCGGTGAAACTATCACTACAATTAAGGTAATGAACATACTTATCACACCAGAAACTTCCTTGTGCGCCTTTTCAATCTCTCACTCTGCCTTTCTATGCTATCTCCCCTTTCCTGGTAACCACTAATCTGCTTTCTGTCACTTTGTGATTGGTTGGCATTTTCTATTTTATATAAATGGAATCACATAGTATGTATTCTTTCTCGTCTGACCTCTTTCACTTAATGTGATTATCTTGAGATTCACCTAATTGTTGTGTGCATGAGTAGTTTATTCCTTTTTATTGCCAAGCAGTACTCCATTGTACCACAATTTCTTCATCAGTTTGCCTGTTCATGGACAATCATTTTTGGCTATTACAAACGTACATGTCATGTACACGTCTTTGTATGGACCTATGTTTTCAATTCTCTTGAATAAATATCTAGGAGTGGAACGCTCAATCATATGATAGGTATATAGTTAACTTTTGAAGAAACTGTCAAACATTTTGCCAGCACGGTTGTACCATGTTACATTCCCACCAGCAACGGGTGAGTCTGAGCTCACACGGAACTATCCACCACAGAGGGTCCAAAACAAGATGAACCCAAACAGACCTACACCAAGACATATTATAATAAAAATGGCAAAAATTAAAGATAAAGAGTGGATTCTAAAGGCAGCAAGATAAAAACAGAGAGTTAATTACAAGAGAACCCCCATAAGGCTTTCAGCTGACTTTTCTACAGAAACACTGCAGGCCAGAAAGGAGTGGCAAAATATATTCAAAGTCTTGAAAAGGAAAAATCTGCAACCTAGAACACTCTATCCAGCATGATTATCATTTAGAATATGAGGAGAAATAAAGAATTTCTCAGACAAGCAAAAACTAAAAGAATACAACAATACTAAACGTCTCCTAAAAGAAATATTGAAAGGTCTTCTTTATATGGAAAAGAAGCAAGAAGATTTAGGAAGGAGGAAATCATAATTGGAAAGTAAACCATTTAAATTAGCCAGTATACAGATTAAAAAGAAAAAAAAAAAACTATTTGTGCAACGAGGATCCCATGTGCTGCAACTAAGACCCGGCACAGCCAAATAAATAAATAAATATTTTTAGAAAAAGTAGAAGAAAAGAACCCAAATAAACAAAATAAGAGATGAAAAAGGAGAAATCTCAACTGATACCACAGAAATACAAAAAAAAAATACTATGAACAATTATATGCCAGCAAATTGGACAACCTAGAAGAAATGGACAACTTTCTAGAAACATACGGCCCACCAAAACTGAATCAAGAAGAAACAGATAATTTGAATAGGCCAGCCACTAGAAGTGAAATAGAATCTGTAATTTTAAAATTCCCTATAAACAAAAGTCCAGGACCAGAATGCTTCACAGGCGAATTCTACCAAACATACAAAGAACTTATACTGATTCTTCTCAAACTCTTCCAAAAGATTGAAGAGGGAACACTCCCAAAGACATTCTATGAAGCCACCATCACACTGATACCAAAACCAGACAAAGATACTACCAAAAAAAAAAGAAAAGAAAAGAAAAGAAAATTACAGGTCACTATCTTTGATGAATATAGATGCAAAAATTGTCAACAAAACATTAGCAAATCAAACCCAACAACACATAAAAAAGATCATACAACACGACCAAGTGGAATTCATCCCAAGTTCACAAGGATGGTTCAACATATGCAAATCAATCAATGTAATACACCATATAAACAAAAGAAAAGTCAAAAACCACATGATCATCTCAATAGATGCAGAAAAAGCATTTGACAAAATTCAACATCGATTCATGATAAAAACTCTTACCAAAGTGGGTATAGAGAGAACATATCTCAACATAATAAAAGTTATTTATGACAAACCCACAGCCATATACTCAGTGAAAAGCTGAAAGCCTTCCCACTAAAATCTGGAACAAGACAAGGATGCCCACTGTCACCACTTCTATTCAACATAGTATTGGAGACTTCCCTGGTGGCGCAGTGGTTAAGAATCTGCCTGCCAATGCAGGGGACACAGGTTCGACCTCTGGTCTGGGAAGATCCCACATGCCGCAGAGCAACTAAGCCCGTGAGCCACAACTACTGAGCCCATGTGCCACAACTACTGGAGTCCATATGCCTAGAGGCCGTGCCCTGCAACAGGAGAAGCCACCGCAATGAGAAGCCTGCGGACCGCAATGAGGAGTAGCCCCCTCTCGCTGCAACTGGAGAAAGCCTGCGCACAGCAACGAAGACCCAATGCAACCAAAAATAAAACAACCCCCCCAAAACATCCCCCCAGAACCCCATAGTATTGGAAGTCCTAGCCACAACAATCAGACAAAAAAAAAAAAAAAAAGAGAAATAAAATGTATCCAAATAGGAAGGGAAGAAGTAAAATTGTCATTATACATAGATGACATGATACTATATTTAGAAAACCCTAAGGACTCCACACAAAAACTACTAGATCTAATAAATGAATTCAGCAAAGTAGCAAGATGCAAGACTAACATTCAGAAATCGGTTGCATTTCTTTACACTAACAATGAAATATCAGAAAGGGAATGTATTTCCCACCTCTCATAGGACCTGATCCATGACCAAGTCTCATTTAACTTCTCCAACTCAGAAAATTGCTGTACTTAATATCTTTTGAGTGTCTATTGTGTGCCAGGCACTGTAATTATGCATCATACACTTCTATCCAGCCATTAACCTTAAGTAGATACTAGTTCCCCCATTTTATACATGAGGAAATTGACACAAAGATTAAGGAGTTTTCCCAAAGACAACTCTGAAATGGTGAAACCTAAATCTAGCCCAGGTCTCTCAAACTGACTCCAAATCTGTGTTCTTCCCACTATACCATACTACCTCTCTCCTTCCTATTTGTCTGAGCAGACAGAAATTACTTTCCTTCCTATCTCTTCAACATTACTCCATATCTTCACCTATTTTTTAAAAATTAAAGTATTATTTACCATGTTGTGGCAATCTCTGCTTATGGCAAAGTGACTCAGTTATACACACAGAGACATTCTTTTTTTAAATATTCTTTTCCATTATGGTTTATCCCAGGAGATTGGATATAATTCCCTGTGCTATATAGTAGGACCTTGCTGTTTATCCATTCTAAATGTAATAGTTTGCATCTACCAACCCCAAACTCCCAGTCCATCCCTCCCTCCCCCACTTCCCCTTGGCAACCACAATTCTGATCTCTACGTCTGTGAGTCTATTTCTGTTTTGTAGATAGGTTTGTTTGTGCCACATTTTAGATTCCACATATAAGTGATATCATATGGTATTTGTCTTTCTCTTTCTGACTTACTTCACTTAGTATGATAATCTTTAGTTGCATCCATGTTGCTGTAAATGGCATTATTTCATTCTTTTTTATAGCTGACTAGTATTCCATGGTATATATGTACCACATCTTCTTATCCATTCCTCTGTCAATGGACATTTAGGTTGTTTCCATGTTTGGGCTATTGTGAATAGTGCTGCTATGAACATAGGGGTGCATGTATCTTTTCAAATTAGAGTTTTGTCTGGATATATGCCCAGGAGTGGGATTGCTGGATCATATGGTAATTATACTTTTGCCTGATGATTCAGGAGAAGCATAGTTGTTGCTGAGATCTGAGAAAAAAGTATCCCTGGGTACAGAGTGAGGACTCCGAATAGTTGCTGTAGATGTCGTGGACAGCATTCCTAAAATAGGATAACCAAGACTGTCATAAAGCTGCTTCTTTTTTTAAAAAATAAATTTATTTATTTAATTTATTTATTTTTGGCTATGCTGGGTCTTCATTGCCGCGCGCGGGCTTTCTCTAGTTGCGGTGAGTGGGGGTTACTCTTTGTTGTGGTGCTCGGGCTTCTCATTGTGGTGGCTTCTCTTGTCGCGGAGCAGGGGCTCTAGGAGTGCGGGCTTCAGTAGTTGTGGCACGTGGGCTCAGTAGCTGTGACTTGCAGGCTCTAGAGCGCAGGATCAGTCGTTGTGGTGCACGGGCTTAGTTGCTCCGTGGCATGTGGGATCTTCCCGGACCAGGGCTCGAACCTGTGTCCCCTGCATTGGCAGGCGGATTCTTAACCACTGCACCACCGGGGAAATCCCACTGCTTCTTTTTAAAAAATCTTTTTTAAATTTATTTTTTAAAATCTTTGGCCGCACTGTGCAGCATGCAGGATCTTAGCTCCCTGAACTGGGATCGAACCAGTGCCCCCTGCGTTGGGAGCACGGCATCTTAACCACTGGACCGCCAGGGAAGTCCCAAGCTGCTTCTTCTTAACTATGAAAAGAACTTGATTCATTCTGTGTAGTATATAATGAGAATAATTACATGCTAAGTCAAGAATATCTTAATTAATTAATTTTTGGCTGTGTTGGGTCTTCGTTTCTGTGCGAGGGCTTTCTCTAGTTGCGGCGAGCGGGGGGCCACCCTTCATTGTGGTGCGCGGGCCTCTCACTGCTGTGGCTTCTCTTGTTGCGGAGCACAGGCTCCAGAGGCGCAGGCTCAGTAGTTGTGGCTCACGGGCCCAGTTGCTCCGCGGCATGTGGGATCCTCCCAGACCAGGGCTCGAACCCATGTCCCCTGCATTGGCAGGCAGATTCTCAACCACTGCACCACCAGGGAAGCCCAAGAATATCTCATATCAGAGGAAATATGAGTAACTGAATTTTATGGATAATCCGTACATCCCATTTCTCTAGTTTGCAGAGGCTGCTAATTGACCCCAGTAGTCTTTCTTCCCATCTTCTTTAGTGATAGAACCTGATATTTTCAGGTAAATATATGTCCACTTGGAATAAATACATTTCCCAGCCTCCCTTATACCTATATGTGGCCATGTGACTAAATTCTGGCCAATTGGAAGTAAATATAAATGGCGTGCGGAGGGAGTGGTGTGTATTCTTCTGCTCTTCGTTTTCCTGTTGGTTTAAAAGTGAATGTGATGGCTGTACCTTGAGCAGCCATCTTCCATGAAGTGGGGTGCTAATGATGGTGGAGCAGCAAGATGGAACGAGTTGGGAGTCTCACAGTTGTGGCGTTGACATACTACACCTTGAATTTTTACCTGTAGAGCCTTTATATGAGAGAGAAATAAACTTCTGTCTTATTTAAGCCACTGATATTTCAGGTTTTTATGTCATACCCAGCCAAATCTAATTCTAACAGATGCACCTAGGTATTAAAACACTATCTCTTACCAACTCTTCAATCGGTCAACAAATATTTTCTATCAATCTCTGTACTCCAGAGCTTAGCATGGTGACGACACATAATAGATGTTCAATAAATGTGAGAGATTAAATATACAGGTGGACAATGGCCAGACCACATATAACAGTAGAACTCTGACCTGTAATCTGCAGCAACTCCCCAGTCCATTATCTACAATAACCAGCCTAGGAAGCCAGCCTACTCTATATGTCAGGCTTGCAGGAATTCAGACCACTATCTCTAGCAACCAGCCTAGGAAGCCAAAAATTAAGTCCTGTAACAATCTTCTCCACACAGCTAGATCTTGATTACTAAGTGGCAGCTTCCCTAAGTTTTGTTCCTGCTTCCAAATTAGGACCAACTAGAGAAAGCCAAACAATGCATCTTTAACCAATCACATAGGAGGCCCTGCCTTCAGTTAGCCCACCTACAGCTTCCCCACACCAATAGCTTCCAATCAGGTCATACCCGAAGCCTTTCTTTTTTTCCACAATGAAGCTTCCCTACTCCTTTACCTGACTTTGAGTCTCTGCCAAAATGCAAGTGAGGCTGACTGACTCCCTTGCTGGAGGAAGCTCTGAACAAATAGCTTTTGCCTGTTCTCATTTGATTGGTTTTCATTTATTTCCAATAGCGTTTATTAAATATATGAAATGTAAAAAAAAAAGATTTTGGTAGATAAATAGACAGCCAAGGTTCCTTTCAGAGAATTTATACTCTAGTGGGGTACACAGACATTAAACAAGTGTTTACACGGTTATCGTATTACAGTTGGGAGATGTGTTATGGCTGCTATGAGAATGCTATGAGATTACAGCTGAGATCTAGAGATTAGTAGAAGTTAGGCAAAGAAGGTTGCGTGTCAAGAGAGATCCAGGCAGGAGAAACAGTATCTGCAAAATCCTGGAAGTGGGAAGGACTTGGTACACACCAGGAACTGAAGATGTCCAGGACCGTGAAGAGACTGTGCCTCAGGTCCTCGTGTCTAGCTCCCCAGAACTACTACTGTCTAGCTCCTACATGCCCATCCTTCCTGAAGCCTGATTCTCCTTTTCTTTTAGTTCTGTGAGCTCTCCTGTCAAAACGTTCCTCTTTTGCTTAAGTTATATGGAGCCAGTTTCTGTTGCTTCCAACCAGTCATCTCTTATTGATAGAATTGCTTTGCTACATCTCCTGAATTACCAGTTATTGTTAAACTCTTTTATTAGCATGTAGCATTTCACGTTTACGTCTTATCCCCCAACTAGATAATATGTAGCTGGAAGGAACCACTACGTTTTGGGGTGGTTGGTTACACAGCATTTCCTCAGGCTTGAGGTCCAGGATCTAGGTGACGAGATCTGGGCCCTTATGCCTGAGCTTGGTGGCAAGATGGGATGAGACTTGAAGGTCTTATGGGGAGGCGATGAGTGTGGGAAGGATGTGGATTGTCATGACCAGACTGTGACAGATTTTATTTTCTAAAGATGACCATGTGTATGTGTTTATCACATTCTACATGCTGTTCTTGCAATGTAACTGATATTTCTTCCACCCAGAGTTGGAGTCTATGTTCTCACCCCTTGATTCTGGCCAGGGGCTTGTGACTTTCAAGACTAGACCATGAAAATGATGGAGCTTCTACCTGGATCTCTCTCTCAAAGTTGCCATTTTGTAAGGAATCCCAAGCCACAAAGAACAGTCATATGTATGTGGTACAGCCAATTGCTCTAGCTAGTCTCAGCCAACAGTCAATGTCAACAGCTAGACCTGTGACAATTCTAGCTCCTAGCCTTCAAGTCCCTCACCAGACATTGTGGAGCAGATAGAAGCCTTCCTCACTGCTGCATTTCTTACTCACAGAAACCATGAGAGATAATAAATGATCATTGTGGTCTGAAGCCACAAAGTTTTGGAAGTGATTTGTTATGCAGTAATAGAAACTATTACATTATGCAAAAACTTGGAGTTTTTGTGTTTAAAATTTTTCAGTGAAGGAGACATCTGAAAGCTGTTAGCTTCAACCCTGGAGAAACAAAGACATATTGCAATTTTTGGAATTTATTGTGAAATGGGATTTTTAATGAATTGTGCCAATCTTTTCCTTAGATTTTTTCTAAATATATATGTTGCTTTCTGTGGAGAAAATTTTTAAATTAATATCAATATTTAGTCATAAAAATGAATGACGTACTGATGTGTATTACCAATGGATGAACTTTGAAAACATTATGCTAAGTGGAAGAAGCCAGACACAAAAGGTAACATTATGTGATTCTGTTTACAAGAAATGTCCAGAATAAGCAAATCTAGAGACAGAAAGTGAATTAGTGGTTTCTAGGGAGAAAGGGAAGGGGAGAAAGGGGAGTGACTACTAACAGGTATGGCATTTCTTTTTGACCTTGTGAATATACTAAAAAGGTAGGAGCTGTACACTGAGTTGTACACTTCAAAAGAGTGAATTTTACAGGATGCGGATTATATCTCAATAACAAATTAAGATTATTAAAAAGTTTCCTTTGATCAACCATAAGTGAGATCGATCAACAAATCTGGCTATACTGTCTATATGTGAAGATCAATTTTGACAAAGTCACTGACAAATTTGCAAAAATTAAGACCTGGAACAGAAATTGTAATGTTATAATTCATTTCTATGACAGACCAATATGTAAGTATATGTTTTTCCTTTGTATTTGAAATAAAAGTATATGAATATAATTGCATTATTAATCTGTTGCCTTTTCCTGTCTTTTACTGTTTTATTTATCTATCTATCTATCTATCTATCTATATATTTACTGGCCTTGTTAGACATATGAGCATAGGAAGTCAGTAAAAGAAAATTATTACTCTTTCCATTTCTTCTGGCTATTATTTTTCATATCATGATTAATACTGAAATTATTTTTTTGTTATAGAGAAGGGTTTAAAAATGATATGCTTCAGTTGTCAAATGTGTAAAGTATGCCATTGGTGTTAGATACTGTTATTGAAAGTCTAAGAAAAAATCAAGGTCTAAACTGGAACGGCAATGAAGGGAATGCAAAGGAAGGAGATAGATAGATAGGTAGACAGATATAGATATAGATATAGATAGATACGTAGGTAAATAGATACTCTATGAATAAAACAGTTCTGTACAGTTAGGGGGCAAGGAAGAGGGAGATGTCAAGTATGAAATGTATCTCCAGCCTGATAATAACTGGCAATTCTTTGGAGTGTGGTTTATAAATATAGGTACCCAATGCCTAGAAATGCCTCTGAACATAGAGGTTCCTCAATACATATTTTTTGTTTGACTGAATGATCTTGTATAGCAGTGATCCCCAACCTTTTTGGCGCCAGGGACCGGTTTCGTGTAAGAGAAAATTTCCACGGATGCGGTGGGCGGAGGGGGGGGCGGTGATGGTTTCGGATGATTCAAGCGCATTACATTTATTATGCCCTTTATTTCTATTATTATTACATTGTAATATATAATGAAATAATTATACAACTCACCGTAATGCTGACAGGAGGCGGAGCTCAGGCGGTAATGCGAGCGACGGGAAGCCGCTGTAAATACAGATGAAGCTATGCACGCTCACCTGCCGCTCACCTCCTGCTGTGCGGCCCGGTTCCTAACAAGCCGATGGCTGGTACTGGGAGGTTGGGGATCCCTGTCGTATAGGACACATTTTAATTGCTTCACTTACTCTCCATCCATCTTTTTACTCCAGCTATTACTGTGGCAACCAACTGCTTGTCCATGTCACCTGACAGTACCTACTCACAGGCACAGTTCCTACCTTTTTTGCCTCTTGCCCAGGGGCTTCTTTGCTGCAGCCTTGTGCGACACCTACTGTTTTCCGACCCTTGTGTAAAACTGGAAGCGTGAGGGAATTAACACACAAGGGGCAACTCTTGACAATTGGGGGTGAGGGCAAGTAGACAAATATCCCATCTCTTGAATCACATTCTGTATGGCTCCACAGAAGGTGCCCAGGGGGACAATGTTCCAGTTGCTCAGGGTGGTAACCAGCTCCACATCACACCCTTGGATGGCTTTCCTTCTTTCCCATTTCACTCTTTCCAGTCCCCCACTTTTGCCCCTTGTGATTGCTCTCCGCAATAAACTACCTGCATCTCATTCTTTTTTCAGGCTCTGATTTTTGGGGGAAAGCCCACCCTAAGACAGATTCCTACGTATAATGTGGTATAGTGGAATTAGTACTGGACAAGGACCCAGGAAACCTGTGTTGCAGACCTAGCTCTGTCACTAACCTCAAATAAAGAGATGGACACTTTTATTACTATTTTCAGATGCACATGTATTGACAGAAAAAGCTCTCCAAGCCATTTGTTAACTGAGAAAAAACCAAAAAGCAAGTCAAGAAATATGCTTGCAGCATGGTCTGCAGTACACAGAAAGAGCAGGGATATGTACATATATAGGTTAACAGATTTGTACAAAATGGCGGAGTAGCAATCGAAGCTTACTATATATTTTTGTATGACTTGAATCGTTTACAAGGAGACTGTATTTTGTGTAACTGAAAAGAAAAAAAAAAGAAATAAAAAGAAAGTCCACCTACAAGGCGTTGTTGAATCATGCTTGTGAAAGTGGAGAGCATAAGTCAAAGCGCTCCACGAACACAAGGTGAGAAAGCGGAGCTGTGTTCAGGTGTGTGCGCTAGGGGGCAGCGGAGCGAGGACGAAGGCCTGACCGGCGAGAAATCGGACCTCCGGGAGGGAGGGCGGCTGAGTCTTTGTGGTCGCCAGGGGGCAGATGTGTAGGGCAACCTAAACCTACAACTAATCCACTCTTCCCCTGGCAGGACGTTGCAGAAGTCATAAATTCCATCCCTCTGCTGCAACCGAGACAGATCCGAGGGTTTTCAGAGTCGAGGGGATCCCCCTTCCACTCCCCACCGAGGGAAGCTTGGCGCTCTGAGCAGCCTGCAAGCTCTTTGATACCACATTTACGCTCAACAACTGTTTTCTCCGCCCGCACCCCCTGGCCCCCACCGGCAGAGGGGAAATTGAGTCACTGGAAGGCGAGGCCAGAGTCGCCAGGGGAATGTGCGCCAACGCCAGCCTTCAGCGCCTTCCAGATGCTGGGAGGACGGGGAGGGACCTCCAGGAAAATACACAAAGTGGGGTGAGAGGGGGGAGCGGCAGGCTGGGCAGGAGCTGAGCCAGACACATGGAGAAACGCTGCCCAGGATCAAAGGAAATATGACATTTGAAAAGAATGTGCACGTCTGCGTGTGCTGCGGAGGCGGGCAGGGCGGGGGCGGTGTGTGTGGGATCAGGGGCTGGAGCGGGGTCGAGGTCTCTACCCCTGCCCTTCTCGCCTCCGCTTCCCAAGTTCCTCTGCCCGCCTCTTAGGTGGAGGCTGGCCGGACGTTTCAGGATGTTCCTCGCTCTCCCTCCCCGTGGGTCTCTCCTTCCTTTATTTCCGAGATGAAGCTGGAAGGGAAATGTAACCTGAGGAGACCAACCGAAGGGGAAAAAAAAGAAAAGAAAAAAAAAAAATCAAACCAGGCCGCCTCCCCGCTCGGCCTCGGAACATTCTTCCCTCCCCGCCCGCCTGGCTTCTTCTCCCCGCCCCTCCGGCGTCTGGGCCCTGGGCTCGCCGCCGGGGCAGCTCCGCACGTCACTGGGGTCCCCCGGGGCTGGGGGGGTCCCCAGGGCGGGCCAGAGGAAGGGTGGGAGGGAAGGGAGGAAAGGGAGGGAAGGGAGGGAAGGGAGGGAAGGGAGGGGAGCCGCATCGGCCGCAGCGGAGCTCGGGCCGGCCGGGCCGGGCCAGCCCTCCCCTCTTTCCCGGCCCCGCCGAGCCTGTTTCTCATTAGAGTAACGGGCGCGGCCCCACCCCGGCTGCGGAGTGTTTGTAAACGTCTGACCCGAGGGCCGTCGCTTAACCCTTTAGATGCGGGGCTGGGGCGCCGCTGGGGGCGCGGCCCTGAGCCGGAGGGATTTAGATTAAAGATAGCTGCGGCTTGTTAGACAGGTTTGTAGCCTACGGTCTGCTAGGGGGAATGGTACCCGCCTCCCACCTCCCACCTCCCACCTCCCACCTCCCACCTCCCACCCCCCACTCCAGTCCGGCGTCCAAGTAACTAATCTCGATCTAAATCCCTCTCACACGACAGGGCCCCACCATGCCTGCCCTTCCTAGAAACTCCAGTCCGAGTCTTTCTTCCTCCTCCCGCACAGGTGACAGGTGTCCAACTCTGGGGCCCACAAGGTCGCTGGGCTGCGGGGCTCCGGTAAACCTGGTCAGGATTATCAGGAGAGCTGGAGCGGGTTGCCATCGGATCCGAGATTCATTCCAGACTAAGGTTCTAGGGAGGAGGGAGCCGACTTTCCTAAGGGGCTAATTAATGGCCCCTCTGGGCGGCTGAGACTAGGGCAGCGGTAAAGTCCGGCCTGGATCCTCGCCCATCAGGAGCCGTGGACCTTTGAACAGTGACCCGAGACCGCTAAATGTTCTTCATTTTGGGGGGAGGAGGAGAGATGACCGGTGGAGGGCCTGATTCGGTAGGTCAAAGGCTTCCAGAAGGCCTAGGCAGAGCGGCCTTAGGCTAGGGTCTTCAAAGGAATGGCTTTCTCCTCTTCAGAGCAGCCTGGAGCCATTCTCTAACCCCAGAGCCTGGCTGGCCTTAGGCTTGGAGGAAAAGGGGAGGAGAGGTGGTCCTTCCTTGCTAGTTGCTGGCTGCACAATTCTTCAGAAAGTGTTTTCCCCGGGCCCTCTACACTGTGGGCCCAGGATGTGGCCCCTTTAAGGCGCTCGGACCCGGAGCCCCTGAACTTAGACTAAGTTGGGGATTGTGGTGGTAGTGCTCCCTGCGGGGAAATGATTGTCACAACTGAGGGCCAATAGGCATCATTATGGTCCTACCACGCTTGAGAGACCGTTTTCCAATTCAGTTTTGTTCTTTTTTTTTTTTTTTTTTGAGGGGGAGGGACTGGAGAGAGGAGAGAGAGAGAGAGAGGGAGGGAGGGAGGGAGGGACGGGGGGGGGACAAGGGGCGCGTGGTTTTCCCATCTCATCCCTGGAGGAGGGGCTGGAGCATCCCGGGCAGCCAATCAGAGACAGGCTGGGGGGGCACTTTGAAGAAGTTTGGGGAAAAAAGTTTGGAAAAGTTTCTATAATAACGAGGGGGCGTCCGGAGGGAGGCGGCGGCGGCGGAGGAGGGGGCGTCTCAGAGAAGGGAGGGCGGGAGCCACGGGTCAAGATACTGCAGCCTCCTGAGATCCCCCCTCCCACCCAGACCGGGACCTGGGGGCTCTGGCCGGATCCATGGGGGCAGCAAGCTGCGAGGATGAGGAGCTGGAATTTAAGCTGGTGTTCGGGGAGGAAAAGGAGGCCCCCCCGCTGGGCGCGGGGGGGTCGGGGGAAGGTCAGTGCGGGGCTGGGGAGGGGTCTTGGGGTCCGTGAGGGAAGGGCGCAGGGATCCTGAGTCTGGGGACTTTCGGGCAGAGAGCCTGGGGTGAGAGATGAGGGGCTCAGCGGTTGAGGGGAGGTGCGGGGCTCGGGGGTCTGCGGAGGTGAGGCTGGGGACCCGGCGCCACTTTCTCCTTTTTAGGTCGTGACTGGGGTGGGGGGGGGGGGTGCCGTTGGCTGCGCGCCGCCTCTCGGCTGGGCTGTCACTGGGATGCGGGGCGGGCGGGAACAGCGGTCCCGAGAGCCCCGGGCGCTGCCAGGGAAAGGGGAGATTGGGCTCCGGAGCTTGCCCCTTGGGGACCGAGCCCTGGGCCCGCAGACGGGACGCCAGGGGCTGGGGGCGCTCTCAGGCCCAGCCGGGGCGCCCCTCCCCCTCCCCCGTCTGGCCGCAATGAGAGGCAGATGGCGGGGATTGAGCCGGGGGCGGCGGCCGCCGCTCGCACGGAATCCGGGCAGCCCGCGCCACCCCTCCCTCGCCTGGCCGGCGCGCGGCACCCCTCCGCTGCACCCCCACCCCCAGATTGGGGGGAGTGAGGGAGGAGCCACCTTCCCTTGTCATCACAGCCCTGGAGCCCCCCTTCCCCTGGCCACCGTTGCGATGGCAACTGGGGCTCCTGCCAGCGCCGTTTGGGGGTTTGGGAACCGCTGCTAATTGGGTTCATGTGTGAGTCGCCCCCAGCTCAGCCCAATGCTTCCTTAAACACGCCTCCGGGCCCAGCTCCAGCCCCTCTCGACCCGCCTCCCTTACCTTGAGACCCGCCCCGTCTGGTACCCCAGGTCCCAGGGCCAGGAGCTCAGAGTGTGATGTTCTCTGCGTAGGAAAAGACCTGACACGTCTGGCTCCATCCATCTCCTCCACCTTCCCAAGGCCAACTTTGCTTTTGTCTTTGTGGCTCTGAAGGGCATCTCAGAGACCTCTCTTTACTGAGGAGGGGGCAGCATACCAGACTTGGGAGGCTGCCCGCTCAAGGAACCTAGACATCTCACCTGCTTCTCTCTCTCCCCATTTCCTGTGACGTCCCTCTCTCTGTCTCCTTCCCTTCCCATTTTGACAGAACTGGACTCAGAGGACACCCCACCATGCTGCCGTCTGGGCCTGGGGGAGCCCCCTCCCTATGGTGCTGCCCCTATTGGCATTCCCCGGCCCCCACCCCCTCGGCCTGGCATGCACTCCCCACCACCCCGCCCGGCCCCCTCACCTGGCACTTGGGAGAGCCAGCCAGCCCGGTCAGTGAGGCTGGGGGGGCCGGGAGGGGGCTCCGGGGGGGCTGGGGGAGGCCGTGTTCTTGAGTGTCCCAGCATCCGCATCACCTCTATCTCTCCCAGTCCTGACCCGCCAGCTGCGCTGGAGGACAACCCAGATGCCTGGGGGGAAGGATCCCCCAGGGATTACCCCCCACCAGAAGGCTTTGGAGGCTACCGAGAGGCAGGGGGCCAGGGCGGGGGTCCCTTCTTCAGCCCGAGCCCTGGCAGCAGCAGCCTGTCTTCCTGGAGCTTCTTCTCAGATGCCTCTGACGAGGCAGCCTTGTATGCAGCCTGTGACGAGGTGGAGTCTGAGCTAAATGAGGCGGCCTCCCGCTTTGGCCTAGGCTCCCCACTGCCCTCACCCCGGGCCTCCCCTAGGCCGTGGACCCCCGATGACCCCTGGAGCCTGTATGGTCCGAGCCCTGGAGGCCGGGGTCCAGAGGATAGCTGGCTACTCCTCAGCGCTCCTGGGCCCACCCCAGCTTCCCCACGACCTGCCTCTCCATGTGGCAAGCGGCGCTATTCCAGCTCAGGAACCCCATCTTCGGCTTCCCCAGCTCTGTCCCGCCGAGGCAGCCTAGGGGAGGAGGGGCCTGAGCCACCTCCAGCACCCCCATTGCCTCTGGTCCGGGACCCGGGCTCCCCTGGCCCCTTTGACTACACGGGGGCCCCACCAGCCGAGAGCATCCCTCAGAAGACCCGGAGGACTTCCAGCGAGCAGGCGGTGGCCCTGCCTCGGTCTGAGGAGCCTGCCCCGTGCAATGGGAAGCTGCCTTCGGGAGTAGAGGAGGCTGGGGCTCCTCCCGGGGGTCCTCGGAAGGAGGTTGCCGGCATGGACTACCTGGCGGTGCCTTCCCCACTGGCTTGGTCCAAGGCCCGGACGGGGGGACACAGCCCCATCTTCAGGTGAGGGTTGTGTCTGACACCACTGCTGTCTCCAGTCATCTCACCCAGGGAGCAGGAGGGCCAAGGGATGGGTTTGAAGAAAGGTCCTAGTTCTGTGTCCTTGGCATTTCAAAAGAGAATCTGCTACCAGCTTGGCTGCTGGTAAACTACTCAGTTTTAGGGAGAATTTAAAAAACGCACCCCCTTTGGACAGATGATTTGCAAAAGGACAGTCACTCCCTGTGGATCAATTAGAAAAAGCCCCTCCAGCCCCAGAAGGACCATGTGGGTAAAGGAGGAATTCCTCTAGGGTGTCCTCCACCCGCAGCTCGGTGCTGGAACATGGGCTGGATTTCAGCCCTACAATGCCCTTCTCTAACTCAATTTCTAGGGCCTGACTTGTGGCTTAAAAGTATACCTGCTAGATTTGAATAAAGTAGCATGTATTTGCAAGTCAAAGGATTCATATTAAACCAAGCAGTTCTTGCTGTTCTTCTACACCTTCCACCCTCAAAGAACCTTGTCCATTTCAATAATCCTAAAACTTTGATGTCAGATCAAGCTGGCTCCATCCAGAAAAGTTTCCCTTAGTTGTTTCCAGACATTGCCAAGTATCACCTGGGGGCAATTACCGGTTGAGACTCCCTGGCCTAGGGTGTCTGGGCACTCACTACAGGAAAGTTGCAGATCCGTAACCCCCAGCTTTCTGGAACCCACCTGTCCAGCCCCAGCTAGTGGAAAGGGCGCTGGCCTGGGAACGGATGTGCTCAGTCCCGGCTCTGTCAGTTGCTGGCTTGCTTAGCCCTCTACGTTCCACCCTCAGTTTCTTTATTTGGGCTTAACAAATTAACAAAGGGGTTAATTTCTGAGACCTTTTCTGGTCTGAAGTTGTGCTTCTTTTTTTTTAAAAATGTGGGATCTTAGTTCCCCGATCAGGGATCAAACCCATGACCCCTGCAGTGGAAGGGCAGAGTCCTAACCACTGGACCACCAGGGAAGTCCCTGAAGTTGTGCTTCTTTACTTGACTCTTCCTATCCAGGCTTGGGGGTTAAACTGGGCTTGGGGTTCCTCTGTATCCAGACCCTGTGTTCAGAGCTGGGAAGAAGGGAGTCTCAGTCCTGGTGCCCATTTACATACCCTCAACTCAAGGGGCTCTGAGGGGTCTGTCCCCCATCTCCCCTGCTTCTGGACTTGTGGACTGTTTTACTTCGGCTGTAATTTTCTTTCTCCCATACCCACTGCCGCTTCCTCCTTCACATCCTGGGGAGCTGGGACCCAGGGCTGCCCTGATTGGGGTGTGAGGCTGCGGGTGATCAGTGCTCTTCTCTCTGTCTCTGTCCAGGACCTCTGCCCTCCCCCCGCTGGACTGGCCTCTGCCCAGCCAGTATGAACAGCTGGAGCTGAGGATCGAGGTGCAGCCCAGAGCCCACCACCGGGCCCACTATGAGACAGAGGGCAGCCGGGGAGCTGTCAAAGCTGCCCCTGGTGGTCACCCCATTGTCAAGGTAAGGGGCAGAAGCCAGGCCTGGTAGCCTCTCTCCTCTCCAGTCCCAGATCCCTGCAGATGGGCTCCAGCTGTGCAGACCCATGGCACTGCCCTTTCCCACACTCCCTCTCAGCAATGACCCTGCAGGCGGCCTGGGGGAGGGACTGGTGTTAGGGGAGGAAGGGTGCACTTCAAGGACCCGGATGTACTTTCTACTCCTCTGTCCCTCCACCCCGGCTCCACTCATCCCATGGGACACCAGCCTTATGTCTACTCTGGAAAATGGTGGCCTGCCAGATGTGGGGGAGGGGTCAGGCTGAGGCCAAAGTTCACTGGGAGTTAGGTTGTCTCTGTTGAGTTGGGCCAGTCTCCCTTGGAAGATTTTCCCCTTTGCCCAGCCCAGTTTGGGCCTCATTCCAAGAATAACACTGAACTCCAGGCCACGTTTTCACCACAACTGGTGGAGAAACTAGTGCCCAATCTCCCCCTGGAAATCCCTTCCAGGATATCCTTTATCTTTCACTCCTCTCCAGGGGTGGACTGAAAACTTAGGGATGGATGAAGGATGAGACAGTGGGGATTTCAACTGGGTGGCCTTTGTCTCCCTCTGCCAGCTCCTAGGCTACAGTGAGAAGCCACTGACCCTACAGATGTTCATCGGCACCGCAGATGAGAGGAACCTGCGACCTCACGCTTTCTATCAGGTGCACCGTATCACGGGCAAGATGGTGGCCACGGCCAGCTACGAAGCTGTAGTCAGTGGTACCAAGGTGTTGGAGATGACCCTGCTCCCTGAGAACAACATGGCAGCCAAGTAGGTTCCAACTCCACTTCCCTTCATTCTGCGGGCTTGAGGACTAGCCTTTTCCATGGGGTCTAAGCTAGGTCCACTCTTCCTCTCCCCAGAAGAGTTAGACATCATCCCTAGGAGGTGTCAGGCGTTCTCACCATCTAGAAGGGGACTTTGGGGCTGGGGAGTACTCTGGAGAGGCCACCTCTGGGTTCCGATAGCCCCCCCATAGTCTCCCAGAGAAGGTCATTTAGGGCTTTGGATGGAGGGTGATTCTGGCATCAGCTGGGAGGGCTTGCCTTCCGTTCTTGGCTTCAGCATTGACTGTGCCGGAATCCTGAAGCTTCGGAATTCAGACATTGAGCTGCGGAAGGGTGAGACGGACATCGGGCGCAAGAACACACGCGTGCGGCTGGTATTCAGGGTACACGTGCCCCAAGGCAGCGGGAAGGTCATCTCGGTGCAGACAGCATCGGTGCCCATCGAGTGCTGTGAGCAAAGAAGCCCTGTAGCATCTCTCTGTCTCTGGCTAACTTCTTGTCTGTGTGTCTGTCTGCCCATCTCCTCTGCAGAATGTGCGGTGCCCTGCTGGTCCTGGGGACACCTGTGAAGGACCCAGCCCTTATTTCTATCATGGATGGGCTGGGGGAAGTGTTCTACTTTACCCCTGCTCCATCTGCCCCTGGGTATCCCCCATGTATTTGTTTGCATAGCTCTTAGGCCTACCCTGTTCATCTCTGTCTTTCTGCCCAGGAGTGGTTCCTTACATGGTCTGTGTGACCCCAGAGAGACCATTGTTTTTCTTGTGTGTCTGCTTCTGAGGAGGGCTCCTCCAGGGCCCTGTGACAGTTATTCTAGGGAGGGTTGGGGCACAGGAGGCTGTCCTCTCCATACCAGCCAGCCAGGCCTTTCCTGCACTGCTCTGCAGCCCAGCGCTCAGCTCAGGAGCTGCCCCAGGTGGAGGCCTACAGCCCCAGTGCCTGCTCCGTGACGGGAGGGGAGGAACTAGTGCTGACTGGCTCCAACTTCCTGCCTGACTCCAAGGTGGTGTTCATCGAGAGGGGCCCTGGTGAGTATCTATGGGGAGGCGGGGAGGGCAGGCAGGAAGAGCTTGGAACGGGAGGGTGAATGATTTCTGGCACTGTCTCTAAACTAGCAAGTTGAGCCTCAATTTCCTTATCTGTAAAATGGGGCAGATAGACCGCCCGTCCTGTTGTACTGTCTCCTTCCCGTGCGTACTCTGGGCATCTGAAACGCTCAGGATGGCAAATAAATGTAAGAAATACACATTCTTTTATTGAGGAGTCAGCTTTGAGCTAATTTACCCCCATGTGGCTGGGGAAGATGAGAAGGAAAGAGGTGACTTGTACCCTCACAGGTGGACCCTGAGCCCCTCCTGAGTTATGGGACTGGCAGCACAGCTGTGATTACAGGAGGCTGTGAGGTGCCCCAGAATAGAGCGGCCAGGGTGGAGAAGGGAAGACTGAGGGGCCCAGGTATACTCACCAACCTGAGGCCTCTGCTCTCCCCAACCCTGCCCACCCAAAGCCCCAGCCCTTTCCTCAAGTTTAGCGCCCTAGGACCATATCAGAGCAGAGTCAGAGGTTCTGGGTCATGAGACTTGGGGCCTCATAGCCTCCCTTCAAGCTGAGACCCTTTCCTACCCTTGAACTTCTTTCCAGCTCTGTCATGGGAGGGGATGTTTAGAGGTGCATGAGAGGGTTCCAGAGTTGTTTCTGGTCCCTGGACTGGCCCTGCCATTTCTCTTGGCCTCAGCTTGTGGCTCTAGATCTTGGAGACTGTTTTAAACCCTGCCTGTCCTATTGGGTTGAGTAAACATGCAGCGGGCTCCTCTGTGAGCTAGGCCTTGTCAGGACCTTCTGAGTCTGGCCTTGGCTCCAGCAGGAGGGGAAATGGCAGAGGCCTGGGCATGTGGCAAGGGGTAGGGGCCGTGCGGCTGGGCTGGAGCTCCCTGTTCTTCCTGCACAGATGGAAAGCTGCAATGGGAGGAGGAGGCCACAGTGAACCGGTTGCAGAGCAATGAGGTACCCGTGTTACTAGGGTCCCCCCTGTGGGTGGGAGTGGGGTGGGAGAAGTCAGGAGATTCTCAGCCAGCTCCCTTGAGCTTGGGAGTGGACTCCAGCAGCTACCTGTTCTTTTCTAGAGGAAGCAACCTGGCCACTCTGGAAGCAGGGACACCTCTAGGGAATGAACTTTGCTCCTTTGTAAATGGAAAAAGCCAGGAGGTGGTGTTAGGGTACTTGGAAGGGCTGGGCTGAGCCTAGATCCCTGAGGGCCCCCTGCCTCATCCTCTGCTCTTCCCCAGGTGACGCTGACCCTGACCATCCCCGAGTACAGCAACAAGCGGGTGTCCCGGCCAGTCCAGGTCTACTTTTACGTCTCCAACGGGCGGAGGAAGCGCAGTCCTACCCAGAGTTTCAAGTTCCTGCCTGGTGCGCTCCGGAACAGCCCATGGTGGGGGGATGCGGACGTGGGGACTGATGCAGGGGCACAGGGGTGCAGTGAGGGGTCAAGGGAGGGATGAGACCTAGGGATAGAAGAGACCTAGGGCTGGAGGGTGCGCGGCAGGGAGACTGCCAGCCCTCTCACCAGCGTGTCCTCCTTCCCATCCGTCCAGTGATCTTCAAGGAGGAGCCTCTACCGGACGCATCTCTCCGGGGCTTCCCTTCAGCATCGGGCCCCCACTTTGGCTCTGACATGGACTTCTCACCACCCAGGCCCCCCTACCCCTCCTATCCCCATGAAGACCCTGCTTATGAAACTCCTTACCTGTCAGAAGGCTTCAGCTATGGCACGACCCCTCTGTACCCCCAGACGGGGCCCCCGCCATCCTACAGACCTGGCCCGCGGATGTTCCCTGAGACTGGGGGTACCACAGGTTGCGCCCGCCCACCTCCAGTCTCATTCCTTCCCCGGCCCTTCCCTAGTGACCCCTATGGAGGACGGGGCTCCCCCTTTCCGCTGGGGCTGCCGTTCCCTCCTCCAGCCCCCTTCCGGCCTCCACTACCTTCATCCCCAACACTTGAAGGCCCCTTCGCTCCCCAGAGCAGTGTTCACCCCCCACCTGCCGAGGGATACAGTGAGGTAGGGCCAAGCTATGGCCCTGGGGAGGGGGCTCCGGAGCAGGAGAAGTCCAGGGGTGGCTACGGCGGCAGCTTCCGAGACAGTGTCCCTATCCAGGGTATCACGCTGGAGGAAGGTGGGTGTGGGACCAGCGGCTGCGAGTGTGAGTGTGTGCAAGAGATTGCTCTGCATGTTTGCTGAGGGCTGGAGCTTGGCCTCCCAGAGGTTGGGCCTCCGTGGTCCCTCAGGGCCAGCTGGAGGGCCTAAGGAGGCCAGTGCTTGGTGCGTGTGGCCAGTTGAATCCAGTTGAATTCTGAAGGGGGCACGGAGTACCTGCCTAACCTTTCTGCTGCCTCGGCCCTTGGCCCCAGATCACTGAATCTCAGGGCTAGAAGTACTTGCAAGATCATTCAATCTGGCTCCCTCAATTTGCAGATCCAGGCAGTGAATTTCAGAGAGGGGCAGTGGCTTGCTGGTGTCCCAGCCGAGCACGTTTTCCCTTGCCTAAGCTTCTCCCCCTAAACCTGGTGACCGTAGTCTGGATTGGTGATGAGGGGCCTTCCTATTTCGCCTCTCTTTCCTCCCACTGGCTACACCCACCTCCGGCCCTGCTGACAGTGACTGCCCTGACGCTGCAGGCCAAGCCAGCAGGAAGGGGGCCCGAGAACCCACATGGATGGAGTTCAGCAAGATTTGATTGAGAGCAGGGGTCAGGACATAGTGGGGAAACTGAGGCCCAGTGGTAGAGAAGCCAGTGCAGGAGGAGCCTGGAGGCATCCTAGACGGAGGCCTGCCTGGAATGGATTGGGGGTCTCTGGAAAAGGAGGCGACCTGCCCCTTGCCCAGTCTCTCAACTGCCCCTCCTTTACAGTGAGTGAGATCATTGGCCGAGACCTGAGTGGCTTCCCTGCACCTCCTGGAGAAGAGCCTCCCGCCTGAACCATCGCCTGGCCCCCGCTCCCCCCTGCCCTGCCCACTTTCCCTTCATCCTGGGATGGCGGTTCCAGAGGCTTGGGGGCCAATATGGTTCCTCTTTCCCAGTTTCTTGCCTGCTCTCCCCTGCCCTCCCTTCCCTCCCCTAGCTGAGGTGTGGCCCCCGGGGCCTGGTGCTGCCTTGGAGGGCTGGGGGCGGGGGAATGTGGAGGCCTGGGATGGGGGTGGACCCTGGGGGGGTACTGGGAGCGAGGACTGGAGGACTGCCGGGAGTGAAGGCCGTGTCTAGATTGTGTACAGCCCACGGTGCTGGGAGGCTGGGGCCAGGTTGATGGGTAATAAACTGCTCGCTGACTAGTGTTTCAGGCTCCAAAACTCTTTGGAGAGAGAGATGGGGCAGCTTACTCTAGCCCTGGCCAGAGGAGGCTTAGAACCTGGGAAGGGATGGGATGTGGCTGGGAAGATTGCATCCCAAAGAGTGTCAGTGCAAGGGGGTGGGGAGGGTTTGAAGGGTCGCAGAGGCTCCCTAACTGGGGTGAGGTCGGGAGCCAGGGTTTGTAGACCTCTCCTCCCTGGGGATTCAGTTTCCTTTAGGAGCTTTGGGAAAATCTGTGTATTTTCAAGTTACTTTCTCTTGCTACCACTGAGATGATTCTGATTCATAGCCAAGGTCAGGAAACACCAGTCTAGTCCCTCTCCCTCATTTACAAAGGAGGAGTCTATGGCTCAGAGAGGGAAGGGGGCTTGCCGTATGTCACACAGCTAATCAATAGCAGGTTGAACGCTGCACTTCTGGGCTCCTGCCCCCAGCCCACCCTCAGATATCCTAACCCATGGAGGTCAGGCCCCTGAAGCTTATCTCCCTGGAGCAGGGTAGGAGATGAGGGAGGGCTGGCATGGGTCCATCCACACTCTGGATTCTCCAAACTTTGGGGTCTGTGAAGACATTCTGGAAAGATCTATGTTTCAGAGGTAGACTGCAGGAAGCCAAGCAGCTCCCCAGTTGCCCTGACATGGCCTGAGCTCCGGCCTTTCCCACAGGTATACCCACATATCACCACTGACAGGCCCAGCCTGGAAACCTGGTTTGCCCCATGTCTTGACAGCCTAGGGGGCCAAGTCCCCAGTGGGTTGGGGAGAGCCTGGCATACAGGAGGCACTGAGGACCACTGGCCCAGCTGCAGGGGGCCATACCCCAAAGATATTCCGGGTGTTAGTACTCGGGAGACTTGCCTCCTCTCAAGGCTGGTATGTCCAGTGCGTCTAGACAGGCCTGGCAAGTGCCCATGTGTTCAGCTGTGGGTGTGACAGAAGCTGGCTCTGGAATGGAGGACAGGAGAACGAGGATGACCCCTGGTCTTGTCACTACTGCTTTGCAATGAATCTCCTTTATCTTCCTGAACACAAACTGCTGCGAACCAGACTGATATCAGGTGATTGGCTCACCGGGCCATGGCTGCTTCTCAAAGGTACCCTCCAGCAGGACTAGAGTCATCACCCACAGCAGGAGGGACCCAGGGCACACGTGTCCTGGCCAGCACCCTTCAGCTCCCCCTCCAAGATCTCTGACAGGAGGCGAGTCAGCCTCTGTGAATGAAAAGCTATAGTGATGGGGACTCGCTGCCTCCCAGGGCAGACTGTTACACTCTCTGCCATAGCACTGCCACTCATTCATTGCCAGGCATTTATTGAGCAGCTACTAAGTGCCAGCCAATGCGTCCTGGAGGACCTCATAGCCTCATGGGGTGACAGTAAGTAAACACACATTATAACTCAACAATTCAACTCGGTAAATGTTTCTTGTACAGATAGTATGTCAGGTCTTGGGTGGGGGGAGTAAACAATTTTAATATGGGGAAGGAGCAGAACACAGGGGCACTCCATCCAGCTGTGGGGGTCAGAGGGAACTTCAGGGCTGACTTCTAGACTGGGATCTGAAGCATGACTGGGAACTGACTGGGCTGAGAGTAGGGGAAGGGCAGGCCAGGCAGAGCCACCAGATGGGCCATGTCTTGGAGGAGAGAGGCAAACAGGGAGGGCCAGCAGATGGAGGGCTTGGCACGCTCGTGGGACTGGTGAAGTTCTGGAAGTGGGGACCAGAGAGGGAAGCAGGGGCTGGGTTCTGAGGGGCCTTGTAGCCACGCTAGGAAGCTTAGTTATCCAAGGATAATGGGCGCTTTCCCACTAGATGGTAGGGTTTAAGCTGGGATTGATACAGTAGATTTGCCTCACAGCTCTTCCTTGGGTAGAGCTTCCATCTGCTTCCCTGTGACTGCTCTGCCAGCTCATTGTTCTGCCCTGTGGGCCCATACTTCACACGCCTAATCCCTCTTCCCATTAGAATCCTGAGGTGGGCGGGTCAACTCCCAAGGTCATTGTCTCTTCCCAGGTTCCTACAGACATCCAGCTCCCTGAGGCTGGAGTTGGGAGAGGGAAGAGAAGGAGGCTGGATCTTCGGTCGGTGCCAGAAGAGACTTCCTTGGCCACGGTTTCTCAAAGTGTGGTCTGAAGATAACTTGCATTTGAGTCATTAGGGAGGTTTTTTGGTTTTATTTTATTTTATTGTTTGTTTTTGTTTTTAATACAGATTTCTAGGCAACCCCTGACCTACTCAATTGTATTATCTGGGGGCAGGCATAGGTTTCTGCATTTTAAACAGCACCTTAGGTCAGGGGTCCCCAACCCCCAGGCCGTGGACCGCTACCAGTTCATGTCCTATTAGGAACCAGGCCACACAGCAGGAGGTGAGCAGTGGGCGGGCGGGCGAGCGAGCGAAGCTTCACCTGCCGCTCCCCATTGCTCCCCATCACTTGCTCACTGCCTGAACCACCCACCTCTGCCCCCAGCCATAGAAAAATTATCTTCCATGAAACTGGTCCCTGGTGCCAAAAAGGTTGGGAACCACTGCCTTAGGTGATTCTCCGGCACAAGAAAGTTTGAGAACTAGAGTCATCTGTCAATTAAGGGTCATTCCTTCCCACTCCAGACTCTAAGACAGCTCCCTGCCCCCTTCTCATAGATCTAGTCTGGGCTGCTTTGGGTGGAAGGTCACCTGCAAAAGTGTACTTAAGGGAGGGGAAAGGCACACACATTCCTGACGTTGCAGCTCCCCTCTCCTCTCTCTTTGGCTCTGTCCTGCTCCATAGACAATCTGAGATGGTCTCGCGGCAGCCTGGAGCTCTGGTGCAGCAGCAGCTGCCCCAGAATTTTTGAGTCTCCTTCTCTGGCTGGGTCTCTGACCTCTACGACACCTGGGGAGGGCACACTGGGTAGCCTTCCAGGTGAATTTGGGCTCTGCCTGGAGCAGTTCTGTGATGCCTTGGTGCACCCCCTGGAGACTTTCTAAGTGTCGGGAAGAAGGCTGCAGAGGAGTGGCATCTCATGTACCTCCTGGAAACTCCAGACGAGGGAAGTGCGCAGGGGTTTG
This sequence comes from Monodon monoceros, assembly GCF_005190385.1. Classification (NCBI taxonomy): domain Eukaryota; kingdom Metazoa; phylum Chordata; class Mammalia; order Artiodactyla; family Monodontidae; genus Monodon; species Monodon monoceros. The sequence goes on from NW_021703778.1 coordinate 101,207,441, forward strand.
GTGCTTTTTTGGGAGCTGGTTTTAGTGGCCTCAGCATCTGGTTGCTTCCACAAAACATCCCAAGAAAAGAAAAGGGGGAAAAAAAGGAGATGGGGAAGGAACCTCTAAACTATAAGAGACTTAAGGACATATCAACAGTTTGGCTACTCCTTATCACATTAAGCATAGACTTGCCATGTGACACCACCAGCAATCTCTCCCCTACGTATTGACCCTGGTGAATAAAAAATTATGTCCACACAAAAACCTGTTCCCAAATGTTTATAGCAGTTTTATTCATAATCAACCCAAACTGGAAACAACCGAGATGTTCTTCAGTAGGTGAACAGATTAACTGTAGTACATCCAAGCAGTGGAATACTACGTAACAATAAAAATTAATGAAATATTGATTCATGCAACAATATAAATAAATATTAAATGCACTTTGTTAAGTGAAAGAAGCTAGACTCAAGTGGCTACATTTTGTGTGATTCTATTTACATGACATTCTGGAAGAGGAACTGTGGTAGAGACACAAAACAGATCAGTGGTTGCAGGGGGAATGCTTAGAGAACAAGGAGTAGTTGACTGCAAAGGGATAGCACATGGGAATTTTCAGGGTGATAGAACTGTTTTGTGTGATCTCACGGTGGTGAATACGTGACTCTGTCAAAATCTATAGAACTCTACACAGATGGAAATTAATTATATACAAATTTTTAAAGAGTCATTCAATCCTGGGATAGAATGTAAAGCGTAATATATGAATCTAAATGTATTATGAATATGTATGGAAAAGGTGGTGGTGGGGGGGAAGGAGCGAAAATCAGTAATTTGGGGAAACAATGTTTTGACTGGGTACTGTAAGGCTAAAGACAAAAGGAATCATACGTACAGATTATAGTTGGTAAATTTGTTACAGGTTAATGATTCTGAAGCTACTTAACCTATATACTAGTGTTGAACAGTAAGTAAATAAATTGTAGTGAGGTAGGTTTCTCACTGTCAGAGAAAGCAGGGGTTGGTTATCATGGTGTGGGCTGGAAGGCTAGGAGAAACCCTGTGGTGCTGGATTCAGATTGGAGATATCAGTATGAACTCATGCTTGTTTTACATATATCTATATCCATGTCTATATCTACATAATATTATATATAGAATATTATAGAATATATACTAGAGCTATATAAATATCTATATAGATAGATCTATAATCCATAGATATCTGTTTTATATAAGTATATATAAAATACATGCACATACACACAAATAGATACAGAGACAAATATAGATATGGTGTGTATAGGGGTTAATATACATACATATATTTGCTAGCTTTTTCTGCTAAGAGAGCCTAAAATGAGTGGCACCCCATTATCAATGAAGACACCTAGCATCCAGATGTTGGCTTCTAAAAACCCTTCTCCAATAAAAAGAACCAGGGTTCCTTGGAAAAATGGCTAATTCTAGAGCTAGGGCAGGGGAAATACAAGGTAATCCTGGAGCAACTTGCATTACCAGAAAGTAAGTGCAAAAAAAGGGGGGGGTGCATATCAAAAAGACACAAGAGACAACTCAAAAGATGTTCCAATGGCCAAAGCTGAAACAATATGAGCAATGTAATAAATAATGATAATATTAGATTGTAATTCAAAGAATAAAATAAATCTCTGTTAAGTCCACACTGCTGCAAATAAATGATTGAATAAATAACCAACTGGGGGAGAGGGACAGATCTTTACAGAAGAATTCCTGTTAATAAATGTAGAAGGAATGAGGGAACTAGAAAATCTACTATGGTAGATGGTCTACTATGAGACCATCATAGTAATAATTGCTACAGGCAAGATCCATTGATGAATGCTAAAATCAGTAGGTAAAACTTTAAGGAAGAACAGGATATTTGCAAAGCCTCAAAGTATCTGCTCCAAAATTAGCCCTACTAATTACTGTGAGGGTTTTAATGAACTGTCCCAAATTCTTTGCCACCCCTTGCTCTAGAAGATGGAGCTTAATTCCTTTTGTCTTGAATGTGGTCTGGACTTAGAGACTTGCTTCTAACAAATAGAGTATGGAAACGGGAAAGTTAGCAACTTTACAGCAGAGAAACAGGCAAACACCACCTTAACCAAGCGATCAAGGTTAACATCACCAGCAATAAGTCATTTGATATCAGGTGTTCCCTGATATGATGCATTAAGAATCTCACATAAGCTCTGTGATAGTCTTTCCCCAAACCCATAACCTCAGTTTATTCATAAGAAAGCAACAAACAACACTTGGCAAACATTCTACAAAATACAGACCACGAATCTTCAAAAGGGTTGAGATGTTTATTTTTGTTATAAGGAAAAACACAAGCATATTTAGGTACTGATGCCAGTGAGAGAGTGAAGCTGAAGCTCTAGTAGGGGGAGGGGCAATCCGTTCTAAAGCTCCGTGATCTTGTAACTTTTGGAGACACAGCCTCTGCATCTACTGCTCTCAGGCCCTGCATCCATTTGGATGTGTCACAGGCACTCTGGATGCACTTTCCACCGTACAATAAATTCCTGGTTTTTTCCCTTCCTTCCATCTAGGCAGTTGCTGTCTGTGTCCTTGTCCAGGCTGGAGAATCTGAAGAAAAGAGACCCCTTCCTGCCCAGCAGGACCTAGCTGAGTTTCAATCACTCTTGGCAGTGTCCTGGGGTAGGTGGGAGCCCCTCCCTCCAGAGTGCCCCAGGAGTGAACAGCGCCTGGGTTATCACCCAGGAGTGCTAGGAAGGTGACAGACACCAGGGGGCAGCAGTAACAAGGTGAAGGGTGGGGTGGGCAGGTGGGAGGAGGAAGAAGGTTAAGAAAAGCAAGACCCTGTTCCTGCTCCTGTGAGCTTTACATCCCATATCCTCTTCTGCAATTTCACACACCACCCCTTGAAGATCGGTTCCCCCTTCTCAGGATTATCAGTCATGTGGCCTCTAGTAATCATAGATTTATTTTTAGGGAGCTTTCCCTGTCTCCTCTACTAGATTCTAAGATCCTAAAGACAAGGGTCAGTGTTTATAACTCTTTGTCTCTCCTTGTGCAGTGAATGATAAAGCTGCCGTTTTTTGTGTGTGTGATGTGTATTAGGGGCATGCTTTATGTGTTTTAACTCCAAGTTTTCTGCAACCCCAAACCAAGGCTCAGAAATGTGTGCTAAGAACAGCAGCAACAGAAGTAGATAACACTTGGGTACAGCTCACTTTGCTCCAAGCGCCTCATCAAGCCCTTCGCAAAGCCCATCTCATTTAAGCCTCTCCCGACAATCCTGGGAAGTTGTTCCTATTATTCTTTCCCTTTTCATAGATGAGGAAACTGAAGCACAGAGGGCTTAAGTAATGCCAGGAGTCACACAGCTCCCCAGGGACAGAGCTGGGATTCTAAGGCTATCTCCTAACTCCAGGTCAAGCAATCTTTTCCACGGTACTGCAGCCAATTCCTTATCACATGGGTGAAATCAGACAAAAAGTAAACATGCAGGGTTGCCTTCAAATGAGGCAGAGAGACAGTCCAGAGATTGAACTTCAGACTTGGAATCGAAGGCCCTGGGATTCATGCTCCCGTTTGGATATCGCTCACTTCTTAAGTAGTAAAATGCAGGGGTTGGGCTGGTCCAAACAGTGTCTGAGGTCGCTTCCAATTCTAATGTGCCAGGGGTTTATGTAACAAATGGCAGCATGCAGAGGAGGCTGCAGAAGGTGACCTTCCTTCTCAAGGTTGCTAGATAAAATACGGGATACAAGGGTCCAAGCCCTCAGTCCCTCCCTGATAGGGTGGAGTGGAGATGCGAGATACGGGCTGGGTGTCTGTACAGACTAGGGGCAGAACTTGTTTTGAGCTCCCACTGTGCCCCCTCCCCCTCCATTCTTAGGCCCTTTAAGGAAGTTGCTCAGTCTCAGAGAAGTCTCCTTTGTACCTTGTCCCTCATGGTGGCAACAGACAGAGGAAGAAAGCTGGCCAAGGCCTTGGCCTGCCCTCGTACTTGGCCAGCCCCCCCATGCCCTGGCTGTGCAGAAGAAGCCATAGTGCTTAGATTCAACCAGGCGCTGAAACATTTTATTACCCTTGACGTGAGTGAAGATATAGAGCACGAAATGTTTTTCCAAGGCAGAGAAGATTAATTTCCAATTCCATTTTGGGTTGTTTTGGTATTATTTTCTCCATCCTGAAAATTTTAGCACTTCCTAACTTAGCACCCCATTGGCTACTGACCACAGTCTCACCTGGTTTTGGGGTCTCCCAGTTTTGGGTGGCTCTGGCTATGCTCCATCTCCTGTCTCCATCAAGACTCCTCATTTTTTCTCTAAGGTTGTAGTCAGTCAGGGTGACCTCTTGTTCTCCCAAATGTAACACTGTCACCAAAATCTGCTCTGGCTTCGTTGCTCATCAGCCATCCCAAATTCCATTCTATTATGCAATTTGCATTACTGATTCATTATCTAACACTCGCTCTTTTTGTAAGGAATATAGAACCGCAGGGGAAAGTGTTGGTCTCTGCTGGGATTGAAAAAGCATGTACAGGGGCTTCCCTGGCGGCGCAGTGGTTGAGAGTCCGCCTGCCGATGCAGGGGACACGGGTTCGTGCCCCGGTCCGGGAAGATCCCACATGACGCGGAGCGGCTGGGCCCGTGAGCCACGGCCGCTGAGCCTGCGCGTCCGGAGCCTGTGCTCCGCAACGGGAGAGGCCACGACAGTGACAGGCCCGCGTATCGCAAGGAAGAAGGAAAAAACAACAAAAAAAGAAAAGGCATGTACAGCAAAGGCCTATCCTCACAGATACTGCAGCTGTGCAGGAGTTTGCCACATAGCTGTATTTATTGTCCTCAAAGCAATGATTAAATAGTATCAGGTAATGGTAGGCACTGAGGACATCGAGATTGATAAGATATGATTTCTGTCTTCCACGGGTTTACATTTAAGAGATCATTAACTGGTGACTGAGGTATTTGTTGGGTTGGCATGGTGCTTTAATAATTCTGCCTGTTTAATATAGGGATGAGAGGAATGTGTGGCCATGTTTTGCAGTCTACCAGAGTTGCCAAAATAAAAAAATTTCTATTTCACATAAAGATCAGGTTTACTATTTTTTTTTCTTGAAAAATAGGCAGATTTGGGCTTCCCTGGTGGTCCAGTGGTTAAGACTCTGCCCTTCCACTGCAGGGGGTGCGGGTCCGATCCCTGGTCAGGGAACTAAGATCCCACACGCTGCATGGCAAAAAGGGGAGATTTGGCAGCAAGCCGCTAGAGCTGAGTACCTACTGGCCCATTTAGACTAGACATTCCATCTCCAGCTCATCAGAGCCCCCACCACTCTCTATTGCTTATCCCAGGCTCTGCTCAGCCAGTAGGTCTCCTGCTGACCACTGTTTGTGACTGCTGTCTTCTAGAATTTTAGGCGATAACCCTGGAAGACGGTATGTGATGAGGTCAAATGCATCCTATAGATCATTCGACCACTTGCCACGGTGGGGAGACCTGAGGCCTTATAAAGGGGCGCACAAACTTTTTTTTTTTTTTTTTTTTTTACTAAAAGTAGTTTAAATGTTGGAGCTAGTTGCATTAGTTAGTCCCCTGTGGCTGCCTTGACACATTACCACCAGCTGAGTGGCTTCAAACAACACAAATGTATTCTTTTACACTTCTGGAGGCCCGAATATCAGGGTGTCAGCAGGGCCATGCTCTTCTGAAGGCTCTAGGGAAGAACTTTCTCCTCCACGTGTCTCCTCTGTGTCTCTGTGTGTCCTCTCCTCTTCTTACAAGGACACCAGCCGTTGGATTCAGAGCCCACCCTAATCCAGTAAGACCTCATATGACCTCATCTTAATTGATGATGTCTGCAAATAATTTCAGACGTCATTTCCAAATAATATATTCTGAGGTTCCGGGTAGGCATGAATTTTGGTGGGACACTATTCAACCAACTACACGAGTGAATAATGCTTCTTGATGAAACAGAGCATCTTTACGTGTATGCCTATAAAAACTGCCACTCACACTCACTTACATTCTAATATACCTTACTGAGTGAGAGACCAGTAGCAGTGAGAGACCAGTGAGAGACCAGACCATTCCTATCGTAACTAGGAATTTGGCACAACTGTGGTCATACTCAGAGAGTATATCTGGCATGTGAATTCTCCAGGGTGGGAGGAAGAAGAACAAGAAGGGAAAGGTTGGAAACAGCTGGTAAAGATAGTGAGTGCTACTTGGTCAAAGAAGAGGTTGGAATGGCCAAGAGAGTCTTCAGAAGGAAGTGGGAAGTAGTATTTGATTGAGACCTCAGATTGTAGATAGGGTTTTGATGGGTAGAGAGGAAGTGAAAGGACAGCATGGACAAAAGTTCAGAGAGTCTGTGACATAACTGTGCAAAGTGAATGGATCAGTATGGTATGAATGTTGTAAAGGTGAACAGTGAATTTGGGGGTGGAGGGGTATCAGACTGGGCTGAGAGATTAGTCCTGCAGGCTGGGTAGAACCATGGTGCTCAAATCATATGCACTGATTTTTATATCTCATATTTTGGACTTCCTTTAAGATTTCCTATGAGCAGTAGTAATAACAGCAACACTAAGAGCTAATATTATCAAGTGTTTATTTCATACTGTCGTAAGCACTTCGTGTTTTTTGTTTTTGTTTTTGTTTTTTTTCTCGGTATGCGGGCCTCTCAGTGCTGTGGCCTCTCCCGTTGCGGAGCACAGGCTCCGGACGCGCAGGCTCAGCGGCCATGGCTCACGGGCCCAGCCGCTCCGCGGCATGTGGGATCTTCCCGGACCGGGGCACAAACCCGTGTCCCCTGCATCGGCAGGCGGACTCTCAACCACTGCGCCACCAGGGAAGCCCACTTTGTGTGTTTTATCTCACTTAATGCCCCACAATCTCCCCTCTCCTTGACCAGGTAGTATTATAATCCTCTCTTTAAAGATGAGGAAATTGGGATTCTTCAAGCTAGAATGTCATCTCTGGGCTACAGATACCAGAGCCTATGCTTTTAATCACTATATTCTACTGTCATCGCCAAATGGGTTCCACAGATAAGAATATTGGAAAACCACTGGTAAAGAGTTATTGAAAACGTCTGAGCAAACTCATGCCACAGAGAAAGTGGTATTCTTCTGTTACCTGGGGAATCTGGATTCTGAGTCAAATCAGGGGTGAAGTTTGGGGGGATGGTCTGGTGACCGGCAGACTACTTTAAAAGTCATTGCAGTAGCCTGGGCAAGTGTAGTCTGCGGCATCTAAACCAAATAAATCTCAGAAGATAAGGACACATTCATGGGTGAGACAAGAAGAAGCAGTGAATGAATTGTTTGTGCAAAACAGTAATCTAAGCATGCCACTTCCTTCTCAGAAAGTGTTTAGGCTTCCTACTGCCTGCAGCTGTGAGTCTCAGTGTTATTACATTGTTATATATATATTTTAAAATAGGGCCCTAATGTGAACTATGGACTTTGGTTGGCAATGATGTGTCCATGTTGATTCATCTATTGTTACAAAAGTACCATGTGGGATGTTGATAGTGAGGCAGGCGGTGCCTATGTGAAGAGAGGTGACGTGGGAACTCTGTACTTTCCACTCAACTTTGCTAAGAGCCTAAAACTGCTCTAAAAATAAAGTCTATATGTACAAAATAAGGGGAAGTGGTCATTTCTGAGGTCAGTTTAGGAAACACAGGCAAATAAAGTTAATTAAAAAAAACCTACAGGACTTTTAGTACTCCTTTAGTTTCATAACACTTAATACAGTTACAATGAAATCATTATGTTTTGTTTTTGTTTTTGTTGTTCATCTCTAGAAACAGGTTCCATGAGAGCAGGGACCATGACCACTGATGTACCTCCAGCACCCAGAACACAGTTTGGCACACGGTAGGCACTCAATACTTACTGGTTGAAGAAAAGAGAAATCAATCTACAAGACTTGATGATTGATTGGTTGGGAGAGGCCAGGGACTGGGAGGTGGTCATAGCTTCAGAGTGGTTTTAATTAGTCATAGCCTTGTTAGAGACCCCACCTCAAAGCTCCCCACAGCCTATCCTGTTTTGCTTGACTTGTGATGGCCTCTGACCACTGGAGTCCCACTTGACCAGCTGTGCCCCCGCCCCATCAGTGGCCTCCAGGCAAGTCTGCATTTGCCCCAGCATACACTGTGCTGTTTCCCCCGCCAGACCTCCAGCCTCTCCACAGCTGCTTACCCTAAAAATCCTTCCACCCAGCCTCAAAGCCATAGCCTCACACCCACAGAGCTCTTGGTATTTTGCAACAATTACCAAAAGTGCACCAGTGTCTCATGGCCATAAATATGGGGAAAACGTGGTAGCCACCAGGGTCCACCGGTGTCCCTGGGAAGCTAGGGAACAGATCCCCATGAGCCCCGCCCCGGCCTTGTTGTAGGAAGGGCTGGAAGCATGCCAGGATCGAGGCAGGCAGAAATTACCGTATCTGGAATGATGTCGGGGACAGAGACTCTCTTTGCCAGCTCAAGCCAAGATAAACAGTAATCCTAAAATCTTAGGGATGATCTCTGTTTCAGAAGTGAGTTTGAGAGCGAGATGTCCTTTAGAACATTCTTAATAACAGAAGGAAGATTCTCCTCTTTAGGTAGTGATATATTTGTATAACAACAGGTACGCCTTCATCCAGTTAATATTAAAAAAATTATAAAGGCAGTACCTGCTCATTAAAAAATATTTTAAAATATTGAAAAGAGGTAACGGACTCTGAAGCAGAAAGTGGACATTTTCTGCCTACCTGCCCTCACCCACCCTCATTTTAAAATCATGCTCTATGTTTTGTTTCGCAGCCTGTGCCCTGCTTCCCGACTTTGAGGAATTGGTCAATCATCTACCTCATTATTTTTCTTGGCCACATAATTTTCCATGGTTTGAGCGCACCATAATTCTGGAGAACATTGTAAGCAAGCACAGCCTTTAGTGTAGCAATTCTGTTTCTAGGAATCTGTCCCACAGAAATACCAGCACCCACTGAGGGGTTGTATTACCTGAGTGTTTGCCAACAGTGAAACATGGGAGATAGTCTGTTAATTTGCAATGTAATTGAGGAGAGACAGGGAGCAAATGCTTTAGGTATGAGAAGCTTGGCTTTGGGGAATCTGCAGGGGAGACAAAGGGCCCTTATCAAATAGAGGACATATGTTTCCTGCTGATAGAAGTCTCCTTTTGGGGGGTCCAAACAGGTGGTATCAGGCTACCTGGACTCCTGAGGTCTAAGCCAATGGAAAGGACACTCCGGACAGTAGACTTTTTCCCCCTAAAAATAGAGGTTAGCAAGGGATTCAGCATTTTGCTCTTAATTTTGGTACAAAACATAGAAAAATCAAGCTAAATTGCACATTTTAAAAAACATAAATATCACAAATGCTGTAATATTCAGAAAAATATGGTATTTAAAAATTCTTACTAATTGTTTGATGTGCAGTTTGTGTGACCTATACCTTGGTGTGACCATCCTAGATGAGGTGACACAGCGGGCAATAGGAATACTTCTGGAGGCCATTTCAACACAGGGACAGCAAGCAATAACTTGACTCTGTGGGGAAGTTACTGCAAGCCACATAAATCTGTCCCATCAACCTGAAATTAATGTGTCTCCAGCCGACCTTCCCCTTAGCCAGGTCCCCCAAATGCCCTTGGCTGTACCAATGTCACCTGACTCAAGGGGAAGTGTGACAGAGGGAAGTGTGAAAGGAAAGACACAGTGGCCTTATCAGCTGGGGTTAAAATATTTTTGCAGATTTTACAAAAACACAGGACTGTGTGAGCACGTGGCCAGGGCCCCTCCCAGGGCCTTGGCAGGGGCCTATGTGAGGGAAGAGCCCAGAAGCCTCAGCTTCCTTAGGGACACGGTGAATGTACGTCTGGGTGTGGGTGCTGGCTGGTAGACTGGGGCAGCCAGCATCTGATGGTTCCCTCAGCCCTCCTTCCCTTGCACTTGGCTTTATAAGTTCACCCTTATACGTCTTAGACATAGTTCCATATTAGGACAAAGAGAGGAACTTAATTCTACCCCCTGCTTCTTCTGAATGACAGTATTCCATTGTGTGAGTCCACATTTAGATTATTTCTGATCTGCCATAACACTGCTGCAAAGAGTATCTTTGCTCATATATATATTTTTAAGCACATGTGAGCGTATATTTGTAAAATACGATCTTAGAGTGTGATTGTTTGGCCACAGAGTATATCCAGTTAAAATATTGCCAATTGGGCTTCCCTGGTTGCGCAGTGGTTGAGAGTCCGCCTGCCGATGCAGGGGACACGGGTTCGTGCCCTGGTCTGGGAAGATCCCACATGCTGCGGAGTGGCTGGGCCTGTGAGCCATGGCCGCTGAGCCTACGTGTCCGGAGCCTGTGCTCCACAACGGGAGAGGCCACAACAGTGAGAGGCCCGCACACCGCAAAAAAAAAAAAAAAAATTGCCAATTGATGGATTTTACCAATTGTTCTCTCTGGGGGTTGTGTGGACATGCCAGCAGGATAAGAGAGTGGCTAACACCGCGTGTTAGCAAACACTGCTGATCCTTGCCACCCTGTATGTGAAAAATGCTGTCTTGCTATAGTTTTAATTTGCATTTCTCTTGTTAAGAGTGAAGAGAAGCATCTTTTTATATGTTTAAGAACCATTTGTATTTCCTCTTTTGTGGACTGTTTATAGTCTTTTCCACTTTTCTGTTGAATTAGTCTTTTTCTTATTGATTTGTGAGAGCTGTTTTAATATTAAGGGAATTAGCTCTTGGTCTGTGATATAATTGACAAATATATTATTCCAGCTTCTCATTTGTCTGTTGATTCTGCTTATGGTGTTTATTTTCCCATGGGAAAAAAATTCTATATTTATGTAAGTGAACATATTAAGCAAGTTTTTAATGACTTCTGCTACGGTGTCATTCTTAGAAAGGCCTGCCTCTCCCAAATATAACAATAAAAAATTCTCCCATGGTTTGTTGTAGTAGTTTCATGATGTCATTTTTAATATTTAAATATTTGATTCTTCAGGAATTTGTTTTGCCATATGGGGTGAAATATGCATATTTTATTTTATCCCAGAAGGCTGTCCCATTGTCTCAAGATTATTTATTGAAAAATACACGGTGTTCTCCACTGACTGAGAGGCTATCTTTGTCATATACTAAATTCCAGTATATGCAGCTGCTCTTCTTTTCTAGGTTTTTAGTCTGTTCCATTGAACAGCTTGTCTTTTCATACACCAGTTACATATAGTCAGTTGCATATAGTAGCTTTGTATATATATATTTTTTTTTTTGCGGTACGCGGGTCTCGCACTGTTGTGGCCTCTCGCGTTGCAGAGCACAGGCTCTGGACGTGCAGGCTCAGCGGCCATGGCTCACGGGCCCAGCCGCTCCGCGGCATCGGCAGGCAGACTCTCAACCACTGCGCCACCAGGGAAGCCCAGCTTTGTATATTTTGATTCGAGACTTCTAGCTTACAGAACTTTTTTCTTTTTTAAAAATATTTATTTATTTATTTGGCCTCACCGGGTCTTAGGTGTGGCATGTGGGATCTTCGTCGTGCCCGCGGGATCTAGCTAACTGACCAGGAATCGAACCCTGGCCCCTTGCATTGGGAGCGGGGAGTCTTAACCACTGGACCACCAGGGAAGTCCCTAGCTTCCAGAACTTTGAGAGAATACATTTCTGTTGTTTTAAGCCTGCAGGTGGTGTAACTTGTAACAGCAGCCCCCCAGAAACTGATGCAGTGACAGACCTGGGGTTTGCATGTTAGTCTTTGTAAGTCCTGTGTTCTGAATAGGAGTGCAAGGTTATTCATCCCTGTTCCTGAGAGAGAAAGTGTTGGTGGGGAGAAGAGTAGGGGAGATTAGTATCATTACAGTTTCCTGACACCTCATCAGCCTGTGGTTGCTAAGAGACGAAGAGGTATGCCGACTATTCTGTGTCCCTTCCAGTCTCCCTCTTCGCTCTTCTCCACCCTGCCCTGTGTCCTGGAGGCTGACCTCAGTGGCTGGCCTTGACCCCACTGCCCTTTGGCTTCTGATGGGGTTTGGCCAGGGCTAGGCACTGACAGGAAGTTGGAAGGCAGCTCCCTCCCACTGGCCCGGCTTGTCAGTGGCTGTGCATCTTTCCCTAAGGCCTTCAACAGCTCCAGCTCTGGCCCATTGGTTGGCTCCAGTAACCACTTCCTCCCTGTTCCCTTTTAGGCTTCCAGGTGTTAACAGCTTCCCCTAAACTAGCCTGAGAGTACTACATCAGTCTCTTATAGGTTTTCCTTAATCCTGCTCACATCCCCATAAAAGATCCATTCTTTTTTTTTTTTTAATTTATTTATTTAATTTATTTATTTTTGGCTGTGTTGGGTCTTTGTTGCAGCGCGCGGGCTTTCTCTAGTTGCGGTGAGTGGGGGCTACTCTCCCACCCTCCACACTGCCTCTTTGAACATAGGGTTAAACCTGAGAGTTTTCAAGATGCCACTGCGCATGGAGTCCACCGTCAGTTGGAAGAGGGCAACAAGACATAAGTGCTTATTCAGGGAAGGAGTAGGGAGCACAGGTACGAGACTCTCATTTGCTTCAGAGGAGAAACTGAGGCACAATAAGGCAATAAGGAAAGAGCTTCTTCTGATAAAGGGAGAACAGCTAGATGTGGGAAGACTGGAGACAGATGGAAGCTCCTCCAGAGGGTCTTCTTCTTCAAGGCGCTATGGAGGGGCAGCACAGGGACACCAGAGTGGGCAGACCTTGGAGCCAGAGGTGACACAGATACCCTTTTCTTTTTCTGGACTTCAATCTATGGAGAAGAAGCAGGAGTGGAGGTGGGTGGCACAAGAGGGGCTGAGTCCAGGCCAGACTAGGACTCAGTGTGAGCCCCTCTCCCCTGCCCCCGTTGGACCCTTTCCTTGCAGTGGGGTGCTCCTGGCTTTCTGCCTGCACCTGCACACAAACATGCCATGGCCCCTGCAGCCCAGATGTGCCAGGGCGGAACGAATTTGAAGTCCACTGCCCTTTGTCCCCATAGGTACACTTGTCCCTGTCAGACAGCAGCTCTGGGTTTGGGTTTGGAAAAGAAAGCTCACCGAGGCCCAGGATGCAGACTCTGCCCTCCACAGAGCCAGGTTCTGTTCAGGCCACAGGGCTGCAAAACGTGTTCTTTGTGCTGGGGATGCCTCCAGGGCAGGGTGTTGGAGGCGGTCCCCCAGTCCAGGGCTGGTGTCTGACCACCGATGCCAAGCAGCGGACTGGCTGTGGGTCGGGGGTTGAGGGAACCCTTATAGGTTGTCACCAACCAGACCCTTACTCCTATCCTAAAGCTTTCCCTCTTGGCTTAGCTCAAACTTGCTCAAAAAGGCTTTCATAAACAACGCAAGTCTGAAAACTCGGGCGCTCTCCCCGCCCCTCCAGCCCTGGGGGCTTCGGGAGGGTCTGGGCAGCCTGCCAGCCCCGGGCTGTCCCCAGACTTGGGGATGGGGAGTGGGGAGGCGGTGCTGTTACCCTCTCCTTCCTGCTCGGTCTCCGGCCCAGAGTTTCCACAGGCCCCAGCCTCCCAGGCTCCCCACCCTGCTCTCCCTTAACCCTTTCCTCAGAGGGAAGGAGGGGCGCAGGTCTCTGTTCTCCAGGGAGGCCTGGGAGGCGTCAGGGTGGGCAGGAGGAACGGAGAGAAAGGCCGGGTCCCTGAAACCATACCCCCCTCCCCCCCACCCGAGTGCCCCTCCTTCCCTTTCCCTCCCACTGGGGAAAGGGGAATGTGGAAGGAGATTAACTTTGACCCCCGGATTCTGGCTCTGGGCCCAAAACTCGAGTGGGAGGCAGAGGTTTCCAAGACCCTCCCCAACCCCATCCCCGCCGCCTCCCTCCTCCTTCCGCGCCCCTTGAAGCTACCCAGCCGACTCAGCTAAAGTTCATCCCGGAGGGGCTGGCGCAGTGGTGAAGGGGGAAGGCTGGGGGCGGTGGGAAGGGAGCCCGACTGGTCCCACCCCCGGCTGTAACGCCTGGCAGGAAGAGATTGTAGCGGGAGCCGCCGCTGAAAGGCTCGGAGCGCTGGAGGAAGGGCGCCCGAGCCGCGGCGGGTGGGTCCGCGAGCCGGGAGGACCCGCGCCAAGGCGGGGGCGCGCCGCCGGGAGGAGGGGGCGTGGCTTAGGCGCCTTCGGCCGGGGGACCCCGGTGGCACTGTCGGCTCCCTCCTTCCTGGGGCGGGCGAGCCAGCCATGCTCCTGTCCGGGGGCGACCCTCCGGCGCAGGAATGGTTCATGGTGCAGACCAAGTCGAAGCCCCGGGTGCAGCGGCAGCGGCTGCAAGTGCAGCGCATCTTCAGGGTCAAGCTGAACGCTTTCCAGAGCCGCCCGGACACCCCCTACTTCTGGCTGCAGCTCGAGGGGCCCAGGGAGAACATGGGCAGAGCCAAGGTAAACAGCTTCTCCCCACCTATCGCTTCCAGCCAGACCCTTCTCTCGCTCCTCGCCCCCCCCCGCCCCCTCAGGGGTCCCCTGAGGTCCCCCGGCCTGGATTCGGCAGTATGGCGGGCAGGTACTGGGCCATCCTCTTGTCTTTCCAGATCTGCAGCCTTGGGCCCTTCCCTCTGGTTCCTTCTTTCTTTTCTGCCCCACCCCTCTCCTGCGTGTCACTTCTGTCCCTCAAGTGCGCTGAGAGAGGCTCGGCGTCGTGTGACCCCCCCGTGAGCCTTCCCTGGCCAGGGCCCCGCACTTACAGCCTGCTCCTCCATCTGGGGAGCAACTTAAGGTCCTGTATTTCTGTAGTCTGGGCAACATACCTCTTTGTTCTCCACCAAGAGCCTGGAAGGCCCAGGTCTTTCTGCCGCCTTTTAAGTCTCCTTAAATCCTGGGCTGCCCCTTGGAGCCTCTGAGAGTGCTGGGACTGGAAGGGCCATTAAAGATGCTTCTAGGTTAATGCGGGCACTTTACAGATGAGGAATTGGGGGCTGGAGAGGGTAAGGGGCCTCCCTGAGCACTCAGGGTCGGGTAGGTGGGGCGTGGCAGGGGCTGGGACCAGAACCCAGGGCTCTGGGCTCCGCACCCCCCACTCTTGATGCTCTAGGCAGCCTCTTGCAGGGGCTCAGAGGTGGGGCTGCAGCGGCCCTGGAAGGCAGCAGCCCTAGGGGATGGGTGGGAATCTGGGAGGAGGGCTGTGGGCTTTCAGATGAAAGGGCTTGCTATGTGGGGCTGGACGCTGGACAGGCCAGGTCACAGTGTGCCTCTATCGCATGTGCCCTGGCTTCTCTCATAAGCTTCTCCTCCGCTTGGGCCTCTCAGGTTCCCTCTGACTCCCCAGTCGTGGCCAAGGTCTCCCTCTTCCCCTAGATTCCCTTATCTTATCATTTCCTGGTAGGAATGCTATAGCCTCCCTCAGCCCCAGACCACCTGCTCCCCCATGCACCCACCCACCCCAACACACACCCCTTCCCTAGCGAGGTCTCTATCAATATCCTAATTTTGGTCAAGGCCATGGGTGGGGGAGGCCCAGAACACGCTGGCCAGTGGGCAGGCAGGCTGGAAAGTTCCTCCCTCAGCCCCTCTGTTAGGCTGCTTCGTCAGCAGTTTTTCCAGTTCTGACAGAGGTACTGGGGGAGGGGAGGGGTTCCTGCCTGGAGAGCAGATGGGCAGGAACCCCTGAGATGGAGACTTTTCAGTAGCTGGCATAGGGTAGGTTAACAAGAGGAGCCTTTGGATTGCTTTGAGTTCTTAATCTTTTTTTTTTAAGTAAGAGTGTTTTTGTTTATTATTTATTTATTTATTTTTGGCTGCATTGGGTCTTCGTTGCTGCACGCGGGCTTTCTCTAGTTGTGGCGAGCGGGGGCTGCTCTTCGTTGTGGTGCACGTACTTCTCACTGCAGTGGCTTCTCTTGTTGAGGAGCACGGGCTCTAGGCATGAGGGCTTCAGTAGTTGTGGCACACAGGCTCAGCAGTTGCGGCGCACGGGCTTAGCTGCTCCGCGGCATGTGGGATCTTCCCGGACCAGGGATTGAACCCATGTGCCCTGCGTTGGCAGGCGGATTCTTAGCCACCGCACCACCAGGGAAGTCCCGGGTTCTTAATCTTTTTGTTAATTTGAAATACACCTGCTCACCCTTTTATGGGACTGGTGCTTTCTGAAGTGTCTAGCTCGCCTGTCCCCCGCTTACATCCTCCATCAGCTTCTCCAGGCTTGGCTACTCCTGCTACCACTGCTGCCTCAGAGTTCCTGGGCCCACCGGCTTTCCCTCACACCTCAGGCCCTGCTAGTGTAACCAGTGGCTTTCTCCATTCCCCTCATCTTTTTTTTTTTTTTGGTACACGGGCCTCTCACTGTTGTGGCCTCTCCCGTTACGGAGCACAGGCTCCGGACGCACAGGCTCAGCGGCCATGGCTCACGGACCCAGCCGCTCTGCGGCATGTGGGATCCTCCCGGACCGGGGCACGAACCCGTGTCCCCCGCATCGGCAGGCGGACTCTCAACCACTGCGCCACCAGGGAAGCCCCATTCCCCCCATCTTATCATCTCTTTCCCCTCTGTCTTCCCCCGGGGAAAAGCATGATTTAAGATGGAAACAACATGAGGGGTTCTGGGTAACTCCCTCCCTTATTGCACAGAATGAGCAGAAAGAAGAGATTTTTGGAGCAGGAGAGCAGGGAAGGTGGGGAGGATAAGGTTTTTTTCCAGAAGTTAGGAGATCTGGGTGCAATTTGCTGTCACCAAGTTACTGCTGGGACAGAGGGTTGTGGTGGAGAGAGTTGGAGGTTGGGGTTTGCTACCTTCTAACTGGCTGACCTCGGTCAAATCATTGACCTTCTCTTAAGCCTATTTCCTCATCTATAAAACAATATGATAATACCCACTTCATGGCACAGTTGTGAGAGTCAATTGAAATAAGGCGTTCTTATGGACTTGCACAAATGTGGAGAGTTACAGAGTAGAGATATCAGTTATTGTTTCTGTAACTAGCTGTATAACTTAGAATGAGCTCTTTTTCCTCTCTGAGTCTCGCTCTCCTTGTTTGCAAAGTGAGAAGCTTGGATTAAATGTTTTCTAAGGCCCAACAATCTGATACAGGAAAATTTCCCATGTATAAGGATGTCCTGTGGTTTCCATGTGGAGGTGCTGTGGCTGACCCCAATCCCAGCTGTAGGGGCACAGAATCACACACCTGGATAATGGCCTAATATACGCAGGCCAGCTGGCAGAGAGGGCTCAGTGAGACTGGAGGTTGTAGGATGGGGAAGGGGTGATGGATGGGGGCGTCTTGTCTGTGAGGGGAGGAGGGGTCAAGAAGGATACAGGCTTCTCTGGAGAAGAGCCTGGGTGTTTTCTACATTATATGCACTGGTTTTCCAGGAAAAACTCTGTAGAACTCGGAAGTGCCTTTAAGTAGTTTTCTTGTGGTGGGATTTAAAAAATAATGAAGACATTGCTGGAAATCACATCCCTAGGCAGAAAAAGAAAGACTGGGGAGGCCTGGCCTTTCTGAGGTGAAATCAGCCTCACCTCAGAGTGGAGAGGAGGGTTTTTACTAATGATCAAAGTTGCCCAGAGACGAGCCCTGCTCAGCTCTTTTGTCCTCCTTGGCAACGATGTAAAGAAGGGTCCGGCGCAGAGGGGACAGGTGACAGCTTGATTCTCCCCTTTTTGGACACGATGGAGGGAGGGAGGTGATGGGGAGCCAGAGGTTGGGGTGGGGAGCTGTGGGACAGGGTGTGGTTTGCTGACTTTGGGCTTTGCTGTCAGGTGGAAGTTGATCTGTCCCTGGCCCACAATGACTGAGCAGTACCATGGAAGCTGGTAGTGGCCAGGGTTGTGCTGGAACCAACTCCTGCTGACCCATCGTTGAAAATTCAGGAAGTTTTTGAGCCAGTGGAGTCCTGTTGGTAGTTCGAAATCAACCATGGAAGGAGTATTTACACCGCAGAAATTGGCAAATGCTACAAATTGGGACCATTTCCCCCATAACTGGATGATTGTTAAACACTTACCAGCATGTCTAATTGTGTTGTGGGCACCTTACACTTGTCCTTTATTTTAAACTTAATTTTTCTTTTTTCAAAATAATACGTAATTTAAAAGTCCAATAATTTTTAAAAAGCTCACAGTATAACACAGTGATTCCTTGCCTTGTCCCTGCCAACTCCCTCTTCAGTGCTCTTCCCCGTAGAAAATATCTGCTCTGGCATTTCTACACCTCCACATTCCTAAAAAAATATGTAGCTACTCTATCTTTTGATGAATCAATTTTAGATATCTTTTTACTTTCTATTAATTATAGATGAGGATTTATCTCCCTTATATTGCCATCCCCTTTTTCTTCCCAGTATAGTTATATTTCATTTTTCTGTTAAATCTGTATTTAGTATTTGCAACATTATGCCCTTGCAAATATCATTTACATCTAAGTGCTGAAGTGTACTATGATTAGTTTTTTTTTTGTTTTTTTTTTTTTTTTGCGGTACGCGGGCCTCTCACCGTTGTGGCCTCTCCTGCTGCAGAGCACAGGCTCCGGACGCGCAGGCTCAGCGGCCATGGCTCACGGGCCCAGCCGCTCTGCGGCACGTGGGATCTTCCCGGACCAGGGCACGAACCCGTGTCCCCCGCATGGGCAGGTGGACCCTCAACCACTGTGCCACCAGGGAAGCCCCTATCATTAGGTTTTCTCCCTTACTTTTCGATTTCCCTGAGGTAAAGAACTCAACTCCTTTCCAGTTTGCTTGTTTTCCTTTGTACCCATTGCTAATTCTTATAACTTTCAGTAGCTTCTCACTACAATTTTCTACAAGGACAATCTATCGATTCAAGATGGTCTGTCAGTTCCAGATTTTTTCCTGGGGGCAGCCTTCTTTCTGTCTGGTCAGGACTGCACAGCTGTCATCCTGAGACTCCCGTTTGCTGTCATTCTTGGCATCCTCTTGCCTTTTTTCCTTGTTAGATACCTCGTTTCCTGGACGCTGTGTCTTTGTCTTGAGTTGGTGGAGCACGTCCTTCAGTAGCGTCACCAAGTTAGAAAGATGGTGCCGAAACAAGCATGTTGATTCTGGAGTCCCACTCTCCAATCTGAACTAGTCGTCCTCTGTGCCTCCTAGAACAGTGCCTGACAGGTAGTAGGTGCTCAGTAGTGTCCATTGAATGGATGAATACATTCTGAGATTTCTCTCCACAATCTTCCTGGAGATTCTCTTTGCTTTTTTTTTATGTTGGGTCTCCTTTCTTGGTTTCTTTTCTTGATTTGCTGGAAAATGCTCTCTAGTAGCTTCCTGAGAAAGGTTTTAATAGGAGGTAAACTCTTGGGCTTGCATCCATGCATATCTACATTGCATATCTGATGGTCACTTGATTGACAATTTGGCTGGTATCAAATTATACATGGAAAATTATTTTCCTTCAGAAATGAGAAGGCATTGGGCTTCCCTGGTGGCGCAGTGGTTGGGCGTCCGCCTGCCGATGCAGGGGACGCGGGTTCGTGCCCCGGTCCGGGAGGGTCCCACGTGCCGCGGAGCGGCTGGGCCCCTGAGCCATGGCCGCTGGGCCTGTGCGTCCGGAGCCTGTGCTCCGCGGCGGGAGGGGCCCCAGCGGTGAGAGGCCCGCGTACCCCCCCCCCCCAAAAAAATGAGAAGGCTTTAACCCATTGACTTCTTGCTTTAGGGATATCTGAAGCTATTCTTGGTCCCTGGTCCTTTGTATGAGAAGTTTTTTTCTCTCTGGAAGTTTGTAGTTTCCCCCACTGCTCTGAGGTGCCCCAGTGAGAGCCCCCTGTGTGAGTACCTGTCTTCATCCATCATCAGTTACTATTGCAGAGTCTCTATATGGGAAGAATGAGTTTCTCTGCACTCAGCACTCACTGTAGACCTCACTACTGGCCTTCCTCTCTTCCTTCATGATTTTTATGGTACCCACACCCTCAGGTATGCTGATCCACCTCTGATCCTAAGACCTTGTCTTTTACTTTCTACAGAACAAACTCCAGTGGGTAGGGAGGTACTTGCTCAGCCTTTGTGTAGAGGGGTGGGTGGGCTCCCAGGTCTCACTGCTCCTCAAACAACTTTATCTTAGTTCACCTTTTAAAAAATATTCTCAATTCCAGAGTTTCTTGGTGCTGCCATTTTTTTGAGCTTTTTGAGTATTCTGCGGTGTAATTTGGGGTGGTCCTGGAAAGCAGACGATGTATAGCAACTGACTTATGAGGAAGGGGAATCCTGAGTCAGGCTCGATCCAGTAGAGCAGTAGTAAACTACCTGGTGGGGCTGTTTTCATTTAACTTACAAGTTGAAAAATGACTTGCGGGACATTGGGCAACATATTTTAACAAATGCACATTCTTCTGTGCTTATTTTGTTCCTGCCTCTTCTCTACTTTTTCTCCTTTTGGAGAAGAAGGTCTGGGTGGGCTTTAAGCAGGAAAATTGCTTCAGATACTTTCTGGATGTAAATGCCTGTTGTTTCCATATCGGTTTTTGCTCTAAAGTATAGACAGCATCATGGTTAAGACCCCAGACTTCGGAGTCAGAGTGCCTAAGTGTCCCAGCCTACGACCTGTGTGACCTCGGACATGTGCCCTCCCTTGCTCACCTAAAATGGGGATAATAGTAATTTCCTTATAGGGCTGAGAGAGGAACCAATGAGCTGACGTATGTAAAGAGCCTGGCACATAGTAAGTATTCAATAAATAGCAGTTCAGATTTATTATTTTGAAAATTATCTCATTTCCAATATATCTTTTTGTTTAAAAATATGGACGGTTAATGGAACAATGAATATTTTAAGGTCTTTGCAGAAGGAGAAAGAAACCACCCACCATCTTCTTCCCGAGCACATCTCTTCATTTTTACATATTGTTTTCATGTAGTTAGAACGTGGGGTGCATGGGGTGGGGGAGTTTGTTCAGGTCTATGAGAGTTATTCCACCTGGTCAGATTCACCCTTGCCAGGCAGTGCAGACCAGCTGAGGTTCTGGGTGGGAGGGGTTGGCTTGGGATGTCTATCAGAGTTTGAGCTGATTTTGGACTGACTGAAAAGGGGTTAGACACGGGCCTAAGTGCCTGGGTGTACCTTAGGCCCTTTGGGGAAGGTGTTGGATGTCCATAGCCTGGCCATGTGGCAGAGATAAGCTTAGGCCTAAGCAGGGAAGGATGGTCTGGGTACCGAGCAGAGGGGCCAGAGCGGTCCTTGGGCTGGCTGCTGGAGATCCAAAATGGAGCATTTGTTCCGTAATGAAACTGTCATGGGGAAGCGGGAAGAGGGATGACTGTCACTGACACAGGCATGAGGAGGGACTTGAGGGCTAATACAGTCATCAAGGGTTGGCTGATTAAGAGGGAGTGCCCATGGTTCCTTGGAGCTCATGGGGTCAGGCTGGTGGAACTCAGCCATAGAGTGGAGGAACTCAACCTCTCCTGTCCCAGTGACTGCTAAAGACTGAGTGTGTGAGCCCTGGAAACACAAGGACCTGGTGCCCAGATGGCCAGAGGCTTCCCTTCTGGTTCAGCCATTGTGCGTATCTGTGGGGATCCCCTGGATACTGGCCCAGCGACTTACCTTTTCCTCTGTCCCCTCCGGGCAACAGAGTTACCATGGTTACAGGTACAGGTTGTGCCGGAGACCTTCTGCAGGGGGATTAACCAGAATCTCAGTGGATTACCCTGGAGTCACTGTGTAGTCAGCCCAAGGACGTGGAAAGAGCTCTGCTTTCAGAGTCAGATGGATGTGGGCTGTGGTCCTTACCCAGTCACCCTCTAGCTGTGTGTCCTTGGGTCAGCAATAGAGCCTTTCTGAGCCTGCAAAATGGGAATAGGCTGTGCCAGGCATAAGCTAAGCACTTCTTTTGTATTATCTCACTGAAGCTTCATAATAGCCTAATGAGGTGGGAACCATTATCCCCATTTTACAGATGAGAAACGTAGGCATAAGGACGGTAGATAACCTGCTCCAGGCCACATAAGCTCCTGGCACGTGGAGGGTACTCAGTAATGTGCCATCCCCCTCCCCCCAGCTATTTCACAATTCTAGAACGCCAGGGTAGGACTGGACCTTAGGAGTATCTAACTTAATCCATCATTTTATAGGTGAGGAGACTGAGGCCCTGAGAAGATGACAAATTTCCCACAGTAACCTTAACCTACTGAGGTCAGGTTGGAACTAGAACCAGGGCCCTTGACTCAAGCCCAGGTGCTCGCCCTCCCTCCGGCCCCCCCCCCCCATCTGTCAGAGCTCCCTGGAAAGAGATGAGTGTGTGAGGAGTCAGGACCAGGGAGAGAGTGTTGGGCCGGGGGTGTCATTTGGCTTATGATGGGCAGGGGCAAGGCATGTGCTTGTGAGGGGAGTGAGTGCCAGTGGCAGGCCCATAACGGCTGGCTTCCTTTGTGCTCTCCCCACTGGCTTCAGGAGTATCTGAAGGGCCTGTGCAGCCCGGAGCTGTGGAAGGAGGTCCGCTACCCGGCGGCCCTGCACTGCGCCTTCCTTGGGGCCCAGGGCCTCTTCTTGGACTGCCTGTGCTGGAGCACGCTGGCCTACCTGGTGCCTGGTCCGCCGGGCTCCCTGATGGTGGGCGGGCTGACCGAGTCTTTCATCATGACCCAGAACTGGCTGGAGGAGCTGGTAGGGCGGCTGCGCTGGGGCCCTGCCCCTCTGCTCACCCCCCGGGGCATCTGGGAAGCCGAGGTGACCCGGGCTTTTGGGGCTCTGGTCTGGATCCGTGGTGACCAGTATGCAGGGGACCTGCTGCAGCTGCCCGCAGCAGTCCAGGAACTGCTGCTGAGCCTGGTGCGGGATGCTGCGGGCAAGGAGGACATCATCCAGTGGCTTGGCTGTATTGGCACCTCCGACTCCCGCTCGGACCCCGAGCTCCTGATCTGCCCAACCCACCAGCAGAAGGAAGGTCCAGCCATGGTGTCCACGGGAGACGGTCCTGGGCCTTTTCTGGAGATGGGGAGCCCAGAAAATTCAAAGAGGTTAACCAGCCTAGGCGCCATGGGGGCCCTCATCCCAGGCAAGAACGCTCAGCTGGAGACAGCAAACCAGCTGGTACGGTAAGTTCTGGAGAATCCGTTTGGCTTCTCTGCCCAACCCCAGGGAAAGAGTTTGGGACCTAACTGGCCTTACCACCTTTCCAACAAACTTGGGTTTCCTCCAGGGTTGGTTCCAACAACCAAGGTGGTACGGACAGTGCTTGTGAGGAAGGGTCAGTACAAGCCAGCAGCAGCCAGGACCCTGCGGACCGCACACAAGCCTCGTCCCAGCAGCGGCAGGCCCGGAGGGGGGAAGACAAGCTCCCTCTCCAGCCTCCAGTATCAGCCCTGAGTGTGTGCTCGCCCTGGAAGTCCTGGATCCCGGGGCCAGCCTTCGGGCCCTTGTGGCCGGGGACTATTGCTGCAACCTTCTGGAGGATCAATGAATTGCATTCTCTCCACCTGGCCTGGCTCCTGTCCCAGGCTTGCTTCAGTTTCCCTTTCTGGCAGAGGCCACTGGGCCCCATTCAGTTCAAGCTGCCAGGGCAGAATCCTTTGCCCTTAAATCTGGGATGGAAACAGAAGGAGCTGGTTCCTTTGCCCAGTGTGGAAAGCCCAGATTGTAGACCAGATGGGGGGCCAGGAGGAGAGGCAGCCCTACAGAATTGCCCAAGGCCAGAGACCCCTAAAAAAGTCATGAGTTTATTGGTGGTCTCAGGAGGCTCAGGGGTAACGGACAAGGCTAGCCCAGGACTTCCACAGATAGGGCCACCTTTGACCTCTACACCCCAACTCCAAGCTGGAAGTGAGCCGGGGGATCGAGGAAATATGCAGCGGGATTGTAAGGAACCCGAAGAGAGGCCGTTTCCAGGGCCCTCCACAGGGCAAGGGGTGCCTACTGCTCAGGGGAGGCCCGCCACTCAAGGGGGGCTGACAGCTCCTTCAGGACCTGAACCTCAAACAGTGCCTGAAACTCTCAAAGTGCCCATGGCTGCAGCAGTGCCCACAGCTCAACCCCCACCCACAAATCCCGTGCTGCCTGAAGCCCCCAAAGTGCCTGAAACCCAGATTATGCCGGCAGTCCATGAAGAACCTGCAGCCCCCAAAGTGCCTTTGGCTCCCACAAAGCCAGCAGCTCAAGTGGTGCCCACAGCACAAAAGGCAGCTGTGGGTGAACTGGCACCAGCAGCTCAAATGGGGCCTGCAGCTCCCAAAACTCCCACAACTCAGAAAAGGCATGCAGCAAAAACATCACCTGCGGGTCCCCAAACACCCAGAGCCCAGACTGGGACTACAGCTATAACAGGGTCTACAGCTCCCAAAACTTGCCGAGCTCTGAAAATGCCTGCAGCTCAGAAGGCACCCACAGACCCAGGGCCAGCCCCGGATGCAACCAAATTCCCAAGTGAGGGCCAGCCTTCGTCGAGGGGCAGTGCTTCCTTCCTGAAGGGCCAGGGGGAAGCTGGAAGGCAGGGGCCCCAGTCCAGTGGCACTTTGGCTCCCAGTAGTAAGCGCCAACCTCAGGTGGAGGGACTCCTAGGGGCTTGGGAGGGGGTTCCGAGGCAGCCGCCTCGCCACCCACAGGCGAACAGCACAGTAACCAGCTTCCAGAGGTACCACGAGGCCCTGAATACACCCTTTGAGCTGAACCTGTCAGAAGAACCCGGGAACCAGGGGTTGAGGCGAGTGGTCATTGACGGCAGCAGCGTGGCCATGGTGTGAGTAGCCACGGACCTGGGGTGGGCTGGGGATGCTGGGGAGCTCGGGCAGGGTGTCCCTGGGGTGATAGACTGTGGGCGTCTTTTCTTGACCTCTGTATACAGGTGACATGGGGTTCAAATGGGGGAAAGATGGTAGGGAAGTGGTACATGTTGAGGGGCTACTGCATGCTGGGTGGTGTTCATGGAATCATCCCAGCAGCCTTCAAAAGTAGGTTTCTGTTCTCCTTCCCTCATAGAAGCAGAAACAGCCTCAGAGAAGCGATTAATCTTGACCAAGGTCCCAGAGCCAGTAAGGGGCCCAGCTGGCCTTTGGGTTCAGATCTGCTCTTCCCATTTCAGCCTGCCTCACATAGCATGGGGTCTGTCAACCTCAGGCCAGTTTTCAAATGTTTAGCCCAACCCTTAAGGTCCAGCACTGATCTCCCCTGTGAAGCTTTTCCCAACCATGCCAACTCTCAGAGATCACTCTCTCTGCACAGCACTTACTGCTGTATACGTGCTAGCAGAAATGCATGCAGGATGGCTTCATTTGCCCACACAGCGGAATAGTTATCTGTGCTGAGCACACCCCCAGCACACAGCTGGTCAGCAAATGTTTGTTTGCTTCCAGTCCTAAACTGAGCTCTTCTCCTTCCTTTTGCCCTGGAGGCCCCTACACACACACACACACGCACACACACACACGCACACAGCAGGTGAGTGGACCCAGTAGGTGCTCACTGTTTGATGATGGTGAGAGGGGAGGGGGCATTGTTGGTGCCGTGGTGCTGATGCCTTAGCATTGCCAGATGTGCTGCCCTAGGCTGGCTCTGAGGGAGGGGTAGAGAGGCAGGGCCATTCCTAGGGCAGAAAATTGCTACCTCACTAATTCCCCCCATCTCCCCACCCGCCACCCCCCAACCCCAGGCATGGCCTCCAGCACTTCTTCTCCTGCCGGGGCATTGCCATGGCAGTGCAGTACTTCTGGAACCGGGGACACCGAGAGGTCACTGTGTTTGTACCCACCTGGCAGCTTAAGAAGAACCGGAGGGTGAGAGGTGAGCTGTCCCCAGCTGCCCAGCCCCTCCAGTGGGCTTACTCTCTATGCCTTACTTTTCCTTGCCTTTCTGGCCCCACCATGGCCTTTTCCACTTAGCCCTTCCTCTGACCATCGCTGTCTTCTGCCTTTCACCTCCAGAGAGCCACTTTCTGACGAAGCTACACTCCCTCAAGATGCTTTCAATCACCCCCTCTCAGCTCGAGAACGGCAAGAAGATCACTACCTACGATTATAGGTGTGCTGGCCTGCAGGCCTTCTCTTGTGGGGCCCTGGGGCTTGGGCTGGGCTGGTGTGTCAGGTGGAGTCTTGCCGCATTTGCTCTGGGGAGATGGAAGCAAATAAGTCAGAGGGTCATGTCAGAGAGGGTGGTGTGGTGCACCGGCCCTCTGTAGGCAGAGGGAGAGACACAGAGAGGAGAGGGCTCCAAGGTCGGCTCTATTCAAACCCAAGAGGTGTTCCTGAATTTGGGACTCTGCAGCCCAATTTACCTGAGCTAAGAGGCTTTCTCCCCCATGAAGTATGGGGTGCTCTGCTTTCTTTGGATGGGACTAGCCCAGGTGACTCCTGGCGCTTCAAGCGAGCTGCTTCCCCCAGCAGCTGATTTAGGTGCCAGTTTGGGTTGAAGCTCAGGTTTTCTCAAGGAATTTCTGCAGTCTTTTCCTCCCACCAGCCCTGGCCCTGGGAGGAGGTATGTGTGTGGCTGTATGTGACTGGAGCCCTGGCTGGGCTCTGAAAATGGAGTCAGATTGGCCCTGTCTCCTAGCTAAAGCCTGAATGCCTCCCTACTTGCCAGTCCTCAGCACCCACTCCCCAGCGTGGCTGCAGGACCAGTGTTCATACGGGTGCCTGTGATGCTGCCTCTGATGGGGCCGAGAAGGCCCTGTCCAGGTCACTGACCCTGGGCTGGACTCGATGTCCAGCAGGCCAGGTCTTGCCTCCACTTGGGCACCTCCCATGCCAGGCAGAGAGAAGTTCTGTTCCTCCCCAAGACCTGGCGCCCACTCAGCCTTCAAGCCTGGGAAGGTCTGGGCAGGGCAGCTCAGGCATCCTTCCTTCAAGAGCTGGCCCCCCTGGGTAAGGTCTTTAAGTGCCTTTAAATTCAGGCCTGGGTTTGAGGGAAGGTAGCTTTCCTGCAGAAGGCCCCTCTGCTGGTCACTTGTGGAATTGCATGCTCGTGGCTGCCAGAATGGCACTCCGCAGGGAATGCCGAGAAGTGGGTGGCCTTTGCTTTCTTTCCTGGTCACAGCCCTCTTTCGAGAAGTGATCCTTGGAAAAATGGATTTGTTTATTCAGGTATGTGTTTTTATACGTGTATACACATATCCTTATGTATGTATGTGTGTCTTGGCATGTACCTGAATGTTGTGCATTGGTGAAGAGTAACCATGGAATGCTTGATACACGCTGTGTGGCAGGCACTGAACTAGACACTTCAGTGTCTAGTGTATTGTCTCATTCAGTTGAATCCTCACAGCAATAGAGGGTAGGTATTTTATGTTAGTTTGACAGATGTGGAAACCGAAGAATTAAAAATGCATGTATGGATGTGGACAAGTGCATGGCTTTCTGTGTGCGTGTCTGAGCCTGTGTATGTGAATGCCTATGTGTAAAATAGGGGTCTGTGTTTGCATATACAGTTGGGGGATGTGCATCCCAGTTCACCCTCCCAGGGGCGAGTGGACATCCCAGTCGGCTGCATAGACGAGGATGGGCTCTTGAGTCTTGGCTCCCCGGCTATCAAGGGCAGCGTTTTTGTCCAACACACCTCAATAGGAAGCTGCAAGTTCATTTTCTCAGAGGACTGGGGAGGTGAGGGTCTGGGTACTGGGTCGTTAGCGACTTCCCCTCTCCCTGCAGGTTCATGGTAAAGCTGGCGGAAGAGACAGATGGCATCATCGTCACCAACGAGCAGCTCCACGTCCTGATGAATAATTCCAAGAAACTTATGGTCAAAGATCGGTGAGGCAGCTCCCAGGGGATTGGGCTGTTCCCTCCCCTCGGGTGCTGGGCAGTCCCTGGCAGGAGGGGTTTGGGCAGGGGGAAGGGCCTTGGAGCAGTGCTCATCCGCACCTGCTGGGAGGAGATGTGGGTCTCAGCCCCCGTGGAGCTACCAGGTGGCAGTGGGGTGTGGGTGGGTCAAGGGCCCCTCTGTGACGTTTCCTCCTCCATCCCGGGTCCAGCCTGCTGCCCTTCACTTTTGCGGGGAATCTCTTCATGGTGCCCGACGATCCTCTGGGCCGTGATGGCCCCACCCTGGATGAGTTTCTGAAGAAGCCAAACAGGTAATGGGCCAGGCACCCCCCTCCACACCCCGCCTCCCAGCCGCTCCTGGGGCTGACTGGAAGCTTCCCCTTGGTGCTAGCCAACGTTTACCTAGTGCTTAATAGTGAGCAGAGTGATTTGAGTTTTTCAGGTCTTTGTACTTCCACCCACATCTGCACATCCATAAACCACTTACAATATGGTTTTACAGTTTCACAGTCGTGCACACATGCTTCAATACTATGTGTAACATTCCACAACTGGCATTTGTCGCCATGTTTTATTGTTTTTCCCAGATGTATGCCATGTTAGTTCCTGTGGCTGGCTTTAATGTCCATGCTCTGTTCCATTATGTGAGTACCCAACAGGTTTATGGGGTCTTTTGTGGAGGGCCGTTCGACAGTTTCCATGTTATGCTGTTGGTACCAGTGCTGTGGTGAACCGCCTTGTTCTTGTTTCATTGTGTGCAGGGGGAGCTGTGTCTGGAGTATATACCAAGCAGAACTTTTTCCACATTTCTTACCCACTTTGATCCTCACAGCTCGAGTTAGACATACGTGACCACTGTCCTCGTTTTACAAATGAGGAATCTGAGACTCAAGTACTTTCCCAAGGTCATTGTGCTGCTGCCGGCAGAACTGATTTGCAGTAACTCAGTTCCTCTGGCTTCCACCCACTCTGAGCCGCCTTGCTGCTCACCTCCCAGTTCCCTGGGCCCGGCAGGGACCTTCTGGGCAGGGCACTGCTTCCCGGGCCAGGTCCCCCAGTCCCATTTCTCCAGTTTGAAGAAAAGTGATGTGGCCGAGGTTTGTGTTCTGTGCGCTCCCAAGCCCCATGTCAAGCCTCCTTCCCTCTCTTGACCTCCCCCGGCTGGCTCATCCTGGAGTCCGATTGGAAGTACCAGTCATCTAATTCTTATCAAACCATTGGCTTAAAACTGGTTGGACATGTCACTTGGTCAATGAGGTTTTGATTGGATAAGCCTTCAAAGCCCAGATGAACCTCTAACACTGCCGTCCGGCACATGCTGGGAGTGGAGGGAATATCTGCGGGAAGGTCCTCTCTGAGGCTGTGCCGTGTTGGAGGCGGGCCCTCGGCCCAGCCTCAGGGAAACTCAGCAATGGGGTGAGGCCCTGTGGGCTTCCACAGATGTGGTTTCGCCTTGGATGGCCTCTCGGGGCGGGCTGTCCCCCACCTCCTCCATCGGACTCCTCTGTCCTGCTGTTTTGGTGTAGGTTGGACACTGACATTGGCAACTTCCTGAAGGTGTGGAAGGCCCTTCCTCCCAGCTCTGCCAGTGTCTCTGAGCTGAGTGAGGAGGCTGACCCTGGGCCCCCGGAGAGCCTGCAGAATGTGGAGGAAGTCAGGGAGGAGAAGGAGGAGAGGCAGGGAGAAGAGCAGGAGATGCAGAAGCCGGCCGAGAAGGAGGAGGACCTGGACTCTTCACTGATGTCCGTGTTCAGGGCTGAGTGCTCTTCCCTCTCAGAGGAAATACTCCGGTGCCTCAGCCTGCACGGCCCCCAGGATGAAGCCCTCGACATCGATCTCCTGCCGGCGGTACCTTCTCCCTCCCTGGGCATCCCCTGGGATGGGAAGGCTCCCTGCCAGCAGGTTCTTGCCCAGCTGGCCCAGCTCACCATCCCCAGCAACTTCACCGCGCTCTCCTTCTTCGTGGGATTCATGGACTCCCACCGGGATGTCATCCCTGACTATGAAGCCCTTGTGGGGCCCCTGCACGGGCTCCTCAAGCAGAAGCCAGACTGGCAGTGGGACTGGGAGCATGAGAAGGCCTTTCTGGCCCTGAAGCGAGGTCTGGTGTCTGCCCTCTGCCTGACGGCCCCCAACCCCCAGCTGCCCTTCCGCCTGGAGGTGACGGTGAGCCAAGTGGCCCTGACGGCTGTTGTGTACCAGGAGCGCTCAGGGAGAAAGCACCCCGTAGCCTATACCTCGAAACCCCTCCTCCCCGACGAGGAGAGTGAGGGCCCGCAGTCAGGGGGAGACAGTCCCTATGCCATGGCCTGGGCCCTCAAGCATTTTTCCCGCTGCATTGGAGACACCCCAGTGGTCCTGGGCCTTTCCTATGCCTCCCGGACCACTGTGGACCCTGCGGCAGGGGACGGCCACAGGGTTGCCAAAGCATGGTTGATCAGATGGTCCCTCTTGGTACAGGACAAGGGCAAGAGAGCACTGGAATTGACCCTCCTCCAGGGCCTGCTGGGGGAAAACCGGCTGCTGACTCCTGCGGCTTCCATGCCTCGCTTTTTCCAGGTTCTGCCTCCTTTCTCCGACCTGTCCACTTTTGTCTGCATCCATATGTCGGGGTATTGCTTTTACCGGGAGGATGAGTGGTGTGCTGGCTTCGGTCTCTATGTTCTATCTCCCACCAGCCCCCCTGTCTCCCTTTCCTTCTCTTGCTCCCCTTACACCCCAACCTATGCCCACCTGGCGGCCGTGGCCTGTGGCCTGGAGCGCTTTGGCCAGTCCCACCTGCCCGTGGTTTTCCTCACGCACTGCAACTGGATCTTCAGCCTCCTCTGGGAGCTCCTTCCCCTCTGGAGGGCTCGGGGCTTCCTCTCCTCCGACGGGGCTCCGCTACCTCACCCAAGCCTGCTCTCCTACATCATAGCCCTCACCTCCGGCCTCTCATCCCTTCCGTTTATCTACCGAACCTCCTACCGGGGCTCCCTGTTTGCTGTGACGGTGGACACCCTGGCCAAGCAGGGGGCCCAGGGGGGCGGCCAGTGGTGGAATTTGCCAAACGATGTGCCAGTCCCTGTGGTGTCTCCCCGTACCACGGGCAAGAGGCCCAACTTGCTGGCATTACAGCTGAGCGACGGCACCCTGGCTGATACAATTGCCAAGCTGCAGGCCGGGCAGAAATTATCCAGCTCCTCACCCTTCAGTTCTGCCTTTAACTCCCTCAGCCTCGACAAAGAGAGCGGCCTGCTTATGTTCAAGGGAGACAAGAGGCCCCGGGTCTGGGTAGTCCCGAGGCAGCTCCGGAGGGATCTGATTTTTGCTGTGCACGACCTCCCCATGGGGGCCCACCAGAGGCCCGAGGAGACCTACAAGAAGCTGCGGTTGCTGGGATGGTGGCCGGGCATGCAGGAGCACGTGAGAGATTACTGTAGGAGCTGCTTGTTCTGTATCCCCCGGAATCTCATAGGCAGTGAGTTGAAGGTTATTGAGTCCCTGTGGCCCCTCAGGTCCACCGCCCCCTGGTCCAACCTGCAGATAGAGGTGGTGGGCCCAGTCACTGTCAGCGAGGAGGGCCACAAGCACGTGCTGATTGTGGCTGACCCCAACACCAGGTGGGTAGAGGCATTCCCGCTGAAGCCCTACACACACGTGGCTGTGGCCCAGGTGCTGCTTCAGCACTTGTTCGCGAGGTGGGGTGTTCCGGTGAGGCTGGAGGCCGCCCAGGGCCCCCAGTTTGCCCGCCATGTCCTGGTAAGCTGTGGGCTGGCCCTGGGAGCCCAGGTGGCCTCCTTGAGTAGGGACCTCCAGTTCCCCTGCCTGACGAGCTCCGGGGCCTACTGGGAATTCAAGAGGGCCCTCAAGGAGTTCATCTTCCTGCATGGCAAGAAGTGGGCGGCTTCCCTGCCCTTGCTGCACTTGGCCTTCAGGGCCTCCTGCAGCCAGGCCACGCCGTTCCAGATCCTGACGGGGGGCGAGGAGAGGCTGACCGAGCCCCTGTGGTGGGAGATGAGCAGTGCAAACATCGAAGGGCTCAAGATGGATGTCTTCCTGCTACAGCTGATGGGGGAGCTGCTGGAGCTCCACTGGAGGGTGGCTGAGAAGACGAGTGAAAAGGCTGAGAATAGGCGTTTCAAGCGGGAGAGCCAGGAGAAGGAGTGGAATGTGGGTGACCAGGTCCTCTTGCTGTCCCTCCCCAGGAACGGCAGCAGTGCCAAGTGGGTGGGTCCCTTCTATATCGGGGACCGGCTGAGCTTGTCCCTCTACAGGGTCTGGGGCTTCCCCACCCCAGAGAAGCTTGGGTGCATCTATCCTAGCAGTCTGATGAAGACCTTTGCCAAGAGTGGCACCCCGCTGTCCTTCAAGGTCTTGGAGCAGTGAGCTGGAGCTGTGGGGGAGTCCCCCGCCCCAGGGTCCTGGGCTTCTGCTGCTAGGCCTCCCCTTAACCCCAGCAATGCTCTCACAGCCCCCTGGGGGCCCTTCATTGTGCCTTTTGTAGAGAAGTTACTTCATAAAGCTTTGCTGAACTGCCTTGAACTGGGGACCAGCGTCCCTATGGAAACATGCCCAGTATGGGGTATTGGGAGAATCTGCTAAAGGCTGTCAGATGTGGGCCTCTGACAGTTTTACCCTGGCAGGTATCCCTTCCTGGGGCAGGCCAGGTTCAATGTCTCTCCCCAAGTGAAAGTGTACATATACACACGTAGCCCAGAATCTTATTTCTGGCTGTCTTTACCATGAAACAGTGTGGCTCTGGACCTCAGAATCAAAACCACATTCCCCTCTCAAACAGAAACCTCGATTGTGGGCTCCTCCCCCGATTGTTGTCCCTGACTGGGGACCCTTTGCCCTTGAATCTGTCACAGCTGACCCAAATCCATGCGGGCTGTGGAGAGGCAGCCCGTCCCTTATCTCCTGGTTCACTTTCTCAGGCCAGGCTAGGCCTGCCCAGCTGTTAAGGAAAGGCTGGCAGTCCTGGGCCTCGAGGCTCGGAACTGGGGTGGGAGGACGGCCGGCCAGCCATCCTGTAGGTGCATCCTGCCCGTCAGCATGGGAAGGGCAAGGGGGAGACGGAGTCAGCCTACCTCATTTGACTCCAGCCAATGGAGATGCTCCCTGACCCCGGCTTCGATGATATCGAGCCCACAGGAGTCAAGGATCTCGATGCCAAGTGTGGCATCTCTACCTGAAGAGCTGCTTCGACTAGACCAAGGGGCCCAGGCCTCGGCTTCAGGGGGAGGGTGACTGAAATGAGTGGTCTGGCACAGGGTGAGGTGCTGGCGTGACTCTACCTCCCAATCCCACCCCGCAGCCCGCAGCCCGCTCCTCTCACTGCCACTGCACCCTGAATCCCCAGACCCTACGTAGTGTACGACTGCTCTGTTTGGATTCCCCAGACCCCACCCTAGTCCCCTGGACCCTGCCTTCTGGGTAGAGAGAATCCCGGCCTCCCCCAGAGCCGCTCTGCAAAGATCACTCGCTGCAAGAGTGCGTCTCTCACAGGTGTGTGAGCCTTCACTCTCCCTCCGAGTGGCTGCTGCCGCCGACAGAGGGGGGTCCAGGTAGAGACCAGCACTGGGTCACTCTGGCTGGGCCTCTAAGTAGTTTTATTTCTCCAAAACTGAGCCAGTCTCCTGGCCTAGCTCCAGTTGCGAAAACGCTTGACATTGCTAGAGCCAGAATAGAGCCTGCCACTGAGTCCAATTAGCTTGTTTTACAGCTGAGGAAGGAGGCCCAGAGAGGGCAAGTGACTTGCCTGAAGTCACAGAGATAGTCGGTGGCTGAGCTGGGACCAGGATTAAGCTTCCTGATTCTCTGTTCACCACAGATGGGGTTCAAGTGAGAGAAGGTCTCAAAATCTTATACCCATCTTCCCTCCAGCTCATCTCCCAGATCTTGCAGATAAACCACTTAGGTGTTGCCCTCAAACCATTTCTAGCTGTTAATTCTGTCCAGGAAAGAATAATTGGGTGACAGCTGACAAATTGAAAGGTGAGTGTGGGGTTTTTAGCAGATACCTCTTTCCCCCTCCTCCCTCTGATGGTCTGTTCAACCTCATTCTCCCTCCTCAGTGCTGTATCCATTCCCTGTTAACCACACTTATGACCTTATACCCCTTTTGGTGACCTTTTTTCCCCCATTTGATTTGTCAATAAATGGATCAAAATGGAGCTAATATCCAGTTAAAAAATTTTTTTTTTTCTTTTAGCTGTAGCCTCAATTATGAGGAGGGTGGGAGGCAGTTGTGGGGCATGGGTGCTGCATGTTTTCCAGGCAGACTTGCAGATTTGACAGCCTGGATAGTAACTTTCCAAGTACATCTGACCTGAGCTCTTATTTATTTTTATTATTATTTTTTTGCGGTACGCGGACCTCTCACTGTTGTGGCCTCTCTCGTTGCGGAGCACAGGCTCCGGACGCGCAGGCTCAGCGGCCATGGCTCACGGGCCCAGCCGCTCCGCGGCATGTGGGATCTTCCCGGACCGGGGCACGAACCCGCGTCCCCTGCATCGGCAGGCGGACTCTCAACCACTGCGCCACCAGGGAAGCCCCTGAGCGCTTATTTTACCGAGGAGACCAGCGCCCAGGTAGTGATACAGCTCAACCTCTCTCTCCCTACTGGTCATGGCAGGGCTGTGAGGAGAGCCCAGGCTGAGGGCTTCCATGCTAGTGCTCTTTCCGTTCACGCCTTAGAAGTGGGCAGGGAGGGAATGAAGATGAATGAAGGCTGGTGTAAGAATGGCATCAGTGCTGGACCAGCTTGGCTGTATCGGAAACACAATAGAACTAGGTTTGAATACTGAATCCATGGCTGCTACCTATGAAGCCTTTTCCTGGGGCCTTGGTCTCCCCACCTATCAGGTGCAGGGTAACAATTCCTAAATTATGGATGGTGCAAGGATCTTATGAAATAATCGCGCCAAGAGGCTACTGTGGTGCCGGCTATGGAGTAAGCCTTCATCACTGTGATGGACTGCATGTTTGTGTCCTTCCAAATTCATATGTTGAAACCCTACCCCCTAGTGGGATGGTATTAGGAGGTGGGGCTTTGGGGGGGTTAATCAGGTTTAGATAAGGTCGTGAGGGTGGAGCATCCAAGATGAGATTAGTGTCCTTATAAGAGAAAGAAATTAGAGCTGCCTCTCTCTCCACCACTTGAGGGTACAATGAGAAGATGGCCATCTGCAAGTGAGGAAGTGGGCTCTTAACAGACACTTGATTTGCTGGTACCTTGATCTTGAATGCCCAGCCTCCGGAACTAAGTTTCTGTTGTTTAAGCCACCCAATCTATGGGGTTTTTGTTACAGCAGCCCGAACCGATAAAGACAATCACATACTAGCTAACGTTTCTTTTCTTCCTGCCCCTGGAGTGCTTGCTGTTATTGCCCCCTAGGCTCAGAAACCTTCCTAACCCTGGCCAAGCTTCCAGACGTCGGGTGTCTGCTTCTTGCTGTTTTCTCACCTGACGGAATGTCTGTTCAGCACTGGCAGGGGGATGGAGTGGCGGGAAGGAACTGTCCTTCCTGAGAACTCCCTGGCTCACGTGCACATGGTCACTTAGTATTTATAGAGCACCTACTGTGTGCCAGGCCCTGTCTAGTGTGGAGTGGATGGCAGGTAATGGGAATGGCATGGTGCCCCTCTGGGGCCCACTGTTAGGTGAGGGAGGCAATTCAACAAGCAAATACAGTGCAGGGTGGTAAGGGAAGGAACACAGCATAGGAGCCCACAGCACAGGGGTCTGAAGCCTCCGCTCACGTGCAGTCCAGCGAGGTCTGTCTTCCTGACCCCCTTCACTGAAAACAATGCACATGCTCTTAGGACAGGGCAGCAAGTGAAAGGTTCAGAACTCCTAAGTGAAAGATTGATCAGGAAGGTGGCTTAGCAAAACATCTACTTTCTACTCAAGAGAACTTTAAGCAATACTCAGAATTTATCCACATTGGCTTCTGAGCCTCTGTTGGTGAGATTTCTCTTCTTCACGGCTGAACAATTTACAAGGTCTGATTTGACATATTTTTAGCGGAGTGAATAAAGATGTGTCCACAGTTGAGCACCATGGGCAGTGCAGCCTACTAGTCACTGCTTCTCTCCTTTATACCATCACGATTTCCCCTTCTCATTTGGGGCATTGGCAGGTGAGCTTCCCAAGTCTCTGACAGAGAAATTATAAAGTCACCAGCAGGCAGACAGTCCCAGACATAAGCAAAAATATTATATAAAGAACGTCCTGCAGTGTATCTCATTCTCATGTTAAAAAGTACATAAACTACTAACACAATCTTGTAAATCAACTACACGCAAATAAAAATTTAAAAAAAAATGTACATTAACTATCTGGTGAGATGGGGACCCCCTAAGCTTTGCTATGTCATGTTTTCCTAGGGACCGTTTATGATGTCCTTGTGTTTCTGGGTCGAAGTGAACACACTTGAAAGAAAGCAGCATTATAACAGGTAAATGGCTACAATAAAACAAAACAAAAATCCTACTCACTTTTTTTTTTAACATCTTTATTGGAGTACAATTGCTTTGCAGTGTTATGTTAGTTACTGCTGTATAACAAAGTGAATCAGCTATATGCATATATATATATCCCCATATCCCCTCCCTCTTGTGTCTCCCTCCCACCCTCCCTATCCCACCACTCTAGGTGGTTGCAAAACACCGAGCTGATCTCCCTGTGCTATGCAGCTGCTTCCCACGAGCTATTTTACATTTGGTAGTGTATATATGTTCATGTTACACTCTCACTTCGTCCCAGGTTACCCTTCCCCCTCCCCGTGTCCTCAAGTTAGAGGTGATACAAACAGATGGAGAGATATACCATGTTCTTGGGTTGGAAGAATCAACATTGTGAAAATGACTATACTACCCAAAGCAATCTACAGATTCAGTGCAATCCCTATCAAACTACCACTGGCATTTTTCACAGAACTAGAACAAAAAATTGTACAATTTGTATGGAAACACAAAAGACCCCGAATAGCCAAAGCAATCTTGAGAAAGAAAAACGGAGCTGGTGGAATCAGGCTCCTGGACTTCAGACTATACTACCAAGCTACAGTAATCAAGACAGTATGGTACTGACACAGAAACAGAAATATAGATCAATGGAACAGGATAGAAAGCCCAGAGATAAACCCATGCACATATGGTCACTTTATCTTTGATAAAGGAGGCAAGAGTATACAGTGGAGAAAAGACAGCCTCTTCAATAGTGGTGCTGGGAAAACTGGACAGCTGCATGTAAAAGAATGAAATTAGAACACTTCCTAGCACCATACACAAAAATAAACTCAAAATGGATTAAAGACCTACCCACGTTTTAAAGATTGTCCAAGAATCCTTGGGACATGTACCAGTTTTAACTTGTTTCCTAATTCATATGGTAACAGTAACTTACATATAGTGGGTACTTGCTCTGTGCTTTCCAACGCTGTGGGATATATACCATGTTTCTCTTCATTGTCTAGAGGAAGAAAATGAGGCAGGGGGAGTTTGAGTTATTTGCTGAAGGTCATGTGCAGCTACTAAGTGAGAGGCTCCAGTGCCCACCACCTTCACCACTATGCTCACTCCTTCTCATGCAAGTATATTCACTTTGTTGCTAGAGTTACTTTCTCCCCACTAATCTATGGCCTCTCTATCCTTTATTAATGTATGATATTAATATACATTAGTATACTGTATATTAAGATTTCTCCATTTCAGTTTGCTGCAGATTAAGATGATTTACAAACTAAAACAGAGCCTGGTTTACCTCAGTTGGGTCCAAGAACAATTCTGTTGGCCCTGATAAATTTTGACGCGAATGCCATGCCCTCGTTCTCTGAGCTATAATGAGAAAATCTCTATTTTGAGTTGCCACTTAGGCATTTTGCAGTATAATGACCCTGCTTACACCCAGAGTCTGGACATTTAGATAAGGACCTGAGTTTAGGACTCCTGCCCCAAATTCTCACTTGCTTTTCCTGGGGCGCCCTTTGAAATGACCACTTATAGTTGAGTCCGGGTAAAGTTAGTGACCTGCACCCCAACTACCTTACACATAATAGGTTCTTGCTATCCTGCTCACACGTGAACTGGGACAGAGGACTGCCCTTCTCCTGGCTCACTGCTTCCCTTTCCCCCCTCCTGGTTTCTGGGGTCTGTAAGTAATAAATCTTTAAACTTTACTTCCTTTGTGTGAGTGTACTACACCTTCAATCAAAATGACTACACGGTTCTTACTTCCCCAGATGGGGAACCGAGGGAGCTACCTCCTGACCCCATGTGGTGGCCTGCGTTTCCGCATTCAGCAGATCATAGTCTGCATATCCTTAATTTAATACACCAGCTATGGGTCCCGCAACACACAAGGGGGTGCCATTTTCCCTCAGCTAATAAATAGTGCTATTTTGTAAGTTTTCATTTTCCCATAGATGGTGAAAAATGAATCAGGGGAGATCGCAGCAGCTGGATTGCAAAGGACCTAAAAAAAAAAACCACGTTAAGCAATACGGATTTAATCCTAGACCCTCTGCCTTCCCCACAATACCCTAAAGGGCTTTAGGCAGTGAAGTTGCCACTCTGGCAACCCCTGTGTGGAGAATGGACTCAGAGAAGCAAAACTGGAGGCCAAGGGGCCAATTAGGAAGCTCTGGTAGAACTCTGAGATATTGGTAGTCAGATGGATGGAAAACAATGGATGGAACTGATTTATGGGGGTTATGGGAGAGGGAGGAATCGAGGAACATGGCTGGTGTTTGGTTAGGGCAACAGGGACGTTCCATTTTTAGACACAGAGAATAAGGGAGAAAACAGATTTCGGGAGGAAAGACTCTAATTTTAGCAGGTTGACTTTAAGGTGGGCTAGGAATCTGACATTTGGGAGGGAGGTCCTGGATAGAGATAAAAAATGTGGGAGTTGTCAGCATATGGATGGAGATTCAGGCTTTTGAGAGTGTGTCAGGATGAAAGGAATCCTAGGGCAGAACCTTGAGGGAAACTGACATTTAGGAGATGGGCAGAGGTACAGGAGGCTGAAAAAGAAAGTGGCCTCAGCAGACAGGTGGAAGCAGAGCCCAGAGCATGCACAGTCAGGGAAATGAGGGCAGGGAGCGCTTCTAGAAGGAGGGTGTGGCCAACAGGGTCAAATGTTAGGGAGAGCCTGAGTGACAGAGGACTAGATGATAGTGACATTAGTGACGAAGAAGTTATGAGTGATTAGCTTGAGGGCAGTTTAGGTGGAGTAGCAGAGGCTGCAGTTGACTTAAGGGGTGAGCAACTGGTAAGCATAGATATTTGGCTCTAAAGGGGAGGAGAGGTGACGCTAACTAGCATATAAAGCTGGGGGTAACCATATATCTACCACTGTTTCCATATCCATCTGTTTTTTGTTTTAGACTTAAGAGACTTGAGTCTATTTAACTGCTACATAGAAGGAGTGAGTAGGGAGGGAGACACTGAACATACAGGAGGGAGGAGAGGAAAAGAAAAGAGTATGTTTCCAGGAAATGGAATTCAAGACTGGTGGATGAAGATAGCCGCCTTGACAGAAAAAAGGACACGACCTCTACTGAGCCAGACAGGAAGGAGAGATGAGAAGGAAGGTGAGTTTTCGGATGCGCTGCTGGCAAGGGTTCCTCCTGGGGCTTCTGCTTTCTCAGTGAAGTAGAAGGTGAAGAGTCTGCTGTTGGCAGCGGGGGCAGTTGGAGGAGTAAAAGTTTTAAGGAGAGAACAGAAGCCTTCAGTTGGATTCAGGGGAAGATGAGGAAAGAAACTGACAAAGGAAACCACAGAATTGCTTGGAGAATTGCTCCAGGGGTGGCTGGAGACCATGGATTTAGAGACACAGCATATCCTTCAGCAGGACTTTTCTCTGTAGCAATCAGCTGCCAGGGCGTGGGTGTAGGGAAGGCAGACAGTTGGATTCTATTCTTAGGATCCTTAGAGTCCTAGGAGATTTATGTGCCTGGAGAGGAACACTAGCCACCATCTGTGCTTTATTTATTGTTTAATTTATTTACTTCATAAATCTACTTAAGCAAAAAGTTGTCTCAACATTTAAACACTATATAACCAAGTCAAAATCTACACATTTTACAAATCAAATTATTTAAACATTGATTGCAAACTTAAATCTTCCTATACGTTTCAATCAAATCATCAGTATAATATGTCAGCTTCTCTAAAAGCATCAAGCGTTTTGGTAAAGCACACACATCTTACAAGGATTATAAAATTTTTTACACCTACTCTTATACTCATTATAAAAATGGGTTTGTAGACCCAAGAGAAGGACACTATCTCAGTTCAGACCAATTTTTGAATTTGGATATCCAAAAGAAGAATATTATCTCAGTGCAGATGAAGTTTTGAATTATTAATCAATGAATTCTTGGTTGGGACCTGGGAAATACTTTACCTTCTGAGATGATGAAAATCTGAGCCAGTGCTTACCTTATATATCACTGCAAATTTTCAAGTCTACACTTTTCCCATGGATTAGTGTATTGTAACTGGATGCCTTTTCTTTAAACGATGTCATCTTTAAGTTTAATGACTATGATATGCAGATGTCCCAGAGATGTCCATGCCCAAACCTCTTATGTTTAACGGTAAAGGGACATTTTCTACGTAATTAAAGTTATAGACCCTAAAATAGAGAGCTTATCCTGGATTATCTGTGTGGGCCCAATCTAATCACAAGAACCCTTAAAATCAGAGAATTTTTAAGGTCAGAGACGTGACAGAAGGGTAGGTCAGAGAGGTTTAAACTGTGAGAAGGACTTGGCCTGATGTTTTTGGCCCGGAGATTGATGGCAAGGAACCTCAATCCTACAACCATAAGGAACTGAATTCTGAATGAGCTTGGGAGTGGATTCTTCTACTTCAGTAAGGAAGGCAGCCCTTCCTACACCTTTCTTTTGACCTAATGAAACCCTGAGGAGAGAATCCAGTCATGCTCTGCTGGACTTCAGACTTACAGAAACTGTGAGATAATAAATAGGTCAAAGTTGTGTTAAGACACTACTTTGTGGTAATTATTACACAGCAATAGAAAAACTAATACAATAACTTTACTGACATTATTTACAAATTTATCTAGCTCATTTGCATTTTTACAAACTTCCCCAATATCCCCAATATTGTTGTTTTCCCCAGTATCCAGTCTCCTCTTCTTCCTTATTATATAACTCCTGACTTTTAGCTGGGCATAGCTGCCTGGAATAAAGACTCTATTTCCTAGCCTCTCTCCCTTGCCTGGTGTGGCTAGATATGACTACATTCTAGCTAATGAGATGCAAACAGAACTGTTGGAGGTGCCTCTCAGAAAGCTTCTTTAAAAGGAAATGGGTGTGCCCTTCCTTCCTCCTTCCTGGGACTGTAAGAGTGATGTAATGGCTGGAGCTCAAGGAGCTATCTTGGGTCAGGAGGTGATATGCTAAAGGTGGTAGAACAGCAAGAAAGAAAACTGGGCTGTGGCGATCATAAAACTGCCATCCAACCCTGCAGTCTTTATTTGCAGATTCTTCTATGTGAGACAGAAATAACCTGCCATCTTGCTTAAGCCATTATTATTTTGGGTTTTACTGTTCCTGTAATCTCATTATAATTAGTAGGGTAGTATAGAGGCCCCCTTTCCCAAGAAATGAAGGATCATGTTTGAGCAGTTATCTTTTGGACGTTTGCCTAATTCATGTTCATGTAACACACTGTTGGAGCTTCTTTCTTCCTAGTTGTAATATATGACCAGATGGTGCCAATCAGTCTCTTTCATTTTTGGTACAGTTCCAACGTTTTCTGGAATTACTGAGAGCTCTCTGGATCCACCCCTCCCTACTTATGCAGATAAAGAAAAATAAATGCACCTTATGAATAGATATAATATCTGCTCTACTTATACTCTTCTACTTATCAAAATTAACTAAAAATATCCTATTATAGTCATACTTCTTCCCTCAGTATACTAACTACATTTTTGTACATTGTATAGTTACTTCTTCCTTTTTGAAAATCACAACAGAGTTGTGGATTTTAAAAATTCGCCTTGTTCCAATTAACAATATTATTTTCCTTTTGATTATCAAATTGTCACAGAATGTCAAGTTGTGGAAGCCTATTAAAATTGGTTCCTTTGCCTTCTCAGCTCTACCCTACATTTAAGAAAGCACCTTTGCTTTTTGTCTTCACCAATAGGTTCCAGGCCTAGAGTTATTTATGACATGGAGCTATTCTCCAAGGGGCCTTGAGTCCTTTTAAAGGAGAATAATATTTGAGGCAAAGCTTCAGGTGCTAAGAATGAATGCATATCAGATTTTTTCCTGATGTTGTTTCTATGCTGCTTTAGTGACAAAATTTGAAAAAGTTATTTCTTTTGAAAACCACAGATTCACATTGGTATTTCCTATTTAACTCAGGCACTACCAAATGCTTTTTTATTTGACTCTGACATACAGTTTTACATTTATTTTCCCTACAGCATACCTGCTTGTATCCTGTAACCCCCGAACCCAGTTGTAATGTCGTGTTCTCTCTTTAGTGATCCTATAGGGTCTCACTGAGCATCATTCTCTAATTACTTTATTGATAGATTCATCCATGCTGGGCCAATGGGACAGAGAGGTGAGACAGAGTTTATAATACTGGCAGGAGAGTGGTTGAAAGGATGAATTACGGAATCCAAGGAATTTTAAGGAGGAGGATAA
The DNA here is from genome assembly GCF_005190385.1 of Monodon monoceros. NCBI lineage: Eukaryota > Metazoa > Chordata > Mammalia > Artiodactyla > Monodontidae > Monodon > Monodon monoceros. The sequence continues at coordinate 101,249,761 of NW_021703778.1, forward strand.
GACAGCACAAATCAGGAGAAAGAAGAGCGGTTGTGGGATAGTGTGGGACAGGTACAGTGAAGGTCCCTGAGAGAGCTGGGAGGAAGGGGGTGGTGGTCAGAGCATGAAGTGATTGAACTTGAGACTACAAAGGTGGAGCAGTTCTAGGAGGGGGCCACGGTCATTGACGTGTTCCATGCCTGGAGATCTACAGTTGCCCACGTGTGACCTACCTCCACCTCCAGCTGCCGAAGGAACCTTTGTATACCCACGCTCGGCCAAAGCAAACATACACACCCATGTCTTGGGTGGGGAGATGAGGGCCAGAGTCCATCTGGGATCTTCCACAAATAGATGCGGGGCTCACCGTCGGCTGGCTGCCCCAATGTACGTGAAAAATGTATACTGTGTTCAGGCTGGGTGCATGCCCCCTTCCTGCCGCACCAGCCACAGGCTCTGGGCTGCTCTGTGGCCCTCCCCACAGTTCTGCTACTGGCTGAGTCTCCCTCCTGCTCTAGTCCACACAGTGCTGGCTCAGCTTCTGACTGTGCTGGCCGAGATCTGTGATGCTGGCACTCCTCACAGGAAGGAGCCTGCTGGGTATGCTGAGGCTGGTCCATCTGGTCCCCTGTAGGGGCCTGTCAGGCCCACCTGTACCACCTGTTCCCCAATAGCACTGAGCAGGAAGCTGGGTTGGAGTTGGGGGGACAGGAGGAGCAGAGTCTGCAAAGTAGCACAGGCCTCCCTACCTGCCAAACCCTGCCCTGATCCTAGGGCTGCAGGCAGAAAGAGATGCAGTGAGAGGCAACTGTGAGGGGCAGGTTAAGAGGGGCAGGTCCCGAGACACCAGAGCTCTACTCTTCACCTTGGATGTTTGGCACAGGGTCCCATGCAAGGACGTGGAATAATAAAGGCAGCCAGAGGGAGTCTCTCTCCTGCCCTGAAGATGCTACTTCTGGGGCAGGAGAGGGCAGAGGGCAGGGGTCAGGGGCCAGATTTCCTTCCTTGAAAGGCTTGAGTCCTCAGAGTGGGAAAATGAGGAAGCCAGAGAAGCTTGAATATTTCCAGCCACCCAGCAGGTTCCCTCGACGCAGGCGCAGAGATACCCGGTCCCCAGGGTCCAGGGGCAGTAGCACAGAGCTGGTGGCTGCCTCCCGGGTCACGTCTGGGTCGTTGGCAAAGGCCGAGATGACAGGCCATGCGTTCAGCATCAGGCTTACCTGGGGAGGGGAGCCCAGTTAGCACCTCTCCCTAGTCCTTGTCCCGGGACCCCCACTTTCCTGAGGGCTTCCTTCCTTCTCTGCAGCCCCAGAGGGACACTCTGGAACCTGGGAACGTGAGGCTCAGAGCAGCCTCCTGGGAGGGCTGAGAGGTGGCCGGTGTTGGACTCTGTGCCTCCTTCACAGTCTCTGCTAGGCGGGCCCTTTCCCGCCTTGCTCCTGGCCCCCCAGGATGCAGGCCAATGGAGGTCTGCCTGCGGATCCCCTGGGCTCCACTTATTTCCCCCTTCCTTTCCCCTCCTGAGCCGGGGATGGGACAGGGCCTAGGGTTCAGGTCACCTGGACAGTCTGGCGGTTGTACACCTTCACCACATGGAACCGGAAGCTGTAGACGCCCCGGACAGGGGCCACGAAGGAGCCTGAGGCCCGGTCAAAGCCACCGCCCTCGTTCACCAGGACCTGTGAGAAGCGACCCTACTGAGTGGGGCTTGGGGATGCCTGGGGCTCGGGGAAACCAGGATTGGGGGGAAGGGGCAGTGAGTAAGGAAAGGAAGGGGTGGCAAGTAGACCAAACAGGAGGAATGCACGGATTCAAAAGCAATAGTGAGAAAGGGCAAGGAGGGTGTGGTGGGAATGAAGGGAAGGGAGACGGGCAGAAGGCTTGGGGGCAACTGGCCACAGCAGGGCTGTTTCCTTAGCAGCAGAGTGGGTTTGGACAGTGATTCCAGGTCTTTGCAGGGTAGAGGGATTACCTGGTCGAAGTATATGGCTCCACTGGTGCCATTGCCGATCTCCCCTGCTGGCTCGTGGTGGTGGCTTCGGACTGCAGCAAATGCCACTCTTCCAGGGGGTGCCTCTCCCAGGGCTGCTCCCCCTGGTCCCCCTGCAGCAGCTCGGCTGGGCTCACAGACCACCAGGCACTCACCTTCCAGGAGGACTGGCTCTGTCCCCTCCTGGGCCCACCCTGTCCTCAGGGCCATAAGTGTCAGGGCCAAGGTCAGCCAGGGGCTGAGTGAGGGACCTGGTGGCCAGTGTCGCTTTGCTCCCAGCATGGTTGAGTGGCTCTGTGACCCACAAGCCTTCTCTGTCTGCTCCTTGGTTTTGTCCACCTCTCCTCCAGGCTCTCACCACCCCTCACGCTGCTTCTCAGCCCTCTCTGGGACTCATGGTCACCTGGTCTTGGCATCTCCCTCTCCATCCCTCTCTGTGCCCCACGACTCTGTCCGGCCTCTCACTCCTGCTGTCACTGCAGTTCCTGCCTCCTACTCCTGCTGTCACTGCAGTTCCTGCCTCCTCGGCAGGGCACAAAATGACAGCAGCTGGGCTCTGGGAGGGAGAGGAGAAATGAGGCAGCCATACAGGAGGGCTACAGCCAAAACCCCAGGGCAGCCCCTCCCGAGAGCATTGAAGGCTGGAACTGGGACGACAGAGAACATGGGTGTCTGTGTGAGACTGTGAATTCTTGTATGTGTATGTGTGTGTGTGCGTATGTGTGAGACAGCTCCTACAGCTCCTCCCCTCACTCCTCCCCTCTTCAAAATCCGTCGCAAGTCAGCAGCCCTCTTAGCAGCATCTTTTCCACCGTTGGAAAAAAGGGAGTGTCCTTGTGTTTTCCCCGCAATTGTTTTGGTGGAAAGTGCTTGGCCCAACAGTGTCACTGTCCTGTGACCCTGGGCCCGTCTCTTTCTTTCCTTGGTCTTCTATATCTTCATCCGAAGGGACTGCATCAGTCCGTTTAAGGCGCTCTTCACCTCCATCTCTCCATGAAGTGGTTCCTCATTCCTGAGAAACAACTGCGTGGAGCGATTGAAAACTCAGAAGAGCGCGGAGACGTGACCCCGCAGGCTTGGAGCAAGAGCGGGCGAGTGGGCGGGGTCGGGGGGGGGGGCGAGTAGGCTGTGGGCGGGGCCGGGGGCGGGGACCCGGCTGGGGCCTGGGCCCGGGCCGAGGCTCCGGCAGCCGGCGGAGAGCAGCCTGCAGCTGGCGGGGGCGGGCGCGCGCCGGGGCTCGGTGCAGGCCCAGCCCCGGGAGGGGCCCAGCTGACTCCGCCCCCGGCCAGGAAGTGACTCAAAACACTGTTCGTGATGTGGGGAAGAGAGGTCCCCGTTGGGTGAGGAATCGGGAAGGCCCGCCCAGATTCGGGCCCCCCGCCCTTCTTCCCTGGGCCGGGGGCGCGGGCGAAGCTGGGGCCGGCGGGCACCGAGCGGCGCCGGCGGGACTGAGGCCGCAGCGGGCGGCGAGGCGGGTAGGCGCGCTCTCCCCCGCGCCCGGGCCGCGGGAGCCAGAGGCCGCAGTGCAGAGCGCAGTCGGGGGGCGGCAGCCGCCAGTGGCTATGGGCGGGGCCCGGTTCGACCCCTGGGCCCCGCGTGGGGCTCGTGGCGCGACCGAGGGGTGCAGCAGACTGCGGAGGAAGGGGGAGGGGTGGGAGTGGCTAGAACCTTGGAAATGGCTGACAAGGGACCCAGAGGACAGCCCAGTTCAAGCCGTGGTGAGGATTCATCTTTAAGAGGCCGTCTTGGACCCGGAGATTGCAGAGACCCGGAGGAGAGGGACTCTTTCGTCACCTGTCCCCTCCTTCTGGCCTCCAGACCCAGCTGGATCTCCCCCCCCCACCGCCCCGCCCCCGCTTCCTGCTCAGGGCTGTGGTCATTTTCCAAAGGCCACACACCCATCCCAGAGAGACAGCCTTGTTTATCCATGACTTGTCTCCGGAGAGAAGGCCCTTGTGTCCAGATAATCTGACATTCCCTCTCTATCCCCAGGCTGGACTGAAGTGCTGGTTACCTCTTGGGTTTACCAGTTTGGTAACTAGGTGCGACCTGTTGATAGCTGGTGTAGGCCAGGAGACCAAATTTGGGCTGAGGGGACATTGAGGCTCTGAGCTGCTTTCCCTCCTTCCAGGGCTGGGCGGCCAAGGAGCCATGCCTACCTGGGGGGCTGGCTCCCCGTCCCCTGACCGTTTTGCGGTGACTGCGGAGGCCGAGGACAAGGTGCGGGAACAGCAACCCCATGTGGAGCGCATCTTCAGGGTGGGGATGAGCGTCCTCCCGAAGGACTGTCCTGAGAACCCTCACATCTGGCTGCAGCTGGAGGGCCCCAAGGAGAACGCCAGCAGAGCCAAGGTGAACGCCTCTCCCTGACCCTTCTGGGAAAACAATGACTCCCTCCCCCGACGAGGCAGAAGAGAGGAGGGGCTGGGGAGGATCTCCACTCTTTGCTTGTCTCACCGGCCCTGAGCTTTGAGGAGCTTCCAGACTCTCTATTTGTCAAGAGTTTTGGTTTCATTTCTGCTGCGATGACCCAGATTCTGCCAGGGCTTGGAGATAAGTGACTCAGTTCAAATCAGTTTTTACTCTTTGGGAGAGAAGAGATAATCTGGTTGGGCAGGCAGGCCCCACCAAGGAATTCACTGTGGGGTGGGAGGCCACACTGATTCCTTTGGAGTTAGTCAGGACTTACAGTAAGGCACGACCAAATACCATCCGTGTGGTCCTAGTTTGTTTCCTTATCTATAAAATGTGAATAATAACAGTACCCACCTCACTGAACTTATTGTGAATTAGATAAAGCATGTAAAGCGTGAGTTCGGTACAAGTTGTCAATGATTGTTATGATGGAAATATACAACACGCATACACACACATAAATGTTTAGAAGAGACAGCCTTTTAACCAATTAACTATAACAGTTTCTTAAGTTGAGGCAAGTTCTACATGGAAATTCAGCCACAGGCTGTCAACTGAAAAGGTAAAGAAGTGAGTTTCTCGCTCCCCTCTTAACCACCACGTTTTTCAAGATCTGTAGGGCTCCATTGCTTTCCTCAGGCATCCTGGAGCTCAGAGGAGAGCAGCGGCCCCGAAGGAGCTATTGGGCCACTTAGGATTCCAGCAGTCTCTTTTTTTTTTTCCTACCTCCCCTCCCCACCTTTTCCCCCAGGAGTACCTGAAGGGTCTCTGCAGCCCAGAGCTACAGAATGAAATTCACTACCCACCCAAACTGCACTGCATCTTTCTGGGAGCCCAGGGCTTCTTCCTTGATTGCCTGACTTGGAGCACATCAGCCCACCTGGTGCCGGGGGTGCCCGGCTCGCTGATGGTCAGCGGCCTGACCGAGGCCTTTGTCATGGTCCAGAGCCGAGTGGAGGAGCTGGTGGAGCGGCTGAGCTGGGACTTTCGGCTGGGGCCATCCCCTGGAGCCTCTCAGTGTGCTGGAGTGCTGAGAGAATTCTCTTCTCTGCTGCAGTCCCGGGGGGATGCCCACACAGAGGCCCTGCTGCAGCTGCCCCTTGCTGTCCAGGAAGAACTGCTGAGCCTGGTGCAAGAGGCATCCAGGGGGCAGGGGCCCCAAGCATTCCCGTCCTGGGAGTGGGGGAGCCCAAGTCTAATGGGTGCTCAGCACCAGGGAGTCAGGAGTCCCCTGAGTGACAGCAGGGAGTCTCTGGACACAGGACCTGCAGGGTGGGAGGAGCCAAGGGGAGAGAGACGTGCTATGGAGAAGGAGGGGACAAAGCACGGTGGTCCCAGGGAGATGGATTTGGGGTGGAAGGAGTGGCCCGGGGAAGAGGCCTCGGAGAGACAAGTGGCCTTCAGGCCACAGTCAGGAGGAGGAGAGGCAGGGCAGGCAGTGCCTCTGAAAGGGAAGGCCCTGGGGAAGGAGGGGGTGCCTCAGGAAAGAGGAAGGTTCTGGGTCCAGGACGCGCCTCCTGGCACCCAGGGCCCGTGTCAGAAGGCAGCCCAGCCCCGGGGAGCCTCCCTCCTGCAGCGGCTCCATAATGGGGAAGCCTCACCTCCAAGAGTGCCCAGCCCCCCACCAGCGCCTGAACCCCCTTGGCACTGCGGAGATCGAGGGGACAGAGGAGACAGGGCAGACAAGCAGCAGGTCGTGGCTCGAGGTCGGGGGTCTCCGTGGAAACGAGGCACCCGGGGGGGTAATTTGGTGACTGGCACACAGCGTTTCCAGGAGGCCCTCCAGGACCCTTTCACCCTGTGCCTTGCCAATGTGCCAGGCAAGCCAGACCTCCGCCATGTTGTCATCGATGGCAGCAACGTGGCCATGGTGTGAGTACCTGGTGGGGCTGAGCATCCTGGGGAGGGGGATGAGATGACGAGATGGGCAGTTGCATTCACCTTGGGGATATGTGAGAAGTGGGGGGCAGTACAGCCAGGCTGCCAGGCCCCCCTGGGGGTCCCAGAATGCTGACCCCTTTCCACTGCAGGCATGGCCTCCAGCACTACTTCTCCAGCCGGGGCATTGCCATTGCTGTGCAGTACTTCTGGGACCGTGGCCACCGCGACATAACTGTCTTTGTGCCTCAGTGGCGTTTCAGTAGGGACTCCAAGGTCAGAGGTGAGTTGGGACTGGTCTTTTGTGTCCGGGGATGGGCCCTGCTTCCACCTTGAGGATAACCCCATTGTGCTCCTCTTTCTCTAGAGGGTCACTTCCTGCACAAGCTGTATTCCCTCAGCCTGCTCTCCCTCACTCCCTCCCGGGTCTTGGATGGCAAGAGGATCTCTTCCTATGACGACAGGTACTTGCTTCTTTCTTGGTCACAGGCTGGATATTCAAGGAGCCAAGTGGGAGACTGAGGGAGAGACAGAAGCTCCTGACCCTTCACACTGTCTGTAAGCCTGAGTCGTGGGACAAGGGTCAGTTCTCCTCCATGTGCCCCTGTGATTGGGGAGGTAAACCTGCCCTGCAGGCAGGATGAGATGGATGGTGGACAGCTCTGTTTGTCCACTCATCCTTCACTTTTCACTCATCAAACTAAAGGATGCCTCATATTTATATAGTGCCTTACTGTCTAGAAAATACTGGTTTAATGGAAAGATGGGAAAGCCAATGACATGAATAGCTGACAAATGCCTCTTACAACCTAGATGTCCAAACACATAGAGAAATTCCCCAACCTTCTGGAAGAACCAGAATAAATGTTCAAAATAACGATAAATGAAGAAACACATTCCATGCGTAATAAGACTGTACAAAACATGGTATAATAAAAGACAGTGAAAGATCACTGGTCTTAGAATTTGCAGGTCTGGATTTGAGTCCCAGGTTGCACAGTCATTGACTGTGGAGTCTCTTAGTGGATTAATCTCTTTGTCTCAAGGTCCTCTTCCATTTATTCATCCTCCTTGTGAATGTGAAAAGAAGCTAAGGTATGTGTTTGTCTCACTCAAGGTGCTGGGCAGGAGGGCAGTGATACTCCTTAGTTTTTCATGGATCCAATCAAGTGTGGCAGAGGGCCTACCTCTTGTACAGAAGTGGAGACGGAGAGTCAGAGTAGTTAATTTTCTTGGCAAAGGCTATGAAGTAGCAAAGGGAAAATGAGAACTTAAAGCTGCTAGCTGGTTTAACTGAAAAACACGGGGCACATTCCTTCCCCAGTGTGCACACAGTGTGGGAGATGGGCGGATTTTAAAAGCTAACTAACCGATTTAAAAAAACTAGTGACAAGTTCTTTATTCTCTAGGATTTTCGGTTTTAAATTAAAAACAAGTTTCCAAACTGAAGTGATTATATATTTTGTTTTTTCAAATACTTAGCTCTTACTCCCTAACAGGAAAATGGTATTCTACAAAAAGTTCACGTTCTCCCGATGCTATTCTGTTTTATGTCTAGATTTCACAGGTTATCTGCGCTATGGAATCTTCTTTACACGCCAGCACTGACACAGTTAAAACTGAAGGTTGAGTCAGTTGTAATACATTTTGAAGGCACATGTCTGTACAGTGGTGTACATCCTGATAGGCAGACAGCACAATATGAATTTGGAATTTTGCCTAGTTACAGTGAAAAACACAGTGGCACGTAGCACAGGCCTACTGAATACTGCGGAACAACGTATGATGTGATGTGATAATAGTAAAATATGCTTAACTTGAAAATACCTCTTGTACATTATATGATACCATATACATTTTTATGTCATCTTCTTAATTTGTTTCCCAGACAGAAACTCAGAACCAGACACCTGTCACACCGAATCCTGATTACTAGTCCCCTCTATACCACAGTGTCTTTCAAATACTGACTGCCTGCTTAGTACTAGGTGCGTGGCCTGCCGAAGGAAGCAGGAATGCAGGGAATCAGGGAAGACCTGATTCTCGACTTCAGAGAGCCCAAAGAAAATGTAAACCAACAGTACAGAATGGAGAGGAAAGGGATCCCCCTTCTGGCTGGGGTTCTGTGGGAAGAGAAAGCTTTGAGAGCTTTTGTTGATTGATTGACAAGGACATGGGATGCGTTGGAGCTCTAGGTTTTAAACCTGTTAAAAAGGACTCACCTCATGAGTCCTACCCTAGTCCTGTGGAATCAGAATTACTAAAGTGGGGCCCAGGCATCTATTTTTTTAAAGTTCCCCTGGTGGTTCCGTTCATCACTGAGGTTGGGGAAGCACCTTCCAGATGGAGGGAATAGTTTGAGAACAATGGAAGTCGGACAGCACGGGGCATGTTTGAAGAACAGGGTGTAATCTGATCATTGATTTTGGCAGGAGCTGAGTACAGCAGGGAGTATGGGGTGAGATAAGGCCATAAGAGTGGCTTGGAGCTGGGTTCTAGATGGCCTTGGCTGCCAGGCCTGGACATGTGGAAATATTCGGTAGATAAAGGGCAAGTTTGGAAGACTTTTGTGTAGGAAGAGCATATTCTCTTGGGGGAGGTCAGGAGAGACTGGAGGGTGGTACGTGGCTGGGGGCAGGGGACCCCCTCACCAGGAGGCTATGCAGTAGTACCATGCTTGCAATGTCCGGGTAGCTCAGATGGTAATGGTGGGACTGGAAAAGAAGGAAGCAGAGTGGAAAGCCTTTCAGAGGAGGAGCATGGTGGATCTGTGACTGATTCATGGGGGCACGGTGGAAGAAGACAGAGCCAGAGCCAGATCTTTCTGTTTCATGCTAATGAGGCACAAAGTGTTGAGTGGAGGATTGTGGTGACTTGAGGGGATGCTATTGGGGAACCACGATGGATTCATCTTTCATGAGTTTCCTTTCTAACCCGTGGCACCTGTATGCAGTCAGTCACCTGGGGGCTGGATCAAGGTGAGGGGGCCAGAACTCCATCACCGGAAGTGGGTCACGGGAGTCGATAACGCTCTTTGGGGTTGGGACCTTGGAGAGTCCCAATATGGCGGCCGTGGTTTTCGTGACAGGTTCATGGTGAAGCTGGCTGAAGAGACCGATGGGATCATTGTCTCCAATGACCAGTTCCGGGACCTGGCAGAGGAGTCTGCGAAGTGGATGGCGATCATTAGAGAGCGGTGAGGGAGCCCTCCCCTGAGCACAGGGCACGGACTCAGACCTTTCTCTAAAACCAGCTCTGCTCTGCCACCGGGTGAGGACTCTGGGAAGGGGCTGACATTGCTTTGCGAAGGATGGTAGCTGGCAGCTTCTGATGGTGTTGGTCTTAACTGTCCGGGAGGTGGGCAAAGGCCCCTCTGTGACCACACATTCTCTGTGCCCATCCAGCCTGCTGCCCTTCACCTTCGTGGGAAACCTCTTCATGGTGCCTGATGACCCACTGGGGCGAAATGGCCCCACACTGGATGAGTTCCTGAAGAAGCCGGTCAGGTAATGCCTCAGACTCTCCTAGGCAGCCCTAGCTTTTGCTCTGCAGGAGCCTTGCAGGCCTGGAGAATTGGGGGAAGAATGACCTCAATCTGGGCCAGCTTTATTCTGTAGTAGTTCAAGTTGCCTTGGGCTTGGCCCAAGGAATCCTGACTCAGACCCTCCTGGCTGGGAGGGAAGCTCCTGTTTCCTGTTTTCCCTAATCAGTGTGTTGGACGGAGTTATTTGGAAGGTGCTTGCTTTTACTTATGGCCAGCTGCATTGAGCATGCCCTCTGTTGGACATAAAGTGATTAATTTATTAGACTAGAACTAGATAGTGGCAGGTTCACCTTCCAGGTTCCGAAGGAACAGGCCATCTTCCCTTCAGAAGTGGGTTGATACTGCCCCTCAGTGGTCAGTTTCTGGAACTTCAGGGTCACTCCCCAGAGCCCAGACTAGGCAGGGCAGTTGACTGGGAGTGGAGAGCAGGGAGGCCCACTGGGCTCTCACCTCCCTCGAGGATGCTCATCAGTTCTTCCTGTTCCCTCTGCTTCTTCCCAGGGCACAGGGGTCTTCTAAGGCGCAGCATTCTGCCAGGGGCTTCACAGAACACAGTAGTCAGCAGCAGGGGAGAAAAGAAGAGGAGAAAGGCAGCGGTGGCATTCGGAAGACGCGGGAGACAGAGCGGCTCCGGCGCCAACTGCTGGAGGTGTTTTGGGGCCAGGATCACAAGGTGGACTTCATCCTGCAGCGGGAGCCGTACTGCCGGGACATCAACCAGCTCTCTGAGGCCCTGCTCAGTCTCAACTTTTGAGCCTCACCTGTCTGAGCGACTGCCACCCCGTCAGCTCCAGCCTCATCCAGCTCAGCTCATTCTGTGAGGGTCCCTCTGCTGCTCAGACCCTGACCCAGTCTCACCCTGAGTTGGTGCTTTGTGTCAGGGAAGCACCAAGGAAGCGCATTCGTGTGTGGGGAATGCTCTTGCCTGGGGCACTTTGGGGACAGGTCTGTAAGGTGACCTGATCTCATCTTGAGTCAGGACCTCAACCAGCTCTCAGGAGGTTCTGCTCAGCCTTAACTTCTTAACCTTGCTTTATGCAGGGTTTCTGTAGGGAATGGGGGCTGCTGGGAAGGGTGGGTCTCGGAGATGGGGACTGTCGGCCCCTCCTCCACGCTGAGCTGGGGATGGAGGCTAGGGTGGGTGGGAGGGGAATGTAGAACAGGTGGCCAGGAAGCTAAGCCTTTCCTCCTCCTGGCTGCTGCTCTGATGGCCAGAGGACAGGACGAGTCCCAGGCCTGGCTGGGCTCCTGGGCGCATCAAAGGGAATGCTGGGCCCTGGAAAGGCTAGTGTTATGGGGTCTGGGTCACAGTGGGGCAGCGGGGAGCTGGTGGAGAAGGCAGAGGGAGACTTGGCTTCTGGTCTCAGCTATGCCTGCCTGTGACCTTGATTGATCTTGGTCTTTACTTCCGCCTACAAGTCAGGGGTAAAAAAGCCTGTTGGGAGGAGAGATGAGAACGTGGAGGAAAGCTCCTTGGAGGAAAGGTACTTGGACCAAGCCTCAGGTGTGTCTGTCTGTGGTTGCACAGGCTTCCTAACCAAAACCTCACTTTTAGAGAGCCGAGGGTCCTCTGTCCCCAGGACCTGTGCCCTAGATGTTTTAATACTGCATCCTCAGTATAATGTGCCCTATAATGGCTGCGTCCCTTTTGGGCAACCCCCCCCCCCCAAATCCACATTTACAAAACGGTTAATTAGGGGTGACTGTTTGCATTACCAGAAAACTCTCAGGGTTCCTTCCTATCAATGGCAGCTCTCCTGTTGCATTCAGGTGTTTGTTTACAGTTGAACGAATGTGTCAGAAAGTCCGCAGTCCCCGGTTAATGCACTTGCTCGAGCGTTGAGCAGTCACCAAACCAGCGAAGCCATGTTCTGCAAGCAAAACGTTCATGTGACCTGACCCTAGCATCTTCTTTACAGAACATATATGTTGCATAAAGCGAGACCCACTTCTGGTCTGTGTGTGCGTGTATGCGGATGGGAGGGTTTATAGAGTTTGTATCTAGAGGAACCAATCTGGAAAACGAAAATTGAAGAATCAGAGTCAGAAGGTACTTGACTGGCCACCAGACCAGCTGCTGTCACCTCAGGACATTCTCTTTCCTCCTTGATTCCTACAGGTCATTGTCCTGTATCTGCTTGAAATCCTCCTGTACCAGGGAATTTACTACCTCCGAGGCAGCACATCCATCCGTGGACAGTACTAGTCAGTCCTTCCTTTAGTGCATCCCCAAATATGCTTTTCTGTTACTTCTACCTTTGAGGCCAGTCATTCCATCAGGAACAGTACAGAGCCAGTCAACTTCCTAAAGAGTCCAAAACCAGGTAAAGAAGTGAGACAGGTGTTCCTGGATTCTGTGCTGTCTGGGCCCTGCAGCAAGTCCCTGGACATGGCCCTCTTTTTAGGCTGATTTCTGTTCCCTGAGTGGCACAGGGAGTTGAAATCACCCCAGATCCTTGTATCAGCAACTAGCATGTGGAGCTGAACGATGATGGAGAGGGTCCTAGGGTCCCAGTGTCTTTGCCCCTCCCCATTGGTGAGGTCCACCACTACACTGCACTGAGCTGGGCTGGGGGCAGGCGAGTTGGAGAGGCTAGTCGGGGTGGTAACAGTGATTCAAAGACAACCCATAGTCCCCTCAGAAGAAAGGAGATTGGTTATTATGGCCTGAATTGGGGGCTAGGGGAACTGCTTCTGGTCAAACTGTGGCAGAAACCAGGGTCGAGAAAAAGCGAGAGGCTCCTTGATGAATACTTGGGATTCTTCTTCCCTGAAAGGATTGAGTTTGTAACTTTTGATAGGTTCCTTGTACCTTTCACTTTCAATGCTGGTGGGTATGCAGTGGGCTCGAGGTATCTTCTGCCCTTTTGTGCTAGGGATCCTGGTTGACTTAAGTGGCCCCAGTCAGATGAGAGGCAAGTCCTTATCTTTTGACAGTCCTAAGCTTTGCACAGCTTTGTCCTGCTGCAGCCTGGTGAACTGGGGCCAGTGTGTGATTGCTTTATCAATTCACGGCTGTTCAGTGACAGACTAAAGGCTGTCCTGGACTTGGACCTTGTCCCTTCCTCTGCTGGCATCCTAACGGCGCTGCGTGAAACAAGTATGCAGGGTGACCACAGAGCCCACTGGAAATGGATCACCGTTCTTCTTGCCTCTACCTTTGTCATAACCTCGTGCCTCAAATTTGTTGCCAACTCTTTTGGCAATGGAGGGACCAAGAAGGGAGATGTTGCACATTATAACTTTCAAAACCCCATGTAAAGGGTCTCCTAGGATGGCACTCCTTGAAATAAATTTCAGAACCTAGGCCAAAGAGATGAGCTGAAGCTAGTGAGATAATTATCTTTATTGCCTAAACTGCGGAACATTCTCTACACAGCAAAAAGGAGAAATGGGCCAGGAACAGGACATGCAGGGAAACCAAACTTGGGAATTTATTTAGGAGCAGTTGAAGAGGTTAAGGTCCCAACTCGATGAGACTGCAGCCTTGAAACAGCGGACAGTCTCTCAGTTAAATAAGGTGTGGCAACAGGACAATGGGAAAGAAAGAGGACTCCCTAAAACCAGATGGTTTCAGGTTTCAAGCAGAGGAGAACCTGAGCTCATTGTTTCTCATTAGGAAAGCCCCCGCTGAGGGACAGGCCTCAGGCCCTTCCTTGAGCCTCCCCCACCTAGGCTATGACTTCCTTCAAGGCTGCCGCCAGCTCTGGGAAGGAATACTGGTAGCCAGCAGCCAGTGTCCGCCTTGGGACTACCTTCTGGCCCTCCAGCAGCATGACGGCACGTTCTCGCCCAAAGACAGCTTGTACCACCGTGCTGGGGAGAGGGATGAGGGCTGGGCGGCCCAGGGCTGCGCCCAAGGCCCGGGCAAACTCAGCGTTGGTAGTGGAGGAGGCTGGAGCCACTCCGTTCAGGACCCCTTGCACGTGGCTTGCTTCAAGGGCGTGGGCTAGGATTCCTGCCAAGTCTCTGATGTGAATCCAGGGGAAGAACTGGTGGCCTGAGCCGATGGGGCCCCCCAGGCCCAGGCGGAAGGGCAGCAGCATGTGACCAATGGCACCGCCTCCACGGCCCAGCACAACCCCTAGAGCGGGCAAGAAGGACGGTACAGGAAGGCCCCTTAGCCTCCAGGCAGTCCCACTGTTCCTCCCTGCTTCCCCTTCCTCACCTTTTCCCCATGCTGACTGCTCTGTGGCAGGCAAGGGGTGTGGCTCTCTTTGGGATGTCCCGCCCTCCCACCTGTAGGTTAGCTAGAAGTGGAGGCATCCTCTGTAAGCCCAGCTCCCCTTATCCCCCCACCCTCCCAGCCCAGAGAAGGCATTCCAACCGTGTCTGATACCCAGGGCCCTGGTTCTCACCGGAGCGCACCACCACTTGGCGTGTAGAATCTCCAGGAAGCCTCGCTGCAGCTTCCCATTTGGTTACAAGGTTGGAGAAAAAGTCAAAATCCCCTCCTGGGCTGTCCTCATCGTACTCGGCAGTCAGGCTGGGCTGGTAGTAAGCTGCCGGTGGAACAGCACTTGTTTGCTCTGCGTGTCCTTGGTCCTGTCTGGCCCTTTGCAGTCAAGGCTCCCCTTGGCCTCACCCTCCTTGGCCCTTGGGATCTCCCCACGGGAACTCAGAGCCATGGATATTTTCCCCTTGATCTTCTCCATGAGCTGATCTGTTCCGGCCCTGGAGTCATTCTTATCTTTCGTTATGGGGCTAAGCTGAGGTGCTAGAGTGAGAAGCTAAGAATAAAGACTTGGGTGCCAGACTGCCTGAGTTTTAATCTCAGCTCCACCATTTATTAACTCTAACTAAAGGCAAATTACATAACGTCTCTGTGCAGAATTTTTGCATCTTTAAAATGGGAATAATAGTACCTACTGCATAGGTTTCTTGTAAGGATTAAATGTAATATGTGCAAATCACTTAGAATAGTGGCGTGTGTGTGTGTGTGTATTTGTTATTTGGTCCCAAAGGTAAAATACAAGAATCAAGAATTCTGTTCCTAAAGAAATGTGCTATAAGAAATAAGGGACCTGGAAGTAGGTGGGACTTTCCCTGGCACTGGGAGCAGTGCCACTCCCTTCACTTTCTCTGAGGTCCCCATTTCTCAGTGAAAGTACACAAAAGTCAGGAGAAATATGCATGGAATGAGGGCCTAGGTAGATCCCATGCTTGGAAAAGACCAGCACTCTGGGGCCTGAGCTGCTCCTCACTGTGCTCCCTCCTTTCCCTGGCTAGTCTAAGGGTTGGTGGTGTGGGACATACCTACACCTGTGACTAAGACCCAGACCTGGGGGGATTGTGGGGCTTTGGCAATGGCTCTAGCCAGCATTTGGGTGGTCTCCAGGCGGCTGCTGAGAACCTCTTTTTGGAAGGCTTCATTCCACCTGCAGGAGAAACAGGGGAAATAAAATGCCACTAAATACATGTACATACCCTTCCTTTCCTCTCTTTCCCTGGGGCCCATCCATATCCGTTTCTAATAAAACCCTGCATTGCAGCTTAGAGGAATGGTCCATCTCTTCTGTAGAAGGAAAAGGCACATCTACTTTGGGCATCCTGAGTGGGGAGCAAGGTCCACCAGCTGAGCGGGAAGAAGGGCAAGTGGCTGTGGAGGAGTGGGGGTGGGGGAACGAGCAGTCCGGTATACGGGCTGAGTTCTCAATCTGGCAGTCCCATTCTCCACAGCTCACAGGTAATCCTCAGAGTCGGCCCTCTCCTCCCTCTGCTCTGAAGGATGTCAGCTTCAGGGCCCGGCT
This sequence comes from Monodon monoceros, assembly GCF_005190385.1. NCBI lineage: Eukaryota > Metazoa > Chordata > Mammalia > Artiodactyla > Monodontidae > Monodon > Monodon monoceros. Next base: position 101,265,317 of record NW_021703778.1, read on the forward strand.
GACCTGCGGAGAGGGTTGAGGATGTTCTCTCCCGCCAGATTGACGGCGGCATCGCAGCGGGGCAGCCCCGACGTAGCGAGCTCATCCTGTTGGAGAAAGCACACAGTGCCCGCGAGTCCTCGCCCTGCGCCACCAAACTAGGCCCCACCCCACCCCCCATGCTTCCAGAATTTGGACATACCCACGTGATCCGACCGGCCCCTGGCTTTCGGGAGACCAGCGTCACTTCGTGGCCCCTGGCCTTCAGCAGCTGGGTTAGGGCTGTCCCAATGAAGCCCGTTCCGCCACCTGATCAGAAAATGAGAGGTGTTTATCCTCCCGGGGGCGCCTTCCGTCCCCACGTGGCCCCCTCTTCCGGTGCCCTCCCATCTGACGCCAGACTTCTCCCCTCCTCGCCCCCTCCCCGCGATGCAGAGGTGACACAGGTCACAGAGTTTAGGGAGATTCGGCTTCTAAGGCTCTGAGGCCAAGGCCAGGTTGCCTGTGCACGAGACGGTGCCCTCTCTCAGAAACGGCCTCCTAGCCCTCAATTTCTGGCTATGTTTTCTTTGTATAAACCGGCCTCCTCCCACTCCCCCTTCCTGCCCTCCCTCACCCACAAGAACCCTCATAGCGACCAGGACCTAACGCGCCTGCGCAAGATTTAGAGTCCACCTCTAGGACGACTGCAGCCTTTCTGCGCATGCGTCTTTCGGGAAGCGCCCTCCACTCGTGGGGCGGGTAGGACTGGGCGTGGTCCTGCCTGGCGACCCGGAAGAATTCGTAGTGAACGCTGTATGTTTCACTGCAAGGAGAGGCGGGGATCTTGGCAAGGAGGCCGGGGGGTGGGGAAATAGACTGAGGGGGCGGGGAAAGAAGGGGAGGAGGCGGAAGAGGGAAGGTTTTAGTGTAGAAAAAACCTTTGACCTAAACCCGAAGCTGTTCAGTCCTCCGAATTATGGCTGTCTCTACGTGGATACGTGGATACGTAGTACAAGAGAATCCGTCCAGAGGTACAATGGATTTCTCTCTACCCGGCCTATTATTTCACCTTTTCTTCTCCCTGTTCCGGCTCCTTCCTGTCGGCATTTAAACGTTCTCAAGATCCCCTCGACTTAAAATAACCCTTCTCCAGCCCTCTTCCTCCGCTAATGTCCTGTCTTTCTCTTCACCTTCATAGCCAAACTTCTTAAAAGAGTGGTGTCCATTTTCTACTTCTACTTCACATCCATCTGGCTTTGCCTTTATCATTCATTGCCCCTCTCGCCAATATCACTGATTTCCCACGTGTCACCAAAACTAACGCCTAGTTTTCAGTCGTTTTTCTTGACCTCTGTATCACTGGACACTTGCTGACTCCTCCCTCCCTTTGGAAATGCTCTTTTCTCGGCCTCAAGGAAAGCCACACTCTCTTCTGGGTCTTTCGCCCAGCTTTATTCAGTCTGTGTTGCTTGCTCCACCTCCTCTAAGGTCTTACAATGTTGATATTCCTCAAAGCTGGGTCCTACGGATCTTTCTTTCTTCCCATTGTGCACTTTCTCCCAAGAATCTACCTCGGTGAATTCGGTTACCAGCTTTTTCAAAGAAGACTTCCCGAATCGCCTATGAACTATAGGAGAGCCTCAGCGCTCCTGAATCCTATAAAAACTTCCCACTGGATATATCTTCTTGGAGATCTAAAACACTTTTGATTTTACTTACTAAATATCTCCCAGATCCATGTATTTCTATCTCTGCCACCATGACTGTTCTTCAAGTTATTATCCTCTTTGGTCTATTTTCTGCAGTAGTCTCTTTAATAGATTTCTGCTTCAGCATGTTTTTCTCTCTCCAAACTGTTCCACACACTGCAAGTGGAATGGTCTTTTAAAAATATGTGGGGAAAATTCCCTGGTGGTCCAGTGGTTAAGACTCTGTGCTCCCAGTGCAGGGGCCCTGGGTTTGATCCCTGGTTAGGGAAATAGATCCCACATGCATGCTGCAACTAAGAGTTAGCATGCCGCAAATAAAGAATCTGCATGCTGCTACTAAAGATCCCGCATGCCTCAACGAAGATACTGCACACAGCAACGAAGATTCCCACATGCCGCAACTAAGACCCAGCGCAGCCAAATAAATAAATATTAAAAAAATATATATATATATAAAAATATGTGGGAGGAACACTTTGTGGCATATGTATCCTGAAACACTCCCGTTACAAATGGATATGCTGGATAGAATTGAACACATCTTCACTTAAATGCACTGTCAAGTTAGCTAGAAAATAAAATAACTCTCCAGAGACCAAAAACAAAGTGTGCTTTGGGGCTGAGGCTGTCTTGTGCTTTGTCAGTCAGTCTTTGTAACCCAGAGGCCTGGTTGACAGGAGACAATACCTGGGACAGTGCGGGGGTGGGGAGTTGTGGGGAGAGGGGGAGGAGAGTCTGCTAAATCAGATGCCTTTAGACCACAGATTCAGGAGGGTGGAGGTCCATCAGTATCCTCATGGAAGTGAGGTGGGAATCCCTTCCAGAGCTTTGTGCCCCTTGTAAGAGGGGACATACATAGGGACAGCGCTCTGATCCCAGCAACCACTCCTCCTCCCCTGGGAGGCTGATGGAGAGCAGGTTTGTAATGCCTTAGAGTCTTTTTGCTCTGGGGTTCTGGAGATGGGTGGGTCAGCTGCTCCCTCCTCCTCAGCCTCTCCTTTGACAACTGATCTAGTTAAGTTAAACCGTTCGCAGATCTCAAAGTCCATCTTACACTTTGGGTTTTTTTTTTTTTTTTTTTTTTTTGCGGTACGCGGGCCTCTCGCTGTCGTGGCCTCTCCGGTTGCGGAGCACAGGCTCCGGACATGCAGGCTTAGCGGCCATGGCTCACGGGCCCAGCCGCTCCGCGGCATGTGGGATCTTCCCCAACCGGGGCACAAACCCGTGTCCCCTGCATCGGCAGGCGGACTCTCAACCACTGCGCCAGCAGGGAAGCCCCCATCTGACACTTTGGCAGTTAAAACGTTCAAATCCGAGCCAGACAACAAGACCTGAGAAATTTCTGTCTGCACATCTGGGTGTAGGGCCAAGTGCAGCTGGTGCCCTTCAGGAAGACAAGGGTTCCTCCTGAGTCTATAGCAATCGCAAGGACTTCTTTCATTGAAATGGGACAGTTTCCTCCACAGCTGCTTCCTGAAACAGCAAAAGGAGTTGAGCACAGTCCCTCTGGGTGGTCAGGCCATCACTGTGGGGCGGGACAGGAAGCCAGGACTCAGGGAGGGATCTTCCTCTCAGCGTGGGCTGGGGCAGGGTAGGATGAGGGGTTTGCTGGCAACTCTGCACCTTCCCCTATGCCAGCTCTGTGTGAATGCCCACTGCTTCATTTTGCTTGGGAAGATTTTTACGACTTCTTTCAGGCTCTGGCATGTAATTTGCTAAATGCTATTCACATCATCATTTCACATAGTTTCTAATTAAAGTATGATAGGACCAACCAACCAATCAACCAATCAACCAAGATCCTAATATGGAGATCCAACAGATAAAGGAGCCTAGAACCCCTCTGGTCCCCCTTTTTAACATAGTCTCCTTAGACCCCAGAGTTTGTGGAGATAGAAGTGAAACCAAGCAACTCAGATTGGGACTTGAACCCACGTGCTGGGACTCGAACCTGGCCAAAACCTAGATTGGGACTTGAACCCATAGACTTTCTTTTTTAAAATTAATTAATTTTTATTTATTTTATTTTTGGCTGCGTTGGGTCTTCATTGCTGTGCGCAGGCTTTCTCTAGTTGCCGTGAGCGGGGGCTACTTTTCATTGCGGTGCGCAGGCTTCTCACTGTGGTGGCTTCTCTTGTTGTGGAGCACGGGCTCTAGGCGCCCAGGCTTCAGTAGTTGTGGTGCGCGGGCTCAGTAGTTGTGGCACATGGGGCTTAGTTGCTCCGCGGCATGTGGGATCTTCCCGGGCCAGGGCTTGAACCCGTGTCCCCTGCATCGACAGGCGGAGTCTCAACCACTGCGCCACCAGGGAAGCCCAAGGTTAGTGATTTTTGTGTGCCTTGAAGAAATCTTTCTAAACCCCAAGGTGATAAAGATACTCCTGTCATATTGTCTAGAAGTTTTATTATTTTACTTTTAATGTGTGGGACACCTGGAACTGATGTTTGTGTGTGTGTGAGATAGGGGTCAAATTTCATTTTTCCCCATGGATATTCACTTGACCCAGCAATATGCACTGAAATGAGTGTCCTTTTCCACTGCCCTGTATTTCCTCCTTTGTCATAAACCACGTGTCCATGGATGAATGTGTCTTTTTCTGGACTCCGTTCTGTTTAATTGCTCTAATTGATTGTCTTTGCATCAACATCACATTGTACTAATTATAGTAGATTTAATAAATCTTGATTTTGGGGGGTATCTTAGTTTGGGTTTTCCCAGAAACAGACCCTGATAACAAAGACTTGAGTGCGAGTAATTTATTTGTGATGTGATTCCTGGAAGGGGTGTGGCTTTAGGACCAAAGACGTGAGAGACAGAACAGGCCAAAGGACTCAATGGAAGGTTCTCTTAGGGATTGGGTGCAGACAGGAAAAAGGCCCTATTCTTCACTCACCTCTTCAGATCCACCCTCCTCCCTGCTCTGTTACCCACCTTTTGCTTCATTTGTATCATTTTTTTTTTTAGATTCCACACTATAAGTGATATCATGTGGTATTTGTCTTTCTCTTTCTGACTTACTTCACTTAGTATGACAATCTCTAGGTCCATCCATGTTGCTGCAAATGGCATTATTTCATTCTTTTTAATGGCTGAGTAATATTCCATTGTATATAAGTACCACATCTTCTTTATCCATTCCTCTGTCGATGGACATTGCTTCCATGTCTTGGCTATTGTAAACAGCACTGGAATGAACATTGGGGTGCATGTATCCTTTTGTACCATGTTTGCAAAGAGCAGATTTTAGTTCGAGAACTTTCTTATCTGAACGGTCAGAAAGTGGAGTAGCCACCTTGCTTGGTGATCACCAGATGAGGATGAGGTAGGAGGATTTAAGCATTTGGTTGGAGTGTCGGGTGGGAAAGTTAAGTTCCTTTGAGTGAATTTTCTAGTTCCTAAGAAGATCAGTGCCAGAGAGAACAGTACCTTGGTTAAGGGTCAGAAACTTTGTATGACTGTAGAAGTCCTTTTACCTTTCTGGGTTCTAATTACACAATTAGGAATTTGGATTAGGTGGTAGCAATGATAGCTAACTTATATTGAGCTCTTCTGTGTTTTAAGCAGAATATTGGTTCATTTAATGCTAACAACAACTGTATGATTTGGGAACTATAATTACCTGTATTTCAGACATGAAGAAACCGAGGCGTAAAGACATTATTTTGCCTGTGGTCGGTACATAGCTACTAAGCGGTGGAGCTGGGATTTGAACCTAGGCAGTCAGTTCCAGGGCTGGCGTGCTTAACCGCGAAACCATACAGCTTTTCAGCAATAAGTGTTAGTGTTCCAGCTGCAGTCATCCTCTGATTTGGGGGTTAAACGAAATCGTATTTGTGAACTTCGCATTATTCTATACAAATGACACTTCACATCTTGTAATTTTTCAAAATGAGATTATTACATAAATCAGGCAAAGCCTCATAGACTGTGAGCTCTGATAGGGCAGGCACTGAACCTGTCTTATTTGCTCTTGTCTCCCTGTGCCTGGGACACTGTAGGTGCACAGCACAATTTGTTTATGGATTGAGGGCAGGACCATGGCAGAGAGGCACATTTTTGCTCAAAAGGTGGCCAGCTGGGGGAGTCCTAGCCCCAAGTCCAGGGCAGGCTGAAGGAAGCCGAGGCTGCCTAGTGGCTGGACTTCCAGTGGGCTCTGAGACCAGCGGGAGGCTGGGCTGGATGTGAAGGGTTGGGCTGCTTTTGAGAAGAGGCCCTGTCTAAATCAGGGGTCTGATCCCCTCTCAGCCAGGCTAGGGGACATTGCCCTACTAGTGCCCTACTGCCTCTCTCCTCTGTGCCTCCCCACAAGTGCTGGGCATTGTTGAGATCACACAGACTTGGGCTTGCGGGGTGAGTGTCAGTGCTTCCCTTGGGACCTGGGCTGGACTCTGATGCACCTGGGGACCTTGAGGACTTCCTGCCCAGCCCTGCCTGGCACTGAGCCTGCTTTACCTTGGCTTAGGGATGACATTTTTTTTTTTGTCACGGATAGAGAAACTTTATTCAATATTTTATAACAATCACAATGACAGCAATCAGTAATAATAACAGTAACAACCACAGTAATGACGACTAACAACATTGATGATGCTCGATATGATAATCATCATGATAATATATTATAATTTGATATTATAATATCAATACTTACAGGCAGATAGACCAATCACACATTCCGCTGTGAGTGAATGACCAAGTGCCCTTATTGAGACTCTTGGGTTGGTTTGGCGTCCGAATCATATTTTTCACCTTGAATTGAGTTCTGTGAAGACAAAGGCCAAGCAGCAGAAGGAAAAAAGGTGGGAGGAAAGGAAAAAAGCAGGAGGAAAGGAAAAGCACTGTAAGTTGAGCGTTGAGCAAGGCGGGGACTCCTGGGACGACACAGGAGGTGAAGCCTGGCAGGGAGAGGAGACCAGGTCAAACAAAACCTGCCTGCTTGCACCTCCCCATCCTCTGCCCTGAGCTTGGACATCTGGCTCTCCAAGCCAGGTGGTGCTGGCCTCCCTGGAAGAAGGTGGGACAACCCCCCCCCCCCCCCCCCAGGTTTACTTCTGTGGAGGCATAAAGTAGCCTTCCAGCCGCTCTTGGTTTGCAGCTCTGTGCAAAGGCCATTGGCTGCTGACGGCACCGCCTACAGCAGTCATTACCTGCGTCTCTGCTGGTGATGCACAGAAATGTCTTCCCACCAGATCTAAAATGAGAACCAGGTAACCTTGCAGTGCCTGGAATGCCTGTCTTCTATCCCCATCCACCCAACATACAAGCTCTTTGGTTGTCTCCCACGCTGTCTTGCCTGCTGCTCAGTGGTGCCATCTGCCGGACATGTACCCCTTCCCAGCCCTCTTCATTTGGAATGCTCTATTCCCCAGTAAATAGCTACTCGACACCTGCCTTTTGCGTGCTTTATTATTATCAAATATGCACGCAGATACTTAAATCGTTAAGTGATTCTGCAAGAACGTTTATGAAAATACTAGCCCCATTCCCCACTTTTGATTTTTCCCCACACCAAAGGCTGTCATCCTGGGATCTCTCTTCACTTCTTGGTTTATTCTCTTGTGTTGGTGGAGCACATCCTCCAGTGCTGAGAAAGGGGGCTGGGAAGTAAACTATTTGAAACTGTTTTAATTTTATGCTGACGCAAACTTCTGTCATTCGGGTGTTGAATTTCCTAGACTGGTGCTCCAATATTCTTTTTATTTCTCTAGTTTTTGTCAGTCTTTTTTTTGCTCTAATATCTGGGAGATTTCCTTAGGTTTATCCACCAATTCTCTATATCTGGCTGGATGGCGAGGGCGCCACGGTAACCAGGGGAATGATGGGAGGCAGAGAGGGAGGGAAACAGCTCCCATTGCCTTAGGTGAAGGTTCAGCTCTGGGTGGAGGTACACTGTTTAGCCTCCTCACTTCTGTTTTAAAATTTTAATTAATTAATTAATTTTTTGGCTGCGCCTCGCGGCACGCGGGATCTTAGTTCCCTGGCCAGGGATTGAACCCACGCCCCCTGCAGTGGAAGCGTGGAGTCTGAACAACTGGACCGCCAGGGAAATCCCTAGCCTCCTCACTTCTGTCCCTGCCTTTTTGGTAGAACCCAGGGAAGCTGTCTGCTTTGGACTGTAATTGTGTAGTGTTTGTGCTGGGCAGGTCCTAGGCTCTTCTTTTCCATGGCATGGGGAAATCCTCTTATATTTGGGCTAATTCTCCTGCAGATGTTGTAAAGTTTTCCTTCCTCTTATCAAACCCCAGCATCTGACAGCTGGAGCCATGACTTTCTCTGCATCTCCGAATCAAATCTGCACTGGTGGTTGACCTTGTCTTTTCTGGGTGAGCTGGTTGAAGAGATCAGTGTGGCATCAACAGCTTTTTTCACACTCTGTGTCCAAGAAGAGCTTCTTATTTTCTGGGCTCATGGCCTGGGGCAGACCCAGACACTGCCTTCAGGGCATCCTTAAAGTTCTCCCATAGGTGGTCCCTCCCAGCACAGCCTCTGGACAATCCTGAGGAAGTCTACCCTCCCCCATCTTCTTTCCTGGACAGCATGGCACTGTGTCCTGTGGTTTCCCTGCTCCCTGGGGACTGTGCTGTGTATGGGAGTAACAGGGATAAGATCATTCGCTGAGCATCTAAGCAGTTTCAGAAAGCACTTTTGTTTCTCTGCATTTTTCATGTTTTTTGTCATTTGTAAAAATATAGAAATGATTTTAAAGAGAATGGATAAACCATTTATTTAATTATAATTCTGACACAATTATCTCCATTTTTGAAGAATTCTGTCCAGGTTTCTCCCAAAACGTACAGTATTCCACACTGTTGCAGTCAAAGTAAATGTACATTTTTGAATATTCTACTTTCTTCAATTCACATTGTATTGCATTTCTAACTAGATTTGGAGTTAGGACTCCCAAGCTCTGAGGCAGGAGCAAGCGGGAGATGTTGGCAGTCCCTCAGTGTAGGCAGCCTAGGTGTGGGAGGCTATGGAGGCAGGAGAGTCACTTCAGAAGGAGGAGCCAGGCAGGAAGGCCTGTCCTCCTGTCTCCTATAAATTAGAGTGAAGTCTATTTGATGATCCCAGAACTGTGGCCCGGCATTTACCGTGGGCTCTTGTCAGGTATGCTGGGACTGCAGGGCTTCTGTGCTGGTTTCCCAGTCCTGGTTCCAGCGGTAGGTTGTGATAAGCATCAAGTATGTGGCAAAGAATGTTAAGAAAAGGCTTGGCTTAATTTCAAAAATTCTGCCTAGAATTCTCTAGAAATTTGGGGTCACTCTGGTGTTAGTGACAGGCTGGATTTCAGGTGCTCTCAGAGTTGGCTCTAGGGCCAGGTTTGGCTGAAGCCTAAGCATCCCTTTCCTGGGTTGGAGATATCCTACCCTGTACTGGCCTCTCATTCATTGGCCTGATACCTTTCATTTACTGTGGATGACTTAATTAGACCTGAGATTCCAGAGACCTGCAGGCCCATGATGCTTCCCACTTTGTTCTAAGGCCTTGGGCTCAGGAGAGCTCTCTGTTTTTTTGTCACAAAGATGATTTTGGTGTAGATAAGAGGGTATAAGGGATAGAGACTGCCAGAAGCCATGGGACTGAAGATCACCTTTAGGGACACTTCTGATGAATCGATATTGGCTTATCTGTGACCTGGCCTGGTTTGGGTAGGTGTGGGGATGGTGGAAGAGATGGAAGGAAAGGAGAAGGTGGACGAAAAGTTAGAAAAGGAGTAGGAGAATGAGAGAGGGCAGTCACTTCCATAAAGCATGGCTCTTTTAGTTACTGCAGCTTTCACTGGAGCTACATGGAGTGAGTGAAGTTAAAAGCCATGTTGCTGTGAGTCCGAATTTTTAGGAAGAAAATGCTTTCACCAAGGGAGGTGGTAAAGGCTCCATGAACTGGAAGTTGTGACTATCACCTGGCCATTTTGGGCTCCTCATATCAGTGGACCAGCAGGCAAAGAAAGGAGGTACGATACTGGCTGGAATAATTGACCATGATGCCTGTGAGAAGCTAGGATTGTTGCTGTACAAAGGGTGAAGAGAAGAGTATGACTTGAACCCAGGGGATTCGCTGGGGACATCCCTTGTACTTTAGTGCTCAGTGATCATTACAAATGGGCAACAGCAACTAGTCAAACCTGTCAAATATAAGGCAGCTAAAGACTCAGCCCCCTCAGGGTTAGAAGTCTGGGTAACCCCAGCAGACATATAACCCAGGCCAACTCAAGTGTTGGCCAAAGGGGAGGGAAATCTAGAATGGGTGGTAGAGGGGTGAGATGAGAAATGTCAATTAAGACCTGGGAGCAGCTACAGCACAGGACCCTGTAGCTTGATTTGCCAACCCTCTTTAAGTCTTTTTAGGAGACTGTGATTGGCTATTAAACTGAAGGTTTGAACTTGTACCTTCCCTCTCAGGAAAGAAGGATGGGCATCTTGGTCTCAGGCAAGATCCAGATACTGTAAGAAGGTGCAAGTGGATTTGGGTGGCATAGGGAAGGCTTCGTCAGGACCATTTTATCCACTACCTCTGATCAGCTCAATCAGCTATACTTCCCAGCTCACACCATTCCCATGGGTATAAATCCCTAGCCACCACTACCTTTGCTAAAGGCAAAAGAACGTCCATGCAAGGCACTAATTGACAAGGAGAGACCACCATGCCTGTGCACTGACCCAAGGGATCCCATGAAGGCTTAGCTTCTTTAGCCACATCCTGGATATGGGCTGAGTGGTGTGATCTGGAAGTGCAAGGATATTTACCCGCAACAGAGCAAACCTTGACCAGCGGAAGAATGAATGGGTGTATGTGCTTATGCGTAGGTAGGTCCATGTATGGTACTGAGTCAGCAATAGTTAGAATACCAGGGGTTTGGAGCCAGCATATAAAGGAAATGAAGATAGTTATTAATCCTAGCATCTAGAATAACCACCATAATTATTTTGATGTTAATGTCTTCTAGTTTTCTTTCTATGCATACATATAATATATAATTACAAAAATTGAGATTCTACTACAGGGAGATATTTATGTTGCTTTTAAAAAGCATTCTAGGGCTTCCCTGGTGGCGCAGTGGTTGGGAGTCCGCCTGGCGATGCAGGGGACGTGGGTTCGTGCCCCGGTCCGGGAGGATCCCACTTGCCGCGGAGCGGCTGGGCCCGTGGGCCATGGCCGCTGAGCCTGCGCGTCCGGAGCCTGTGCTCCGTAACGGGAGAGGCCGCAACAGTGAGAGGCCCGCGTACCGCAAAAAAAAAAAAAAAAAAAAAAAAAAAAGATAAAAAGCATTCTATTACATTGCATTTTCTTACATGATTCAATGTTTTGAAATAAATTTTTAATAACTTCAAAATACTCAATCATATGAATTTATTATTTAAACTTTGTTCCGTGGCTGGGAATCTAGTTTTTCTACTACTGAAAATGCTGAGATTAAAATTTTTATTCATAAACTTTTGTGTATATTTCTGATTCTTTATTAAAGATGAATTTCTGGAAAGAGTTCACTTAATTGAAGGGAATCACCACGCCCTCAGAAGCGAGGAGTGGTATCAGCCACAGGCTCCGGTTGTGTCTGTCCCTGTCCCGCCCTTTTTCTCTCCTCCGGCCAGTCCCTCAACTGGCAAGAGTTGGAGGCCAAGCAGGCTCTAGGCCTTCACCTTCCTGCTGGTTACGAAGCTGCCGTTTGTGGCTGTCGTTCTTGCAGAACTTGTGATGCTGTCCCTCCTCTTATCTGTTCCATGTATTTGTTTTGCAGAAGTGAGTGACAGATGGTCTTCTCTGCGTCTCAGATCAAAGCTCCACAGATGGTAGATCTTTTCTTATCGAGGTGGACTGTGAGGAGGGCCCAGCGCGCTGCCAAATGCATCTAACCTGGGGGTTCTCAACGGAGGGTGATTCCTGCCCAGCTCCCTCACCCCTCCCCAGCCACACCCCCAGGGGACATATAGCAAAGCCTGGAGATGGTTTTGATTCATAAGTTGGTTGAGACGAGACTGTTGCTACTGACATCTAGTGGGGAGAGGTCAGGGGTGCTCTAAACATCCTACAATTCAAAATGTTCTTAGTGATTCTGAATATCCCTAAAGATAAATCAGAGTTGGTGTTGAGTTGACGATGAAGGCAAGGAAGGATCTGGTGTAGTTTCTTCTTTATGTTGGAAATACGGGTTCTGCCTCTCCAGGGAATACCTTTCTTTTCTTTCTTTCCCTATTTTTCTTTTTTTTTTTTTAAATTTATTTATTTATTTACTTTTGGCTGTGTTGGGTCTTCGTTTCTGTGTGAGGGCTTTCCCTAGTTGCGGTGAGCAGGGGCCACTCTTAATCGCAGTGCGCGGGCCTCTCACTGTCGTGGCCTCTCTTGTTGTGGAGCACAGGCTCCAGACGCACAGGCTCAGTAGTTGTGGCTCACAGGCCCAGTTGCTCCGCGGCATGTGGGATCTTCCCAGACCAGGGCTCGAACCCGTGTCCCCTGCATTGGCAGGCAGATTCTCAACCACTGTGCCACCAGGGAAGCCCTTTCCCTATTTTTCTTCGCCATTTCCTCTCCGTCTCTGTCTTTCTCACACACACATCACACACCCACCCCTTTCAAGGCTTACGGAATGCTGACGCTGGCAGGAGAGAGCAGCAGAGAGAGGAGACACACACTCAGTTCTGGAAGCGGGGATTTATTGGGAATTATTGGGAATTCTGTGATCTGGAGGAGCCTTCCTGAGGCTTAGGGGTGTGGTGGGACTTGAGCAGGCAGATCCAGAGTGAGTGGCACAGGGAACCTGCTCGGATCCAGTTCCAGATTTCCCTTCAGGCTGGCCCAGGTTCCAGGTTAATTCTCTTTCAGTACCTTATTGACCCAGGGCCAGTAATGGGAGATCCGGGTGAAGATGGCAGGGGGCTTTGCATCCGACTGTCCATAGGAGACAATGCCCTGGGCCACCCCAGCGCAGAGAAGAGGGCCCCCTGAGTCTCCCTGTGGGACAGAGAGGGAAAGGGAGAGAGAGAGAGGAAAGGTGAGCCAGGGAAACCACCCACTCCTCCCCATGGACCAACTCTGAGTTGGTCAGACCTATTGGGTTAGCCAAAAAGTTCGTTCAGATTTTTCCATAACATCTATGGAAAAACCCGAATGAACTTTTTGGCCAACCCAATAGCATCAGCGGCGAGAACCCTGGTTCCTCCTGAGGTTCTATGTGTCTGTCTGATGCTGCTTCTTGCTTTTCTTCCTGGCACCCCATGACCCTGTGTAGCAGCCTGGGAGGGATAGTCAGAGACTGCCCGGGGCCGCGGGAGGATGATCAGCCCAGGGACAGTTCCAGCTCCTCAGTCCTATGATCTCAAACTTTGTCACTGGCTGACACTCTTCTGACTCCATCTCCTTCCAGGAGATGTCCGGACCCTGAACAGTGATTGTGGAGAAGACACTAGTCTGAGGATCACCTTAAATGCAGGTTATGTCTTCTGAGGATTGCCCATGCACAGCGGGAGACTGTGGTCAAAGTAGTGAAGTGTCTGCAGGCCTGGGGCTCCATGAGTCTCAGCTTCACCTCTTGCAGAGTGTTGGAGCCCGGCTCCTGAACATTTGTTCTTCCCCAGCCAGCCACCCGGCACATTCTCCCGGGTGGGATGAAGTTGAATTGGGGTGGAAGAGGGAGTGTCCCCACGGCCAGGGTCAGGTTGGCTTTCCCCTTCAGCTGTGAAGGAAACGAGGGCTGTCAGAGCTAGAAATGGGCTTGGGGGCAACTGGAGACAATCAGGGAGGGATAGGGCGACTTGCTTCACCTTACAGCCACTTCCAAGGGGGGAGTTGAGGGGCAGAGGCAGGTTGGGGAAATGTCAGGGCAATGGGACCTGAAGGAGAAGCCCTGGAGAACAGGAAGTGGAGAAGGGGAAGAAGAATTTCCACCTTCAGTAACATGATGTCACGGCGAACAATAGAGTCATTGTATTTTGGGTGAGGGAACTGTTGTGCGACTTCAAGCTTCTGCCATGTGTCTTCTTTCTTTCTTATGTTATGGGCTCCAAGGGTGACCATTACAGACCTTTGTGAGGGAGAAGAAGGACAAGGTAAAACAGTGACAGTGTGATTTTCTCCTGAGATATGCCCATTCTGAGAAAAGGGGACAGAGTCTCTCCCAGGGTCAATGGTTTCTTCCCAGCCCCCTTTATCTGGGCCACTTGTGGTATTGGAGGGGCTCAGGTTTTACTCAGGGAAGAGCTTTCCCAGGGAACAGAGACAATTTCCAAGACCCTTGGGACTTGCTGGGGACTGAGCAGGCCATGGAGGACCCAGGGGACAGGATTGGCATTTCCCAATCAGGGCCAGCCCTTTGGAGCCAGAGGTGTCAGAGGGAAGGGCGAAGTGCTGGTGTCTCAGGTGGACGCTGTTCTCTGTCTCCCATGGAAAGGATGGGTTCGGGTCCCTGGGAACTGAAGGCCAGTGTTCCTGAAAAGGACATAGAGGAAGTGGCCCAGAGAACTGGGTGGGACCCTGAAGAGTGAGTCCATATCTCATGTGCTGGGGTCAGGGAGAGGGAGCTACTTTTGATAGAGGGGTGCTGGGATGGGGTCTCCTTTCCTTTGAGGAGAGCTGAGCTCACAGTGACTGAGTGTCAGGGGAGCTATTCAATTATGAGACTGATTTCCTTAAGCCCAAGTCTTGCCTCTCCTTAAAGAGACCCAGACCCAGGAGGTCCCCCTCAGGCCCCCCAGGGGGTGTCCCTGGTTGCCCCTCTGGCTGTTTACCTCCCATTCGGAGATAAACAGGACCCTGTTGTCTCACTTTCCTGCACAGTGAGCAGCCGTCAGGACAAAGTCCCTTCTTATCAGGAAACCACCACAAGCCACCAGCATGTCCTGGGGAGTGACAAGTTCCAGTTGGGCCATGTAGGGGTGGGAGTGTGGCTTGCTCTCTGTGCCCCCGATGATGTCCCCTGAAACAGAGAACCCCAGGGCTTGAACACAGAAAGTGCACAAGCTGGGTTAAAGTTGGGAGAGGCTTCTTTCGAATGCATCCTCCTCCTGTGATCTGCCCACCCTCCCTCTCTGGTGCCTCTGGTACCTGCTCTTCTTCCTCCAGGCACAGCAGCCAGCTCGGCCTCAGATGCCATGCCGTCGTGTTTCACCTCGGATTTCCCCCACTCCCATTCTGCACCTGCTTGACTCTCCTCTGTCACCGTGCAGGACAAGCTCTCCAGGTTCCTGTCTCAACCGTCTCCATATCCCATGAGTGCTCACAGATCGGCCAAATTACAAGGCCAGAAGGCGAAGGCAACACAGGACTTTAAGCACAGTGTCACACGTTATATAAAGAGAAGACACCCTCTTCATCCTGCCTGCTCTGGGCTTTCCCCCGATCAAAGTGGGGTTCCTCGTTCCTGGGAACT
The DNA here is from genome assembly GCF_005190385.1 of Monodon monoceros. Taxonomy (NCBI): domain Eukaryota; kingdom Metazoa; phylum Chordata; class Mammalia; order Artiodactyla; family Monodontidae; genus Monodon; species Monodon monoceros. The sequence goes on from NW_021703778.1 coordinate 101,280,350, forward strand.
ACCACAGGCTGCAGAGAATGGGTGGCCACAACCCCAGTGGAAACTTCACTCTGGGCTCTTGGGGAGAGATCTGGGGTTCTGTTTAAGAGTCAGCTACTTTCAGACTAAAATCTTATTTAGTCTTGATGCTGCAGCTTCCCGATGGAATGACCCAGCACTCACGAGCTTCAGCTCTGGAGCAGAGGAGGAAGAGCAGCAGGGGGGGAGGAAGACGATGCATATTCTCAGAGAGGCTGTCCAGGACAGGTGCCTCTTCTCTTTTCCAGGCTTGGGTTTATAACTCCCAGCAGGTGAAGGCAGGGCAGGGCTGGTAACCACAGGAACTGCATGGTCACTTTTTCTTCTCTCATTCTGAGCTGGTTATCTTTCTAATCAGAAGTTTCCCCAGAGATGCCCTCTGTTTTGCTGGAGACAGGGTTGAGTCCTGAACTCCTGAGTCTTGGCTTCAGGGATGAGCTCTCGAGCCTGGTGCCTCATCTGTGGTGGGAGATGGAAGGATCATGTCTTTCCCAGGTAGGGAAGCTCATTAAAGCCCCATCAGAGACATGGGTGGGGGAAAGTCTTTACACTGCACATTCAGAAAGCACGTGCGCTTTTATGGCCATGACCCACAGTAGGAAATACATTTTGCAGAACGACCCAATGCATATACTATATTTATGTGTGAGTACATGAACATAAACTTACACACATGTGGATGAATCAAGAGTTTCAGGAAACAGTATTTATCCTTATGTGCAATGCTCTCCATTAGTTTCCACTCCATTCCATTCCATTTTATTCCACTCCATAGTAAAACAGAAGCTACACCCCACTTAAAGGATGATTACCTGCAATTTGAAAAAATATTGATGTGGATCTCTCTCTTCCTCCAAATCAAAACTTCACTGGAAGAAGAGAATGATCCAAGAAGATTAGATGCGGGAAGTGATCAAACCCTACGACTGGACTTTACATACCTTATCACAAGAGCAAAGGGGATTGGAATTAGCATTTTTTGAGAGAGTATGCATATCATTCATTGTCATAATCTTAGATATATTATTATTTTCATAACAACCCTGTGAAGTAGGTAGTATTATCTCAATTTTATGAATCTGTCTATCAAGGCTTATGGTTCAGAATCAGACTTTCCTCATTTCAAATGAAGGGCCCTTTCTGTTCTACCACCAAAGACAAATAGAGAAATAGAGTCCTGCTAATGGGAATGTAGATATAGAAGGATGGTTTGCTCCTGGGGTGCTGGGGTTTCCTACTCTCACATTAGGAATCAAGCTTGTTTGATTGAAATAGAATATACACAGATGTCAGTATCTGAGGTCTGACTCTTTTTTTCCCCACCACAACCTTGGGAATTACCATTACTGTCACTTTACAAATGTAGAATTGAGAGTCAGACACATTAACGTGATCCATATCACACAACTCATAGCTCTCATAACTGGGTTTCAAGCACTTCTGTTGTTTTCCCCAGACTTCGAGAAGCAGCGAGTCCAGGGAAGAGTGGGATAACTTGGTGGAGTGTCATTTCTCTTGGAAATTTATAGGGTATTTAGTTCAGAGATGGTGAAGCACAGGGGATAATACTTTCCCCAAATCATTCTATCATGCCCTTGGTCTCATCTTGGGCTTGTGGCTGAGGTGATCCATTCCTTAGTATGTACTGGCTGGGTGCTCTGTTGCCCTCAGCTCTGACCATCTGTAGAGTACAACATTTACACATATTCCCAATGTCTGAGGAGCCTCTGCACCAATTCTTTCACTCTCTAGAGTTGCCAGATAAAATAAAGAGTGCCAGTTGAATTTATATTTCAGATGAACAAGAAATCATTTTTCAGTACACGTATGTCCCAGTATTGAATGGGACATACATACTTATAATAAAATAAACTGTTGTCTCTCTAATATTCGACTTTAATTGTGGGTCCTGTATTCTTATTTGCTGAAGTTGTCAGTATTACTCTGGCATCAGCAGAACAGAGGAGAATCTGGATGTGGAAAAGTTCTGTTCTGTGGCCATGCACCCCATAGACCAAAAAGCGGAGGTGTAAACAAATGAAGGGTTCCTGTTTTTCACTCATGCAGTTAGAAATTGAGAGGTAGGTAGTCCAGGGCTAGTCAAACAGCTTCATAGCATCGTTAAGGTTCAGGTCCACCTATACTCAAGTTTTGTTTCACCTGCACTGGCTGAGGGCAAGGGAATGGAAAAGATAGAGCTTCAGAAATGAAGTCTGCACTATTCGCCTGTATCTTCTTCCTGCTCTGTCCTGGTTGTTTTTGCATACTTTAACAGATTTCCTTTTTCTCTCTCCTCTGTCGTCCTTCTGCTATTTTATTTGTGGTATGTTGTTGGTGGTGAACTTTACATTTAGTCTATGGTTTAGGGATATCAGTTTGGGAGTGTGACTAAGTTAGAGGTGGAATGGCTATCACCTAGAGATCCTGAACTTGGAGTTGAAAGTGGTAACTTAAGAGACTGGGTCATTTCAGCTCTAGGGAGAGTTAAGCCTCATTTTCCTTTGTACCAAAGATAGTGAAAATTATGTTCAATGGGAGAATTTTTGTTTTTAGTAGGATTAGGTGTGAAAAAATAGTGCACATTCATGTTGGACAGCCAACGACGGATTGTAGTGGACATTTACCATGTACGTGGTGGATCCTTAGTGTCTTTTGAGCACCTTTCCTGTATTAGAGGAATTCCCAGTTATGATTCTTGCCTTCCTAAGGTAGAATCCACAACCTCCTTCCTCAGATTCTTTTGCATCTAGGGCCCAATCATGTGACCGAGACTCTGCCAATCAGATGAATGGGTATAAAATTTGATTTAGGAGGGGGGTAACATGAGGGAGGAGACATCGTGTGGGATTAACTTTTTGAGTGAGGGTGAGTGGTAGAAAGTCTGGCTTGGGGGGAAGAATTAGTTATGGTTCAGTTGTCTGGTGTTTCCTACAATGCCTGGGTCAAGCCAACAGTCCTGTGGTGGAGTTGGGGCATTGTTTCCGGCTAGGCAGCCTCCAAATCCAATTCTACAACACCTTGGGAAGCAGATACTGACTCTATAGAGGGAGACTTTACTAATAATGAACTGTTACAACATGAATGTGTGGTCAGGGGAGGCAATTTCCCCATTGATGGAGATATTCAAGTAGAGGTTGGATGGAGTCTTGTTTAAGATTCACACTTAGTGGAAAGGAAAGAGTGGACTTGATGTAAAAGCAATGGCATTTTAATTATGGCAGTGATTCTTCAGCTACTAAATGCAGAGGGATCATCCCTTCTCTGAATTCCTGAAACATTTATTATCTGTGCTGTTATTCACTTTGACATTTAAGTCATGAGGCTGGCTTTGCAGTTAGACAGGGTGAGCTTGAATCTTGCTTCTGCCACTTAACGATCTGTTGACCTTAGGAGAGTTCCTTAGGTTCTCAGCCTTAGTTACTGCATCTGTAAAATACGAAGAATGATATGAAGCAGGTTTTTTGTTTTGTTTTGTTTTTTTTAAGAATTAAATGTGGTGCTAAATATAAAATGCCACATGGTTGGTCCTTAATAAATGCTGGTCTGTTCTTTTAATGGTGTCATACCTTGTGCTGCCATATAACCGTTTGATGCATATATGATGCATATGTCCTCAGTGAGGCTATATATTTATTTGTGTAAAGAATAAATATTATACTTCATTTGAATTCCCCTAAACACCTTACAGATTAGTCAGATTTACAGACTTCAGTTATGGTATGTTTTGCACAGCATCTTGTTTCTATTCATTCAACTTCAGGCTGCCAGGTTGTTTCTTAACCTTGTTCTTTGAGTAATGGCTTGTCTTTTTCAATTGAGCACATGTCTTAAAAGTGGTTTTACCCTTAGTTTGCCATGTAGGGATTTAACACCCATAAAGTTTCATATATGTTGAAGTCTCTTTTAAGAAATACAACGCATAAAGGAAAATTGGCAGGGGCTTGTGCCACCTTGCATTAGATTGAGACAGCAGTACAGTGGAGCCGAAACAGCACATGGGCCGCATTTTCCTGAAGCGGACTGGAGCTCACTCTGTGCTTTCCCTTACAATAAGCTCTATATGCTTCTGTAGTTGATGTTTCCAAATGAGTATGTTTTCCTAAATTTAAAGTCTAAATTTAACAACTTACATTCAACATCTGTAAAGTAATTTGCAAGGATATAAGCTGATTCGTTTTATGATATTCTTTTTTTTTCCCCCTTTGGGCTTTCTTTTATTATGCTAAAATAGTGGTACTTTTAGGATTTACATTATTGTACTCTCCAATACAAAGTATGCAGTGTGTTAAAGTATACAGTACACCATTTTCGTACACGTACAACATTGGTGGATGAAAACTGTCTCTTAGTGGTAATATTGGATTGTAGCCTGTGGTTTTATCAGCTGCGTGCTCTAGGACTATTATATAAGTAAAAATCTCTCTTGTGATACTGGAAAGTGATTAGAATGTGCAAACTGTTGTAGTAGCTTTCATCCGCCTTTTAAAGGGTGCCACCATGGAAAGTCCATTTAAGATGTTGGTAGGCTTAACAAAGTTGGAATGCTGGTACTGTTGAATTGAGCAGCAGTTCTTCAGACCTGGCTCAGAGCTACAATGCATTTAGTATATTAAAGCAGCTCACATGATGACTTTTTGCGGGCCTTCCCAGGCACTGGAGTTTTTCTGTTAATTCGCCGCACTAGGTCATAAAAGATCTCATTAACATTTATTTTTGATTTTGCAGAGGATTCTAAGAATGCACAGTTGTTTCATTGTCTTGCTAAATTTTGACCTTGTTCCTTTCCTACAACTCTTTCATCTTCCAAGTCACACTTATTACCAGCCAGAATCATTGGAACATCATCAGTGTCTTTAACTCAAAGAATCTGTTCTCTCGGATCTTGTAAATCATTAAATGTGGACTGTGCTGTGACGGAATAAACTAATACAAAGCCTTGTCCGTTTTTCAATCCCTCATTGCTGTACATTGTTCCGTTCCTGCAGTATCCAAGATTTCAAGCATACACTGTTGTGCATCTACTTCAACTTGCTTTCTATAAGAATCTTCTATCGTAGGATCATATTCTTCAACAAAAATTCCTTGAACAAATTGTACAGTCAGAGCAGATTTTCCAACTCCTCCCGAGCCAAGAACGACTAGCTTTATACTCACACATGGTGCAAACTTGTAAAATCTAGTACCTCTCGCGCTGTCACCGGGTCCCCGCAGCCAGCGTCGCCTCGTGCTCCCTCCGGCTCGCTGCTACCAGCCCCACGGCGGTCCTGCCGCTACCCGCTGGCGCCGCTCCGGCTGGCTTACACGCCTGACTCTGCGCGAGGTTTGGCGGTGTCGCCTTGACATCAAGCGTTCAGCCCCGGGGCGCGCGGGTGCACCTGTTTTACTATATACTTGCTTTAACTCCTAACACACTAGTTCCTTTTAGAATTCCTGCACTCTGCACATTTGTTTTTTTAAAGTAGACAGAGTATCCAGGAGAATGATGAATAGAGAGGCCCTCTGAGATGACCCCAAGTTTTGGATCGGGAGGAAGATATGTCATGGTTGTGTGTCCTTATTTCTGTCCCAGCCTCTTCAGCAAGAAACCCCCAAATCATGCTTTTTTGGAGTTTCTTTCTGGTATTTCTCTTTTCCATTCACCATTCCTGCAATAGCCTCTTATTTGAGGAGGGAAAGTCGGAGGGTGCCCCTTCTCATGAGTTTGGGCAAAGATCTTTCACCTGGACAGTTTCTCCTATAGACTCTGTGATGCTACCACTCAGCGTTCGCACTGTCAGTCAGACAGGCGCACTTCATGGGCCATCACCTTCTGCATCTCAGAATTAACACTGTAGCTATGATGATCTGATCTTTTTTGCATGGGCTGTAGGGGAGACTGGTGAGGCAACAACTGTTACTTCCAATGCAGGAATCCACATGATTTTTTAAAATCTATGGTTGTTGCCAGTGGTAGAATCAGCACTTTCAGGTTCAGTGCTGCTCATCACAGTCTACACCCCTGCGTTACACGGGTCATACTATCAGGGAATAGTTCCTGGATTGGGAGAGACTTGTCTTCTAGGTGGTCCTAGAATGGCCTGTTATTCTCCTTCTACTGGGATTGTTGTACTCTGTTGAGGGCTTATAAGGATGTCTCCTTTGTCTAGTCATTTCTCCACATCCTACATTCTTGGTTGCAAGGATATTCTTTTGTTTCTAGAATGGCCAATGCTGTCCAGCTGCAGATATGATTTTGGTAAGGCAGTTGGGAAAGTGTGAAGGGGCAAGTTATGTGAGACGAATGAGACAGATAGTGTACATTTTCCACAGTCAGAGGGTTGGACCAACCCTCCACGTGTCATTTAGGGATTTTGTTCAGTAGAGCTCTGTCTAACCACATTTGGGGAAGGGTAGAGGGAGGAAATCAGGACCACGGACAGCGTTAATGCTTCTTTTCCTGGGGACCAAAGCCAGGTTGTTCAGAGAGAAGAGAAAATGAATGGGTTGGCATCTGGAGGAAAGTGTGGTGCGTGGTCAGGGAGAGATGTATACATAACCTTGTATCTCAATTGTATATTACTGTGAATTACCGCTAGGAAAATCTCTCTCTGAATCTCTCTCTTTCCCCCTCTTCCTTTCTTTCTTCCTCTCTCTTTTACTCTCCCTCTCTCTCCTTCCTTCCATTACTTCCTTTCTCCATCCTCCACCTGAAGTTCTTTTACACAAGGGTTGAGTGTAGGGAGATGTGACTATAAAAGGATAGCGTGAGGGAGTTTGGGGAGGTGCTGAGAATGTTGAGTATTTCGATATTGGTGGCGGTTACATGAATCTATATGTGTGTTAAAATTCATAGCACTATATACCAAAAGAAGTCATGATGATTTAAAAATAAAAAATTTCTTACCGTAGTTCACTGTCGCCACTGTTCCTCAGATGAGGAAACTGGGCTTAAAGAGGCACAAAGTCAGAAAATGGGAGAGCATGGATTCAAACACAGGCTCATCTAATTTTTTTTTTTTTTTTTTGCGGTACGCGGTCCTCTCACTCTTGTGGCCTCTCCCGCTGCAGAGCACAGGCGCCGGACGCGCAGGCTCAGTGGCCATGGCTCACGGGCCCAGCCACTCCACGGCATGTGGGATCTTCCCGGACCGGGGCACGAACCCTTGTCCCCTGCATCGGCAGGCGGACTCTCAACCACTGCGCCACCAGGGAAGCCCCAGGCTCATCTAATTTTAAAGTTCAAAATCTTTGCACTCTTGTTTTTTTGGGGGTGGCTGTGTTGGGTCTTTGTTGCTGCACGCGGGCTTTCTCTAGTTGCGGCGAGTGGGGGCTACTCTTGGTTGCAGTGCACGGGCTTCTCATTGCGGTGGCTTCTCGTTGCGGAGCACAAGCTCTAGGCGCGCGGGCTTCAGTAGTTGCAGCACGTGGGCTTCTGTAGTTGCGGCATGTGGGCTCAGTAGTTGCGGTGCATGGGCTCAGCAGTTGTGGCTCGTGGGCTCTAGAGCGCAGACTCAGTAGTTGTGGCACACGGGCTTAGTTGCTCCATGGCATGTGGGGTCTTCCTGGACCAGGGATAGAACCCGTGTCCCCTGCATTGGCAGGTGGATTCTTAACCACTGCGCCACCAGGGAAGTCCAAAATCTTTGCACTCTTTATTGCTGCATGCCTTGAATGTTCAAATGAATAGTCCAGAAAGCATAGGCAGGATCTGTTATCCGTCACTATAGTTTTGCCTTTTTGGGAATGCCATATAAATGGAATCATACAATGTGTGACTTACTGAGGCTGGCTTCTTAAACTCAACATAATGCCTTTAAGGTTCATCCAAGTTGTTGCATGAGCGACAGTTTGCTTCTGTTTATTGCCGAGTAGTATTGCATTGTATGCATGCATCACAGGTTGTTTATCCATTCACCTGTTGTAAGACATTTGGTTTGTTTCCAGATTTTTATAATTATGAATAGAGCTGCTATTAACATTTGTGTACAGGTTTTAGCGTGAACTTAAGTTTTCATTTCTAGAAGGTAAACATCTAGGGGTAGGATTCTAGGTCGTATAATAAGTGTATATTTAATTTAGTAAGAAACTGCTAAACTATTTTCTAAAGTGACTGTATTTTGCATTTCCCCCAGCAATGTGTGAGAGTTCTAGTTGGTCTGCATCCATGCAAGCCCTTGGTACTTTTGGTACTTTTATTTTTAGCCATTCTAATAGATGTGTAGTGGTCGTTCATTGTGTTTTTAATTTGCAATTTCCTAATGACTAATGAAGTTGACATCTTTTCATGTGCTTATTTTCCACCTGTAAATCCTCTTTGGTGAAGTGTCTATGTCTTTTGCCCATATTCTTTGTGATTTGTAAATCACACCCAGGGGTCTTTCCTGACTCACTCTGAGGCAAGTTTCCAGCAGGGTGGCAGTTTTTTACAGGGAAAGGTCTTAGAGATGGAGCAGACCATGGGGTGGGCTCAGGAGCAGGGAGCAGTGGATTATGAGGACAAGGCAAGAGTAAAGTCCTGGGCCTGTTATTCTAATTACAGTAAAAAAAATTTTTTTTCTCAAGCAAGCTGGAGTTACACCCTATAAATGTGGTTTTAATGACCTCTTCACCCCACTCATCATAGATCCTTTCCTTGATGATGTTTGAATGGCAAAGCTTTTTATGAATTTAAAGCCTACTCAATATAAATCACTTATTAAAATAAATAGCAATTTTTGGAGAAAACCTTAAATTCCCAAAACTCTGCCTTGACTCCCATATAAGACTCCAAAAGTCACTATAACAAAGTACCACTAACGAGATGATTTAAAACAACAGAAATTTATCCTCTCACAGTTCTGGCGGCTAGTCTGAGATCAAGGTGTTGGCAGGATTGGTTCCTCTGAGGGCTGTGAGGAAGAATCTGTCCCACACCTCTCCTGTATATTTTGTTTACACCTGTCAATCCTTGGTGTTCCTTGGCTCATAGATGCATCACTCAATCTCTGCCTCTGTCTTCACATGGCCTTCTCCTCGTGTGTCTCTCTCCTCTTCTCTTTTTTTTTTGGCTGTGCCACGCGGCTTGTGGGGTCTTAGTTCCCTGACCAGGGATTGAACCCGGGCCCTTGGCAGTGTAAGTGCTGAGTTCTAACCACTGGACAGCCAGGGAATTCCCTCTTTCCTCTTCTTTTTTTAAAAAAAATTAATTAACTAATTTGGCTGCATCAGGTCTTTGTTGTGGCGCGTGGGATCTTCACTGCAGTACGTGGGCTTCTCTAGTTGCGGTGTGTGGGCTCCATAGCACAGGGGCTCAGTAGTTGCGACACGCAGGCTTAGCTGCCCCGTGGCATGTGGGATCTTAGTTCCCTGACCAGGGATCAAATCCACGTCCCCTGCATTGGAAGGCAGATTCTTTTTTTTTTTTTTTTTTTTGCGGTACGTGGGCCTCTCACTGCTGTGGCCTCTCCCATTGTGGAGCATAGGCTCCGGACGCGCAGGCCCAGCGGCCATGGCTCACAGGCCCAGCCACTCTGCGGCATGCGGGATCCTCCCAGACTGGGGCACGAACCCGTGTCCCCTGCATCGGCAGGCGGACTCTCAAACACTGCGCCACCAGGGAAGCCCTGGAAGGTGGATTCTTAACCACTGGACCACCAGGGAAGTCCCCCCTCTCCTCTTCTTATAAGGACAGCTATATGGATTAAGGGCCCATCCTACTCCAGTATGACCTCATCTTAAGTAATTACATTTGCAATGACTCTATTTCCATATAAGGTCACATTCTGTGGTACTGGGGGTTAGGACTTCATTATATAGTTTCTAAAGGATGCAGTACAACCATAACTATTCCTTCATTATACCCACATGCCAAGCCACTACACAGGGTATGACTATGTGAGGGTAAAAGTTGTCAGAGGAACTGTGGGTGTGGGAGACACAATCACCAGGTTCCTGGGGAAGGGATGAACATTGGGGTGGGGTGGGAAGAGCAGATATTTTCCCATTGGGCCTTATGACCTCGGTCCTGACAACTGTGACCCCAGGAGGAACTGGCTCTGTAGCACTTCCCTATGTGCTGGCATCAGCTGTACAGAGGCCCTCTTCCCATGAGTTTGAGCAAAGCCCTCTCATTTAGACCGTTTCTCCTTCTGACCCTGTGATGCTGAGACTCTCTTATTGCTCTCAGTGTTGGTTAGGCGGGCCGACTCCTTGGACCCTATCCTCTGCATCACAGAATAAACATTGCAGTGATGCTGATGTGCTTATCTTTTTTGGGGAGGCTGGGCCAGCAACTGCTATTTCCATGTCAGGGGTCCATGTGATGCTTGTTTGGTCTGCAGTGTTGGCCAAGCTAGAGTCAGTGTCTGTCAGCCCCTTGGGGTCCAGTTCATCCTGTGGGTTCAGTCCAGCTCCTTGCAGTCTCCACCAGCCCTACCACTTCTTGGGGGCCAGGCTGGCAGGGTAGGCTGACTGTTCTCCCCATGTCTCCAGTTGTCCAGCTTCCTGGAAAGAAGGGCTGCCCTGTGGATGTGCTGTCCTCAGGGTCTGGGGGTCAACAGTGGTGGGGCCCGAGCTACAGCTCAGTATGTGTGCTGGTTTCCCAAGCAAACATTACCCATAGGGCTTCTGCTCCTTGTATTTCACATTTAAAAACTCTTATTTAATTACATAAATATAAAACAAGAGTTAGGGCGTAAAAATTGTTTATTACCATTCCAGCATAAGTTCTTTCATTTCTGAGATCCTGCCAAGATTTTTCTTTTTTAAAAAAATTTATCTACATATATCTGTTTTCTACATAGGGTTAGTGTTTATGTTTATCACGATTTCTTTATCTTACATCTACATTGATCAGTGGCAGAGCCGGAAGCCCAGATCTGTGGGCTGACAGGCAGTGGGGAAGATGGAGCTATGGGTCCCTGGTCTGGGCCAGGAGTAGCAGCTCCTTCTTGCACAGGCCAGGCCTATCTTCTTAGGCCTCTTCGGGACCACGGTGAAACCTGTATGAGGGCCCTTTAATGGCAGGCTTCTGAGAGTTAGCTGGAGTTTATGCTCCATTTGCCTTGTATTAGGGTATGTATGTCTGTGAGTGCACTCATCCATCTCAGATGCTGGCGGGTACGGCATTCAGAGCATTGCAGTTCACTTGCAGGAGGAAATTTTGGAGAATTTGACCTAACTCAGATTTCTCTTTTGGAAGACTGGAGACACCGTGTCATTTCCAAAGGAAGATGACAGTTGAATTGGGTGACTCTGATGTAGTTCAGGGGCCAGACTCACTCTGACATTCTAGGGGAACTTTCTTCTGGACTGGCATGGCCCTACTTCGTGGTGACTGTTGCAGTTGACAAACCCGTCCTGAAGACTTCCAGGGCTCATCCCTCCCCGCTGTCCTGAGCTCTTGTACTTGGGAAATTTTCCTCTTTCTCACTTGGCAGATGCTCCTCTGGCTGCAGACACATTATTATTATTTTTTTAATTAATCAATTAATTCATTCATTCATTATTTAAATCCTGAGAGCAACAGGAAGGTGCTGTAGGGTTACCTGTTGGTAATGAACATACTCAGATTTGCATTTTTATAAAGTATTATTTATTTATTTATTTTTGGCTGTGTTGGGTCGTCGTTTCTGTGCGAGGGCTTTCTCTAGTTGCGGCAAGCGGGAGCCACTCTTCATCACGGTGAGCGGGCCTCTCACTATCGCGGCGTCTCTTGTTGCGGAGCACAGGCTCCAGACGTGCAGGCTCAGTAGTTTGTGGCTCACGGGCCCAGTTGCTCCGCGGCATGTGGGATCCTCCCAGACCAGGGCTCGAACCCGTGTCCCCTGCATTGGCAGGCAGACTCTCAACCACTGCACCACCAGGGAAGCCCCAGACACATTATTGAGAGGGATGAATGCAAGGTATCAACAGCCCAAGCCTGGGACTGTCTCCAGAAATAGTCATGGAGAGTTTGCTATGGCACATCTGTGCCCTGAATTGTACTGGCTGAGGCACAAGGTTTGTGGGAAGAGAAGGGAGAGGAGGAGAAGGAGGGAGGAACAGGAGAAGGAGGAAGAGGTGGTGGTGGAGGAAGAAGGTAAGTCAGTGCTAGTATTACTCTGGATGTTAAATCCTGTTGTGCGGGTGAAAATGTTTTCTTTAATAATTCTTAATGGACAAGGGAATTGGTAGGAAAGATTATTAATTAGCAAGAAGGGAGCCCAGTGCTAGTGTTCATTCAAGCTAGAAAGGCGGAGCTGGACTCCTCCTTGCAGAGCAGAGCAGCTCTGGGGGAGAGAGGAGAGTCCCACAGACACCGGAGGCTGCATCCTTATTGAAGTCTGCTGGGGATACAACCAGCAGGGGCTTTGTTGTTCTTGGAGAGCCTTCCTGGGCACAGGCGGGGCCAGGCTCCTGTGGAATGCAGGGACTACCAGGGAGGGCTCTGGGTTTGGGGTTCTCCTGCAGACTGGCCAGGCTTCTGTGGCTAACTGCCATTTAGGACTTCGTTGATCCAGGACACATATGGGGAGATTCGAGTGAAGACACCAGGAGGCTTTGTGTCTATACTTCCATAAGACTCGGTACCTGGGCCGCTCCAGTACACAGAAGGGGGCCCCCAGGATTGCCCTGTGGGTTAGAGAAAGCAGATCCTGAGCAGCAGGCATTCTTCTCTCCTTTCTGTCACGTCATCCTGGTGCTCTCAGCGCCCCAGTCAAGATACCCCAGAATCTGGCTAGGGATCCTGGCTCCTCACGGAGTCCTTAGACAGGGGTTTCATGTCTTCATTCTCTCTCTGGCATAGAACCACAACTCTAGTCCTGTCCCTTCCATCTTCTTCACTTCTCTCCTGGAGCCCTGTACGGCAGGATAGATGGGAGGGTTAGAAGCAGGACGTGGCTATGGAAGGATGGCACCCGGAAGGAGGAGTCCAGTTCCACAGTCCTAGAAACCCATGAACTCAGACATGTTCACTGTACTTGGGACTTCCTGACCCCATCCCCACCCAGGAGGACGCTGTCTCCCAAGTACTGAGTTGGGAGATGGAAGTGTAGGTATGTGGTTACCTTGTATGCTGATCTTCTCTTCCTGGGATTGCCTGCACAGATTTGGAGGTTATGACTGGGCAAAAGAAAGTGGTTGCAGGTCTTGTCATCCAGGAGTCTCAGCTTCACCTCCCTCAGAGTATGTGACACTGGCTCTGTCACCCTTGTCTTCCCCCAGCCAGCTGCCTGGCTCATCCTCCTGGGTGGAATGAAGGTAGATGGGTAGGCAGGGGGATTGTCCCTGCGGTGTGGGTCAGCTCGGCTCTTGTTTGTAGCCGTGAGAGAGAAAGAGCAGGTGGATTGCCAGTCCCAGGGAGAGTGGAGGGAGTGGTGTGGTAGAAGGTCCCCAGGCAGGGCCTAGAGCTTCTCCCCAATGGGGTGGTGATGACATGGAGTGGAGGGGGCCCCAAGGAAATGGGTTGGCATAGAATGAGAAATGCACAGCTCAGGAGAATGGGTAAAGGAGGGGGCTGAGAAGTGAAAGAAAGATGGCACCTTCAGTAACATGTCACTGAGGTTGGTGAAAAAGCTGTTCTTCGACCTCCAGCTACTGCCATGTGGATTCTTTCTATTTCATGTCATGAGCTCCAAGAGTGACCCTAACATGCCTGCAGAGAGGGAGGAGAGAGGCAGGAAAAGGTGCTGGTCTCTGGAGAAGGGACCATTGTGAGCAAAGAGACCCCAGGCCCACTTGTTCCCCAGTGCAGGGCCACCTGAGGAACTCAGATCTTGCTCAGGGCAGAAGTTCCCCCCAGAGATCATAGCCGTTTCAGGAAGGCCCAAGCCCAGACAGCTACATGGACTGCGAGAGCTCTGCCAGCACCAGGATAAGGAGGCAGGGTTGGCCTGCCTTGACCCGGGCTGCCCTGAATGATGCCCTGGCCTCTGGAAATGGACATGACAAATGAAACTAGCCTGGTTCCTCCCAATGTACATTGCTGATCATCCTGAGATGAGCAGGCACAAGAATCCCTGCCTTGGTGTGTATAACTCTGGTTCTTACAGCTCCTCACATGAGAAGAGAGCTATTCAAAGTTTTCTTACCTTCCTTAACAGTGAGCACCTGTCAGCACAAATTCTTTTTTTTTTTTTAAGATTTTATTTTATTTATTTGGCTGCATTGGGTCTTTGCTGCTGTATGTGGGTTTTCTCTAGTTGCAGCGAGCAGGGGCTACTCTTCGTTGTGGTGCGTGGGCTTCTCATTGTGGTGGCTTCTCTTGTTGTGGAGCACAGGCTCTAGGAGCATGGGCTTCAGCAGTTGCGGCACTTGGGCTCGGTAGTTGTGGCATGCGGGCCCTAGAGTGTGCAGGCTTCAGTAGTTGTGGAACGTGGGCTCAGTAGTTGTGACTTGCAGGCTCTAAAGTGCAGGCTCAGTAGTTATGGCGCACAGGCTTAGTTGCTCCGCGGCACGTGGGATCTTCCTGGACCAGGGATTGAATCCGTGTTTCCTGCATTGTCAGACGGATTCTTAAGCACTGCACCACCAGGGAAGTCCCAGCACAAATTCTTTTTTTTTAAAAAAATTAATTAATTAATTTATTTTTGGCTGCATTGGGTCTTCGTTGCTGCGCACGGGCTTTCTCTAGTTGTGGCAAGCGGGGGCTACTCTTTGTTGTGGTGCACAGGCTTCTTGTTGCAGTGGCTTCTCTTGTTGTGGAGCACGGGCTCTAGGAGCGTGGCCTTCAGTAGTTGTGGCTTGTGGGCTCTAGAGCGCAGGCTCAGTAGCTGTGGTGCATGGGCTTAGTTGCTCCGCGGCATGTGGGATCTTCCCAGACCAGGGCTCGAACCCATGACCCCTGCATTGGCAGGCGGATTCTTAACCACTGCGGCACCAGGGAAGTCCCCAGTACAAATTCTTGACTTATGAAAAACCCACCACAGGTGGCCACGTATTCCTCGTCAGGGATTATTTCCAGATGGGCCTTATAGGGGCGGGAGTGTGGCTTGGACTCAATGCCACTGACAGTCTCCTCTGAAACAGAGAACCCAAATCCTCAAACACAGGCTCACTGAACTGTCAGACAGAGAATTAGGTGAGAAAAATGAGATGAATGATGTGCGACAATCCCTTGCATCCTCACCCTTACCTCTAAAGTAGCTCAGACCTCTCCACGTGTCATTCTGTTGGCTTCCCCTTCTCCAATGCACCCTGTCAGTCCTCATCATACTTTTGAGAACACAGTGGCTCGTCTTGATTCTGAGTTGTCGTGAAACATTTCTTCCTCCCCATCCTGACGTCCACATGAGAGCAAGGCCAGAGAAGGACCATGAATCAGAATCGTGGATATTTTGAGGAAAGGTCGAGAGGAACTTCCAAAGCCATTTTCCTGTTCTTCCTCCACCCAAGACGTCCCGTCCCTGGGACACTGTCATCTGCAGGGAACGGGTATGACTCTTCCAGATAGAGGTTCCCCCTGGAACACTTGCAATGGGATCTTGCAGGGTCAATTTAGGGTCCTCTTTGATTCAGCTTAGTAAGTTAAGAGTACCCAGAGGACAGAAAAGTTCCACCCTGGACTCACCAGCTCTAGCTTCAGGAGGCAAGAGAAAGAGCAGTAGAAGGAGTAGGACCTGCATTTTCCCAGGGATGCTGCCCATTGTAAGCTGCTTCTGTCACTCCCTCCCTCGCTCCTGCTTTTATAACTCCAGAATTAAAAGAAAAGGGGAGGGTAAACAGCAAGGTCCTACTGTATAGCACAGGGAACTATATTCAATATCCCATGATACACCATAATGGAAAAGAATATAAAGAAGAATGTCTCTGTGTGTGTAACTGAGTCACTTTGCTGTAAGCAGAGATTGCCACAAACTGCACTTCAATTAAAGAAAAATAAGAGTGTTAAAAAAAAAAAACGGGAGGACTGCAAACCACAGAAACAACATAATCACATCTTTGCCTTTCACTCTGGCCTGGCTGTTTTCCTCATCAAAAATTCTCTCAACTATCCTCTCTGCTCTGCTGGTATTGAAGCTTCAGTCAGAGCCCAAGAGTCCTGACTCCTCGGATGAGGCATTCACTTTCTCATCTAATGAAACTCTCTTGAGCCAGAGAAGTAACACAAATGGAGGGGAGGTGGGGATTTTTAGATGCTGTAAGAATCTAGAATAAGAATGAGCAAACTTTTTTTCTGTAAATAGCCAGATAGTAAGTATTTTTAGCTTTGCAAGCCATACTGTCTCTCTGGCAACGATTCCACTCTGTTGTCATAGCACAAAAGCAGTCATACACAATATGTAAACAAGCAAGTGTGACTGTGTTCTAGAAGATGCATCCTTCCTTCAATCCAAAGATTCAGTAGAAGAATAGAATGTGGCAGTGAGAGAAGGAAGGAAAAAGGGAGAATTTGTTGACTACCCACAATATGTTTGGCACTGATAGGACTTAACACACATCATCTCATTTAATCTTTTTAACAGTCCTTTTGGGTAAGTAGTATTATACAAAATTATGGAACACACAACTGAAGCTCAGAATGTCACATAGCAGCAAGATCTAACATTTAATATGTCAGATTCTGAAACTCATATTTTCCATTTCACTAATCTGAATAATGAGAAATGGGAGTTGAAGGGTTAGTCCAATGACTGGGGAAAGGAATGCAATGTATGAAGGAAAACATGTGTGTTCTCTAGGGGGTGCTGGGGTTTCCGCTTGTGCACTGAGGGTCATTTTTAGTTACATAATAAAATGATACCTGCACCTGCATCATTTGAGATGTTACTCTGGGCTTTCATTATTTTATTTGACACTGAGAAAGGGAAAAACTGTTCTCAATTAGACGATAACATGCCATTGATTACAAGATTCATTACTGTTGTAAAAGAGGTTAAAATGTGAAATATTGTGCATCTTGGAATCAATGAAATATGGTATACTATAGGTGGAAGCTTTGTCCCATTCACCCTAGCATCAACCCTGAGAAATATTATTGTTTCCATTGTACAGAAGAGGAAACTGAGGCTCAGAGAATTTGAGTCACTTGACAAGATTTCATAGCCATGACTCCAATCACATGATCTTTCCATATAACATCTGGCTTTCCTGGACTGTAAAAATAAATCAAAAGAAGGATCAAGGATATCAAGAAGGATCTAGAGAGGATTTCTTCACCAGTTCCCATAATTTTATAAGATACAGTTTTTATAATAAATCCCTTATTGTACATCACTCATAGTGCTTCTGCTTCCCTAGTTGAACTCTAAATAATAGAGATATTTGTTTTGAAGAGGACGCAGGGAAACCTAAACTTAGCTTTTGAAAATTGGCCCGGGTTATCTATTAGTTCTCTAATCTGTTAAATTTAAAGGTACTACTTACCCTGTTGTAAGTGGTTAAAAATATTAGTTATAAGTTGTAAATGCTCATTTATGGCAAACAGCAGCAAATCTGTTACTTAAATTATTACCTACTGTAGATATCTGTAATCAATGGGAAGACTTTAGATGACCAAGTACTCTCTTCAATAGAACGTATTAGTGGAAATAAGGAGTATAATGGGGTTGATTGATTGATTCTGAGAGTTCTCCCCAGAGTCAGGATTGGAACCTTGCTCTCCCACCTGCCAGGCCAGTACTCTCCAAGATGTAACCCCTAAGAGCAGCAAGAGGGTTTAAGTTCACCTAGCCAACTTCTTCACCAGCAGCTTGCATCCCAACATCCCTGGCCAAGTGGCCATGGCTACTCAGATGGCAATGTGGACAGAAAGTACATAGAATTCAACCTCTTCCCTTTACTGCCCTACGTATAAAACCACATGCACAAAGAAAATACATACCGTATGATATGTTCATATAATGCTTAAAGACAGCTGTCATGCACAGCTGCTTTGTTGCAACCCAGGGAAATTCCACTGTAAGTTAAGTCCCCTCACCCCTGACCCTGGTTAGTTCTTCATTTGTTCCCCATGAGATAGCTGGTAGTCTATTCACCACACAAGACCCTATCCCCTGTGAACTCTACTCAGAGCCTGGGGCTGGGATCCTCTGTGGACCAGGTTCTCCTGAATTCTGTCCAGCCAGTGCTGAGATAACCAGATAAGGCAATGAAGCAAAGAAGCTCAATGGGAGAAGGGCCCATTCTCTGTCCCGGAAGGAAGCTTAAGTAAAGACCAGGTCCGAGAGTGAGCTAAGGGACCCATCTTCCTAACGCAGCCACCATTCTTCTCAGACAGTGAGTTTTGAACAAAGGGTAGACGAGGGAGTCACAGGCCTGTGGTGTCATCCTTATCTTGAGACTGTTTTATGTTTCCTTTAGGAAGAAATGTGACCTTCCTTATCAGCTCTCTAAAACAGCTGATTGAGAGGATAGAGGAAAGAATACTTCTGTCCAAGTCAGAAACTTCCACGGCCTTGATGAGGCTCGTGATGAGAAAGTGATGAAATTGAAACAACCAACATCCCTATCTGGGTTTCATTTCATTCTAAGTTACTCCCAGGATTCCCCACAGTTCAAGAAGGAGTCTAGAGAAGGCTGGCCACTCCCACCCTGCAGTTTGTTAAATGCCAATTGTTAGGCTAGTCAGTACTTCCCCAGTCTCCACCAGGATTAAAAATTCCCTCGAAACAAGGGAACGAGGGCAGCCTTATTTCTTTTACTCTAAAAGTAGCAGGTAGGAATGTCATTGCACACATTCAGATGGTAGGAAAACCCATATGATGTATTTGCTTGAAGGCAATTAGAATCTGAGTCTAAACGCTCATCTAGCTGGATGGGGCAGAAACACGATCCCTGTCATGACTACAAGCTCCTGCCTGTGCAGAATCAAACTGGAATCAAGGAGGCCCACGTGGTCTGGACAAATGGAGAAACGTCTCTGCTATTTGAGCTGTCAGGGTTACTGCTGCCTCCATTTGGTCCAAGACGACCTAGACTTTTCGACCTTAGAGAGGTCTTGGCTGAGAGGCCACATGTAGAGTATGTGATTTTTTGCTGAGCAAGGACCTCCCTGTGCTGGGCTCACCTCACCAGACACTCCCAGCAGCCATCCCTCCAAGGTCTTGCACTGTTATGCTGCACTGCCTGGGAGCTGAGTGTGAGTTCCAGCTCTGCGCTGGTGCCATCCTGCCCCAAACACACAGCACCATGTTCTTCTGTGGCATGGGGTCCATACTCTGGGATCATGTAACTCTCAAAAGTACGCCTTTTCACATCTTGTTGTGCACAAAGCATGCAGCAGCGTAATCTCCTAATGACCTGGGCACTTTTACAAAGGAAGAGCAATGATGTCACACAGCTTCTGATTTAGAGCTGAAAAAAACCCTAAGACATACTAAGGACCTGGCTCCTTGATTGAAAAAGACAAAAAGGAAAACACAGAAACGAAACAAAAATAGCATTTAAAAAAGTTGTCCAGCCACATACGTGTTCAGTGTAAGTATAACATTTATTTTGAGGCAATGGTTCTGTGGCTTGAAACAGGTTTAAGAATCTTTGTTGCAGACCCTTATCCTCCTTTGAGTGATGAGGGAGACAAAGTCCCAGGAGGCTGTAGTGACCGACGGGAGGCACCACAGAGTTAGGACAGAGCCTGGACTGAGCCAGGCTCCCTGACAGCCAAGCCAGCAAGAGGCCTTCCATGTTTTCTTTCTTTCTTCTTTATTTTTCTTTTTTAAGATTTTATTTATTTAAAATTTATTTTATTGAAAAATAAAATGTTTTATTAATTTCTACTGTATAGCAAAGTGATTCAGTTATATATATATATATATATATATATATATTCTCTCTCTCACCCTCTCTCTCTATGTATATATATATACACACACATACACATTCTTTTTCATATTCTTTTCCATTATGGTTTATCACAGGATACTGAATATAGTTCCCTGTGCTATACAGTAGGACCTTTTTGTTCATCCATTCTATATGTAATAGTTTGCATCTGCTAATCCCAAACTCCCAGTCCATCCCTCCCCCACTACCCTTCCCCTTGGCAACCATAAGTCTGTTCTCTATGTTTGTAAGTCTGTTTCTGTTTCACAGATAAGTTCGTTTGTGTCATATTTTAGATTCCACATATAAGTGATATCATATGGTATTGTCTTTCTCTGTCTGACTTACCTCACTTAGTAAGATAATCTCTAGGTCCATCCATGTTGCTGCAAATGGAATTATTTCATTCTTTTTTATGACTGAGTAGTATTCCTTTGTATATATGTACCACATCTTCTTTATCCGTTCATCTGTTGATGGACATTTTGGTTGTTTCCATATCTTGGCTATTGTAAATAGTCCTTCAGTGAACATTGGGGTGCATGCATCCTTTTGAATTATGGTTTTCTCCAGATATATGCCCAGGAATGGGGTTTCAGGGTTATATGGCAACTCTATTTTTAGTTTTTTGGGGAACCTCCATACTGTTTTCCATAGTGGCTGCACCAATATACATTCCCACCAACAGTGTCAGAGGGGTCCCTTTTTCTCCACACCCTCTCCAGCATTTGCTATTTGTAGACTTCTTAATAAGGGCCGTTCTGACTGGTATGAGGTGGTACCTCACTGCAGTTTTGATTTGCATTTCTCTAATAATTAGTGATGTTGAGCCCTTTTTCATTGCCTGTAACCATCTGTATGTCTTATTTGGAGAAATGTCTATTAAGGTCTTCAGCCCATTTTTCTTTTCTTTTTTTTTTTTAATAAATTTATTTATTTTTGGCTGTGTTGGGTCTTCATTGCTGCGCGCAGGCTTTCTCTAGTTGTGGTGAGCGGGGGCTACTCTTTGTTGCGGTGCACAGGCTTCTCACTGTGGTGGCTTCTCTTGTTGCGAAGCACGGGCTCTAGGTGCACGGGCTTCAGTAGTTGCAGCACGCGGGCTTCAGTAGTTGTGGCACGCAGGCTCTACAGCACAGGCTCAGTAGTTGTGGTGCACAGGCTTAGTTGCTCCATAGCATGTGGGATCTTCCCGGACCAGGGCTTGAACCTATGCCCCCTGCATTGGCAAGCGGATTTTTAACCACTGTGCCACCAGGGAAGCCCATATTTTCTTTTTTTTTAAATATTTATTTATTTGGCTCTGCTGGGTCTTAGTTGTGGCACCCAGGATCTTTGTTGCCATGTGCGAGATCTTCGTTGCAGCATGCAGGATCTTTAGTTGGGGCGTGCGGCGTCTTTAGATGTGGCATGTGGGATCTTTTAGTTCTGTCATGCGGGCTCTTAGTTGTGGCATGTGAGATCTAGTTCCCTGACCAAGAATTGAACCCGGGCCCCCTGCATTGGGAGCACAGAGTCATAGCCACTTCACCACCAGGGAAGTCCCAAGTCTTTAAGTCATTTTGAGTTTATTTTTGTTTATGGTGTGAAGGTGTCTTCCTTGTTTTCTAACGCCTGCCTTTGTGAGTATTTCCTGGCATCCCTGAACAAGACTTGAGCGTCTAATCAGACACCTACCTCCCCAGAGAGAAAACCTCTGGTCTCCTGTGGCAGGCATTCTCTGACAAGTATTCAAAACACTGTCCTGGTGAGCTGGTCTGTCTGCTCATGGGCACATTTGGATGGAGGCAGGTAAGCACCTTAAACATGCTGATTCCTTCAAATTTTCTTGTCCATAGATGTATCCTCCATCTCCTACCTTCAAGGAAACAATCCTTCCCTTGCTTAAAGATCTCTGTAATGGAAATAAAAAAAAAAAATAAAACATCTCTGTAATGACCACCAAGGAAATGCCTCTGCTCATCAAATGCCTCTCCCACCACCCCTTCTTCCCTCAAGACCCATAAGAAGAGACAGGTCCCAGGCTGGCTAGGGAGGGAATTGCCCAAAGGACTCAAGTTCTTGCTAATTTGTTTCAAGAATGTGTATTGGGATGACTCTGCCTTCCCTGCCCACCACCATACTTCTGCCAGTACCATTCCTTTAAGACTTGCAGAACTTCCAGTGTTTATTTTCTGTCTGGGTAGCCCACACAATACTGCTATAAACTTTCCTCTTAGAAATGCTTTTGCTGCATTCCATAGTTTTTGGATCATTGTCCTTTCATTTTCAGTGTCTCATGGCATTTTAAAATTTCCTCTTTGATTTCTTCAGTGACTCATTTGTTGTTTATAGCATATTGTGTAGCCTCCATGTGTTTGCATTTTTTGCAGTTTTTTTCCTTGTAGTTGATATCTAGTCTCACAGTGTTGTGGTTGGAAATGATGCTTGAAATGGTTTCTATTTCCTTAAATTTACTGACATTTGTTTTTTGGCCTAGCATGTGATATATCCTGGGGAATTTTCTATGTGCACTTGAAAAGAATGTGTATTCTGCTGCTTTTGGATGAAACGATCTATCTATCTGTCTATGAAGTCCATCTGATTTAATGTGTTATTTAAGGCCAGTGTTTCCTTATTTATTTTCTGTCTGGATGATTTGTGCATTGATGTAAGTGGGGTGTTAAACTCCCCTACTATTATTGTGCTACTGTCGATTTCTCCCTTTATGTTTGTTAATATTTGCTTTATGTATTTAGGTGCTCCTATGTTGGGTGCATATATATCTACAATTGTTATATCTTCTTGGATTGATCCCATGATCATTAAGTAATGTCCTTATTTATCTCTTTGTTTTAAAGTCTGTTTTATAAGTAGTGTTTATTTTAAAGTCTATTACATCTGATATAAGTATTGCTATCCTGGCTTTCTTTTTGTTTCCATTTGCTTGGAGTACTTTTTCTATCCCCTCACTTTCAATCTGTGCGTATATTTAGATTTGAAGTGAGTCTCTTGTAGGTAGCATATAGATGAATCTTGTTTTTCTATCCATTCAGCCACTCTGTGTCTTTTGATTGGAGCATTTAGTCCATTTATGTTTAAAGTAGTTATTGATAGGTATGTACTTATTGCCATTTTGTTCATTGTTTTTGGGGTTTTTTCGTGGTTCTTTTTTGCTCCTTTCTTCTTTTTTTTTTTTTTCGGTATGCAGGCCTCTCACCGCTGTGGCCTCTCTCGTTGCGGAGCACAGGCTCCGGACGTGCAGGCTCAGTGGCCATGGCTCACGGGCCCAGCTGCTCCGCGGCATGTGGGATCTTCCCGGACTGGGCCACAAACCCGTGTCCCCTGCATTGGCAGGTGGACTCTCAACCACTGCGCCACCAGGGAAGCCCGCTCCTTTCTTCTTTTACTCCCTTCCCTTGTGATTTGATGACTGTCTTTAGTGTTATCTTTGGATTTTTTTCTTTCTTTGTGTGTGTGTATCTATTATAGATCTTTGATGTGTGTCTGTCTTTTTTTGTGTGTATCTATTATTGATCTTTGATGTGTGGTTACCATCAAGCTTATATCTGTCTATCTATCTATCTATGGTTATTTTAAGGTGCTGGTCTCTTAAGTTCGAACACATTTTTACAACCTGCATTTTTACTCTCCTCCCATATTTATTTTTGACATCTTTTTGTTTTGTGTATCCCTTAACTACTTATTGTGGATAGAGATGATTTTACTACTTTTGTCTTTTAGCCTTCCTACTAGCTTTATAAGTGGTTGATTTACTACCTTTACTGTATATTTACCTTTACTAATGAGACTTTTCCTTTTGTAATTTTCATACTTCTAGTTGTGGCCTTTTCTTTTCAACTTAGAGTAGTCCCTTTAACATTTCTTATAAAGCTGGCTTTGTGATGCTGGAGTCTTAGCTTTTTGTTTGTCCGTAAAACTTTAGATTTCTCCATCAAATATGAATGATAACCTGCCCGGTAGAGTATTCTTGGTTTTATGTTTTTCCCTTTCATCACTTTAAATATATCATGCCACTCCCTTCTGGCTTGCAAAGTTTCTGTTGAAAAGTCAGTGGATAGCTGGGAGTTCCCCTTGTTGCTTTTCCTTTGCTACTTTTAATATTAATATAAAACTAATATTTAGTTGTTGGCATTTTAATTACAGTGTGTCTTGGTGTGGTCAACTTTGTGTTGATCCTGTTTGAGACTGTCTGTGCTTCCTGCACATGGATATGTGTTTCATTTCTCAGGTTAGGGAAATTTTCAGCTATTATGTCTTCAAATATGTTCTCTGGTCTTTTTTCTCTCTTTTCCTTCTGCGATCCCTATACTGTGAATGTTAGTATGCTTGACGTTGTCACAGTGTTCTCTTAAACTGTCCTCATTGAAAAAAATTCCTTTATCTTTTTTCTGTTCTGGTTGAGTGATATTCACTATTCTCTCTTCCAGTTTGCTGATCTGCTCCTTTGTATCATCTAATCTACTGTTGATTCCTTCTACCGTGTTTTAAAATTTCAGTTATTGTGTTCTTTAGTTCTATTTGATTCTTTTTTACATTTTCTAACTCTTTGTTTTATATATCACATAGAGCTCTTTGATTGTGATATGTTGCAGTGATTTTTTTCCCAAGTTGTTGTCTTTATTTTGACTTTTCTTACACTTTTTTGACATACAAACTTAAAAAAATTGTATTTTACATATCAAAATTTATTTATCAATCTCTTCTTTTAATGTTCCTGGATTTAGCTAGAAGGGCTTTCTCTACTCTAACTTTATAAAGGTATTTATCGATATTTATTTATTACTATGTTTTTACTTCATACATTTGTGTCTGTTATCTATTTTGAGTCTGTTCTAGCGGTTTATGTGATATATGACTCCAGTTTAACAAATGACTAACTAATTGCTCCAATATCATTTATTAAAGAGTCCATCTTTTCCCCAGTGATTTGTAATGCCACCTTAGTATAAACTGCATTTCCATATGTAGTTGAGTATGCTTGTGAATTTTCTATTCTGTTTAATTGGTCTCTCTGACACTACACTGTTTTCAGAAAAGAAGTTTTATAGGATGTTTGTAATATCTGACTAGCTATTCTTTCATGCTTATTTTCCACATAAATTTAAGAAAGTATCTAGAACTTTTATAACACTAGGAGAAAAAATAATATTTTTATTGGACACATTAAAATTTTATATTGACTTTGGGAGAATCAGTACCTTTTTGGTGTAGATCCACCCTATTCAAGAATTAAGAATATTCTGCTATTTCTCAGGTCTGTTTTTGTATTTTTCAGGAGTACTTTAACGTTTTGCTTGAATAGATTTTTCACAGTTCTGATTAAGTTTTTCTTAAGCATCTTATGTTTTTTGTTGTTACTGCAACAGATATTACTTTACAGTTCGTATCTTCAAACTGGTTGTTCTTTATGTATGTGAAGGCTATGGAGTTCCTTCTAATTTTGAAACAATCTCAAGAGTAAAGAAAAGTTGCAATTATAATACAAAAAACTTTTGTTTTCCTGAACTATTTGAGACTAAAGTTACTGACATGGTACTCCATCAACTTCCCAAATATATTAGAGTGTAATCCCTACAAACAAGGACACTCTTACATAACCACAGTCCAATGATCAAACCTAGGGAATTAACATTGATGCCACCAATACCATCTAATCCTCAGACAGTGAGAAACCTAGCTCACTAGCCTTAATATGTTTACATATTTGATTAATCTCCACAGAGATTTATATAACAGATCTCTCACTCATCTTCTCCAAGTGTGTTCCCTGCTGCC
The DNA here is from genome assembly GCF_005190385.1 of Monodon monoceros. Lineage (NCBI taxonomy): Eukaryota > Metazoa > Chordata > Mammalia > Artiodactyla > Monodontidae > Monodon > Monodon monoceros. The sequence goes on from NW_021703778.1 coordinate 101,305,844, forward strand.
CACAGCCAGGCTCTGGTGATCCACATCAGGCAGCCCCCTTGTACCACCCACCTGACCCTATTTGGCCTGCTCTGACAAATCCCACCAGGTCATTCACTTCCGATGGACCCAGGGATGGTTTGTTTTGGTCCAGTGAACATCAAGCCCAGGACTTTCATTCAAAATTGTGGGATAAGAAAAACTCTTTGTTGCAGAATATTTACATTTAAAGAGGTGATTCTAAGCACTTTAAAAATACAACACTGAAATGGTGACAACATAGGAAATGAGGTTGCCGTTTGGGGTACTTGGGTGTGTCCAGGTCTATCCGCCCCTAAAGCAAGTCCAGCCTCTACCTCACAATGGCACCAAGCAGACTCCCTCCCCGAAGTTCTTACCATCCTGTTCTCTTACCACAGATTCTAGGTCTAGTCCAGCAACTGTCAGCTTCTCAAGGGCAAGAGCTGTGTCTTTCGTATCCCTGGACCTAGCCTTTAAAATAATTATTCATGATTTCATCACAATGAAAAAACAGCCAAGAGTGGAGAAATGGAGATATTCTTGATTCAGTCACTGAGGGGCTTCTGGGGATCCAACCCCTCTGCTGGTGTAATAGGGAAGAACCCTTGTATTCTATTAAGTTAGTCACTAAAGGGATGTTACCTGTAAAGCTTTAATTATACATAATGGCCCATGTCTGGGGATGCTGCCTCTCAGGAAATGAGCATTAAGTTAAAATACCTTTGTTTAGCTCACCGGAAACATCCTGACCAGGCCCACCTGTGAAAGATTGCAGAACGGAAGAAATTAACACATCCCCTCCAGAGGCTGACTGGAACCAAGAAATGCTTGACTTTACTCCCTCCCGTTTTAGTATAAAAGAAGCCTGAATTCTAACTCAGGCCAGATGGGTCTTTGGGACATGAGTCCACCATCTTCTCAGTCTGCTGGCTTTTCAACTAAAGTTGCTATTCCTTGCCTCAACAACTCATCTCTATATTTATTGGCCTGTTGTGCAGTGAGCAGTATGAGCTTGGACTCGGTAACACTGGCTGCATCACAGCCTTCACTTTGTTGTTCTTTCTTCTTACTTTATGACTCGGCAGTGGGAGTACAAGTGTGGTGACAGTGCCATTCTCACCTAACCCATGGCAGAGAATGTGGATGACCACATTGCATGCTGACACCCTGCTCAGGGGAGCACTGGTGTGGGAGGTCTGTGTGGGCACTGAGCCTCCCCTACTTCCTTCCCCTGTGTTTTGTGTCTGGAAAGACAGCAGCTCTGACATGGGCAGAACTTTGGGGATGTTGCAGCCACTCCTGCTGCTGATGGCCTTTCTTCTTTCCCCCGGGCTGGAATAGGTGAGTGACAGTCCCTATTCCTGAGCCCATCTCACTTAACCCCCTGTACTCTGACCCTTCTGCCCAGCTCAAATTTCTGAACCTCAGCTCCCTTCCCAAACCCAGACTAACAAGTTCGATGCTGCATAGACACTCAGCAAAGATGGTTGGCAGGAAGGAAGGGTGTTCACTAAAAGCTCTCATGGGTCTTAGCCTCTCTCTTACCACTGGGAAAGTGCATTGTGCATTTGGCAGAGGATGTGAAGCTACAAAACACAAGGAATTAAAATCCCTCACTCCATCCCAGGAAAGGGCAACTCAGACAAACAGTCTGCAGTATGGGAGTTGTCAGTGGACCCAGCTTAAGAACCAGTGAAATTTCTCAGTGCCCTCCACCCCTCACTCCTGCCCGGGAGCAGAGCTCAGGGTGCGATTGTTCAGAAGTGGATAGATGACAGCACCCAAAGCTCTCTGGGTGCCTTGACTCTGCCCCAGTCCCCAAGCAGCCCATTTTCTGCCCAATCTCCCCTGCCTCCCAGGCCCTCGGCTGCCCCACTGCCTTTGGCAGTGCCATTCCCCCATCCTTGTGGCCTTGAATCCCATCTGCACTATCCCCACCAAACCTTAGCCAAAAGCTAATTGGAGGCTATTCACTCTTACAGCCAAAAAATCATTTACTGAGATCCTAGGTTGTGTTAGGCCCTAGGGCAGGAGGATTTCAGAAGATCCAACTCTATAAGCTCCTAGTGCAAACTCAGGTTAATTTCACGACATTGCTGAGAAAGCTCCCAGGAGCTCTGCCCTCATGTCATTGAAGAGCACAGGTAACAGTGTCACTCAGCCCCAGGACCATCTGTTGCCTCAGTTTGCCCTCAGCTGCAGCCCTGCCTTGTGTCACCTGCCCGTCACAGCTCCTGGTCTGTATCTCCCATGACTTCATGCTCCCCACACTCCTACTCTGCTCTCTGTGCATCTCAATCATTGTCACCTTGGGGGCCCACAACATCAAGAGGCAGGAGAGGACACAACAACAACAGGGTCAAGTTATTTTCCATGTAGAAAAAATGTGTCCTTATAGGACACCATAAAGACATTTATTGTCCTTGCACCACTTATTGAGAAGAAAAAAGAAAATAGTCTTTCCCCCAATTTCTGCTGTGAAACTTCCATCATAAATCAAGTGTTCATATATGTATGTATCAGTGTCCAAATGTGTGTGGGATCTCTACTTCTTATCCAGTAGTCTATGTCTCTATGCCCCCATCAATACCACACTATCTTCATTACTATGACTTAATTTGCTAAAGCAAGACCTCCCATCTTCTCATTCTTCACGACTACTTGGCTAATGTTTGCCTTTGGTTTTTCCACATCTATTTAGAACCAATTAAGTTTTGTTAAGTAACTCTTGGGTGCAATGAATCTGTAGATCAGTTTTTGGAGAATTGACATTTGAAAGTATTTTCTCTTCCAAATTTGAACATGGAATATCTTTATGTTTAGGTCTTCTTAGTGTCTCTTAATACAATTCAGTAGTTTTCACCAGAGGTCATGCACATCTCTTTTTAGATTTATGTTTAATTATTTGATACTTTTCATGATTTAAATGTTAACTTTTTCAAAATTTCGTTTTTAATTAATGTGTTATGTTACATCAATTGTGTTTTGAATGAAAAGCCACTCATCCTAGGATAAACACAAATTAAAATGATATAACATTTTTGCTTATTGACTGATTTGACTTACATCAATATTCAAATAACATTAGCCTGTAATGTTCATTTCCCATATTGTTTTTTTTTTTCTTTTTTTAAAAACTTTTTGAAGGCACGGAAGATGGCAAAAGAAGGCACGGAAGATGGCAAAAGATGCGGAGATCACCTTCCTCCCCACAGATACATCAGAAATACATCTACACGTGGAACAACCCCTACAGAACACCTACTGAACGCTGGCAGAAGACCTCAGACCTCCCAAAAGGCAAGACACCCCCGCCACGTACCTGCGTAGGGCAAAAGAGAAAAGAATAAACAGAGACAAAAGGATAGGGACGGGACCTGCACCAGTCGGGGGGAGCCATGAAGGAGGAAAGGTTTCCACACACTAGAAGCCCCTTCGCAGGCAGAGGCTGAGGGTGGCGGACAGGGGAAGCTTTGGAGCCACAGAGGAGAGCACAACAACAGGGGTGCGGAGGGCAAAGCGGAGAGATTCCCGCACAGAGGATCAGGGCCGACCGGCACTCACCAGGCCGAGAGGCTTGTCTGCTCACCCGCTGGGGCGGACAGGGCTGGGAGTTGGGGCTCGGGCTTCGGTCGGAGTGCAGGGAGAGGACTGGGGTTGGTGGCGTGAACACAGCCTGCAGGGGGTTAGTGCGCCACGGCTAGCCGGGAGGGAGTCCGGGAAAAGGTCTGGAGCTGCCGAAGAGACAAGAGACGTTTTCTTGCCTTGTTGTATCCTGGTGCGCGAGGAGAGGGGATTAAGAGCGCTGCTTAAAGGAGCCCCAGAGGGCTTCCCTGGTGGCGCAGTGGTTGAGAGTCCGCCTGCCGATGCAGGGGACACGGGCTCGTGCCCTGGTCCGGGAGGATCCCACATGCTGCGGAGCGGCTGGGCCCGTGAGCCATGGCCGCTGAGCCTGCGCGTCCGGAGCCTGTGCTCCGCAACAGGAGAGGCCACAACAGTGAGAGGCCTGCGTACCGCAGAAAAAAGAAAACAAAAAAAAGGAGCTCCAGAGACGGGCGTGAGCTGCGGCTATCAGCACAGATCACAGAGATGGGCATGAGACGCTAAGGCTGCTGCTGCCGCCACCAAGAAGCCTGTGTACAAGCACAGGTCACTCTCCACACTGCTCCTCCCGGGAGCCTGTGCAGCCCGCCACTGCCAGGGTCCCATGATCCCATGATCCAGGGACAACTTCCCCGGGAGAATGCATGGTGTGCCTCAGGCTGCTGCAACGTCACGCCAGCCTCTGCCGCTGCAGGCTCTCCCCATATCCATACCCCTCCCTACCCCCGGCCTGAGTGAGCCAGAGCCCCCGAATCAGCGGCTCCTTTAACCCCGTCCTGTCTGAGCCAGTGACCTACACCCAGAGGCGGGGCCAAATCCAAAGCTGAACCCTGGGAGCTGTGCGAACAAAGAAGAGAAAAGGAAGTTTCTCCCAGCAGCCTCAGAAGCAGCAGATTAAAGCTCCACAATCAAATTGATGTACCCTGCATCTGTGGAATACATGAATAGACAGCGAATCATCCCAAATTGAAGAGGTGGACTTTGAGAGCAAGATAGATTATTTTTCCCCTTTTCGTCTTTTTGTGAGTGTGTATGTGTATGCTTCTGTGTGAGATTTTGTCTGTATAGCTTTGCTTTCACCATTTGTCCTAGGGTTCTGTCTTTCCGTTTTTTTCTTTTTAAAATTGTTTTCTTAATAATTATTTTTTATTTTAATAACTTTATTTTATTTTATCTTACTTTATTTTGTTTTCTTTTATCCTCTTTCTTTCTTTCTACTTTTTCTTCGGTTTATTCTGAGCCATGTGGATGAAAGGCTCTTGGTGCTGGAGCCAGGAGTCAGTGCTCCAGAGAGTCCCATACAGGATAAATCCAAGGAGAAACACACCAGGATACATATTAATCAAACTATCAAAAATTAAATACAAAGAAAACATATTAAAACCAGCAAAGGAAAAAGAACAAAGAACACATAAGGGAATCCCCATAAGGTTAACAGCTGATCTTTCAGCAGAAACTCTGCAAGCCAGAAGGGACTGGCAGGACATATTTAAAGTGAAGAAGGAGAAAAAAATAAAACCAAGATTACTCTACACAGCAAGGATCTCATTCAGATTTGATGGAGAAATTAAAACCTTTACAGACAAGCAAAAGCTGAGAGAGTTCAGCACCATCAAACCAGCTTTACAACAAATGCTAAACGAACTTCTCTAGGCAAGAAACACAAGAGAAGGAAAAGACCTACAATAACGAACCCAAAACAATTAAGAAAATGGGAATAGGAACATACATATCGATAATTACCTTAAATGTAAATGGATTAAATGCTCCCACCAAAAGACACAGACTGGCTGAATGGATACAAAAACAAGACCCATATATATGCTGTCTAAAAGAGACCCACGTCAGACCTAGGGACACATACAGACTGAAAGTGAGGGGATGGAAAAAGATATTCCATGCAAATGGAAGCCAAAAGAAAGCTGGAGTAGCAATTCTCCTATCAGACAAAATAGACTTTAAAATAAAGACTATTACAAGAGACAAAGAAGGACCCTACATAATGATCAAGGGATTGATCCAAGAAGAAGATATAACAATTATAAATATTTATGCACCCAACATAGGAGCACCTCAATACATAAGGCAAATACTAACAGCCATAAAAGGGGAAATCAACAGTAACACAAGCATTGTAGGGGACTTTAACACCCAACTTTCAACAATGGACACATCATCCAAAATGAAAATAAATAAGGAAACACAAGCTTTAAATGATACATTAAACAAGATGGACTTAATTGATATATATAGGATATTCCATCCAAAAACAACAGAATACACATTTTTCTCAAGTGCTCATGGAACACTCTCCAGGATAGATCATATCTTGGGTCACAAATCAAGCCTTGATAAATTTAAGAAAATTGAAATTGTATCAAGTATCCTTTCCAACCACAACGCTATGAGACTAGATATCAATTACAGGAAAAGATCTGTAAACACACCCAAACACATGGAGGCTAAACAATACACTACTTAATAACGAAGTGATCACTGAAAAAATCAAAGAGGAAATCAAAAAATACCTAGAAACAAATGACAATGGAGACATGACGACCCAAAACCTATGGGATGCAGCAAAAGCAGTTCTAAGAGGGAAGTTTATAGCAATACAATCCTACCTTAAGAAACAGGAAACATCTCAAATAAACAACCTAACCTTGCACGTAAAGCAATTAGAGAAAGAAGAACAAAAAACCCCAAAGTTAGCAGAAGGAAAGAAATCATAAAGATCAGATCAGAAATAAATGAAAAAGAAATGAAGGAAACAATAGCAAAGATCAATAAAATTAAATGCTGGTTCTTTGAGAAGATAAACAAAATTGATAAAGCATTAACCAGACTAATCAAGAAAAAAAGGGAGAACACTCAAATCAATAGAATTAGAAATGAAAAAGGAGAAGTAACAACTGACACTGCAGAAATACAAAGGATCATGAGAGGTTACTACAAGCAACTCTATGCCAATAAAATGGACAACCTGGAAGAAATGGACAAATTCTTAGAAATTCACAACCTGCCAAGACTGAATCAGGAAGAAATAGAAAATACGAACAGACCAATCACAAGCACTGAAATTGAAACTGTAATTAAAAATCTTCCAACATGCAAAAGCCCAGGACCAGATGGCTTCACAGGCGAATTCTGTCAAACACTTAGAGAAGAGCTAACACCTATCCTTCTAAACTCTTCTAAAATATAGCAGAGGGAGGAACACTCACAAACTCATTCTACGAGGCCACCACACCCTGATACCAAAATCAGACAAAGATGTCACACAGAAAGAAAACTACAGGCCAATATCACGGATGAGCATAGATCCGAAAGTCCTCAACAAAATACTAGCAAACAGAACCCAACAGCATATTAAAAGGATCATGCACCATGATCAAGTGGGGTTTATTCCAGGAATGCGAGGATTCTTCAATACACACAAATCAATCAACGTGATACACCATATTAACAAATTGAAGGAGAAAAACCATATGATCATCTCAGTAGATGCAGATAAAGCTTTTGACAAAATACAACACCCATTTATGATAAAAACCCTTCAGAAAGTAGGCATAGAGGGAACTTTCCTCAACATAATAAAGGCCATACATGAAAAACCAACAGCCAACATCGTCCTCAATGGTGAAAAAGTGAAACCATTTCCACTAAGATCAGGAACAAGACAAGGTTGCCCACTCTCACCACTCTTATTCAACATAGTTTTGGAAGTTTTAGCCACAGCCATCAGAGACAAAAAAGAAATAAAAGGAATCCAAATCGGAAAAGAAGAAGTAAAGCTGTCACTGTTTGCAGATGACATGATACTATACATAGAGAATCCTAAAGATGCTACCAGAAAACTACTGGAGCTAATCAATGAGTTTGGTAAAGTAGCAGAATACAAAATTAATGCACAGAAATCTCTGGCATTCTTATATGCTAATGATGAAAAATCTGAAAGTGAAATTAAGAAAACACTCCCATTTACCATTGCAACAAAAAGAATAAAATATCTAGGAATAAACCTACCTAAGGAGACAAAAGACCTGTATGCAGAAAATTATAAGACACTGATGAAAGAAATTAAAGATGATACAAATAGATGGAGAGATATACCATGTTCTTGGAATGGAAGAATCAACATTGTGAAAATGACTCTACTACCCAAAGCAATCTACAGATTCAATGCAATCCCTATCAAACTACCACTGGCATTTTTCACAGAACTAGAACAAATAATTTCACAATTTGTATGGAAACACAAAAGACCCCGAATAGCCAAAGCAATATTGAGAACGAAAAACAGAGCTGGAGGAGTCAGGCTCCCTGACTTCAGACTATACTACAGAGCTACAGTAATCAAGACAGTATGGTACTGGCACAAAAACAGAAATATAGATCCATGGAACAGGATAGAAAGTCCAGAGATAAACCCACGCACATATGGTCACCTTATCTTTGATAAAGGAGGCGGGAATGTACAGTGGAGAAAGGACAGCCTCTTCAATAAGTGGTGCTGGGAAAACTGGACAGCTACATGTAAAAGTATGAGATTAGAACACTCCCTAACACCATACACACAAATAAGCTCAAAATCGATTAAAGAACTAAATGTAAGGCCAGAGACTATCAAACTCTTAGAGGAAAACATAGGTAGAACACTCTATGACATAAATCACAGCAAGATCCTTTCTGACCCATCTCCTAGGGAAATGGAAATAAAAACAAAAATAAACAAATTGGACCTAATGAAACTTCCAAGCTTTTGCACAGCAAAGGAAACCATAAACAAGACCAAAAGACAACCCTCAGAATGGGAGAAAATATTTTCAAATGAAGCAACTGACAAAGGATTAATCTCCAAAATTTACAAGCAGCTCATGCAGCTGAATAACAAAAAAACAAACAACCCAATCCAAAAATGGGCAGAAGACTTAAATAAACGTTTCTCCAAAGAAGATATACAGATTGCCAACAAACACATGAAAGAATGCTCAACATTATTAATCATTAGAGAAATGCAAATCAAAACTACAATGAGGGGCTACCCTGGTGGTGCAGTTGTTGAGAGTACACCTGCTGATGCAGGGGATGCGGGTTCATGCCCTGGTTTGGGAAGATCCCACATACCGCGGAGCGGCTGGGCCCGTGAGCCATGGCCGCTGAGCCTGTGCTTCTGGAGCCTGTGCCCCGCAATGGGAGAAGCCACAGCAGTGAAAGGCCTGCGTACCACAAAAAAACAAAAACAACAAAACTACAATGAGATATCATCTGACACCGGTCAGAATGGCCATCATCAAAAAATCGAGAAACAATAAATGCTGGAGAGGGTGTGGAGAAAAATGAACCCTCGTTCACTGTTGGTGGGAATGTAAATTGATAAAGCCACTATGGAGAACAGTATGGAGGTTCCTTAAAAAACTACAGATAGAACTACCATACGACCCAGCAATACCACTACTGGGCATATACCCTGAGCAAACCATAATTCAAAAGGAGTCATGTACCAAAATGTTCATTGCAGCTCTATTTACAATAGCCAGGACATGGAAGCAACCTAAGTGTCCATCAACAGATGAATGGATAAAGAAGATGTGGCACATGTATACAATGGAATATTACTCAGCCATAAAATGAAACAAAATTGAGTTATTTGTAGTGAGGTGGATGGACCTAGAGTCTGTCATACAGAGTGGAGTAAATCAGAAAGAGAAAAACAAATACTGTATGCTGACACATATATATGGAATCTAAGAAAAAAAAAAAGGTCATGAAGAACCTAGGGGTAAGACGGGAATAAAGACACAGACCTACTAGAGCATGGACTTGAGGATATGGGCGGGGGAAGGGTAAGCTGTGACAAAGTGAGAGAGTGGCATGGACATATATACACTACCAAATGTAAAATAGATAGCTAGTGAGAAGTAGCCGCATAGCACAGGGAGATCAGCTAGGTGGTTTGTGACCACCTAGAGGGGTGGGGTAGGGAGGGTGGGAGGGAGGGAGATGCAAGAGGGAAGAGATATGGGAACATATGTATATGTATAACTGATTCACTTTGTTATAAAGCAGAAACTAACACACCATTGTAAAGCAATTGTACTCCAATAAAGATGTTTAAAAAAACGTTGCAGTTTTTATTGGAATGTAGGTCAGCAACAATGCTGTTTTAGTTTCAGACGTACAGCAAAGTGATTCAGTTATACACATACATGTATCTGTTCTTTTTCCAATTCTTCTCCCATTCAGGTTGTCACATAATATTGAGCAGAGGTCCCTGTGCTATACAGTAGATCCCTGTTGGTTATCCATCCTAAGCATAGCAGTTGTACATGTCAATCCCAAACTCCCTAACCATCCCTCCCCCGACCCTTCCCTCCTGGTAGCCATAAGTTCCTTCTCTAAGTTTGTGAGTCTGTTTCTGTTTTGTAAATAAGTTCATTTGTATCACTTTTTAAGAATCTGCATACAGGTGATACCTGTCCTTCCTGTTTGATTTACTTCTCTCAGTTTGACAATCCCTAGGTCCATCCATGTTGCTGCAAATGGCACTATCTCATTCCTTTTAATGGCTAACATTCCATTGTATATATGTACCACATCTTTATCCATTCTTCTGTCAATGGACACTTAGTTTGATTCCATGTCTTGGCTATTGTAAACAGTGCTGTAATGAACATTGGGGTGAATGTATATTTTCAGATTATGGTTTTCTCCTGATATATGCCCAGGAACGGGATTGCAGAATCATATGGTAGCTCTATTTTTAGTTTTTTAAGGAACCTCCACACTGTTCTTCATAGTGGCTGTAGAAATGTACATTCCCACTTACAGTGTAGGAGGTTCCCTTTCCTCGACACCCTCTCCAGCATTTATTGTTTGTAGATTTTTTGATGATAGCCTTTCTGACAAGGATGAGGAGATACCTCATGGTAGTTTTGATTTGCATTGCTCTAATAGTTAGTGATGGTGAGCATCTTTTAATGTGTTTGTGCCCATCTATGTGTCTTCTTTGAGAAATGTCTATTTAGGTCTTCTGCCCATTTTCTGATTGGGTTTTTTGTTTTTTTGATATTGAGCTGCATGAGCTGTTTGTATATTTTGGAGATTAATCCTTTGTCAGTTGCTTCATTTTCAAATATTTTCTCCTATTCTGAGGTTGTCTTTTCATTTTCTTTATGGATTCCTTTGCTGTGCAAAAGCTTTTAAGTTTAATTAGGCCCCATTTGGTTTTTTTTGTTTCTTTGTTTTTATTTTCATTACTCTAGGAGGTGGTCAAAAAAATCTTGCTGTGATGTATGTCAAAAAGTGTTCGGCCTATGTTTTCCTCTAAGAGGTTTATAGTATCTGGTCTTACATTTAGGTTTATTCCATTTTGTGTTTATTTTTGTGTATGGTGTTAAGGAGTATTCTAATATCATTCTTTTACATGTAGCTCTCCTGTTTTCCCAGTACCACTTATTGAAGGGACTGTCTTTTCTCCATTGCATATTCTTGCCTCCTTTGTCATAGATTAGGTGACCATAGGTGCGTGGGTTCTCTGCACTTTCTATACAGTTTCATTGATCTATATTTCTATTTTGTGCCAGTACCATACTGTTTTGATGACTACAGCTTTGTAGTATAGTCTGAAGTCAGGGAGCCTAATTCCTCCAGCTCCGTTTTTCTTTCTCAAGATTGCTTTGGACTCACTTGGAAGATGGTGGAAGGGTAAGACGCGGAGATCACCTTCCTTCCCACAGATACATCAGAAATACATCTACACGTGGAACAACTCCTACAGAACACCCACTGAACGCTGGCAGAAGACCTCAGACCTCCCAAAAGGCAAGAAACTCCCCACGTACCTGGGTAGGGCAAAAGAAAAAAGAATAAACAGAGACAAAAGAATAGGGACGGGACCTGCACCAGTGGGAGGGAGCTGTGAATGCAGAAAGATTTCCACACACCAGGAAGCCCCTTCATGGGCGGAGACTGTGGGTGGCGGTGGGGGGAAGTTTTGCACCTGCGGAGGAGAGCACAGCAACAGGGGTGCAGAGGGCAAGGTGGAGAGATTCCCGCACAGAGGATCGGTGCTGACCAGCACTCACCAGCCCGAGAGGCTTGTCTGCTCACCCGCTGGGGTGGGCGGGGCTGGGAGCTGAGGCTCAGGCTTCGGTCGGAGCGCAGGGAGAGGACTGGGGTTGGTGGCGTGTACACAGGCTGCAGGGGGTTAGTGCACCAAGGCTAGCTGGGAGGGAGTCCAGGAAAAAGTCTGGACCTGCCGAAGAGGCAAGAGACCTTTTCTTCCCTCTTTGTTTCCTGGTGTGCGAGGAGAGGGGATTAAGAGCGCTGCTTAAAGGAGCTCCAGAGACGGGTGTGAGCCGTGGCTAAAAGCGCAGACCCCAGAGACGGGCAGGAGACGCTAAGGCTGCTGCTTCCGCCACCAAGACGCCTGTGTGCGAGCACAGGTCACTATCCACACCCCCCTTCCGGGGAGCCTGTGCAGCCCGACACTGCCAGGGTCCCGGGATCCAGGGACAATTTCCCCGGGAGAACGCACAGCACGCCTCAGGCAGGTGCAACGTCATGTAGGCCTCTGCCGCCGCAGGCTCACCCCGTACTCCGTACCCCTCCCTCCCCCCAGCCTGAGTGAGCCAGAGTCCCCGAATCAGCAGTTCCTTTAACCCTGTCCTATCTGAGCGAAGAACCGACGCCCTCTGGCGACCTACACACAGAGGCGGGGCCAAATCCAAAGCTGAACCCCAGGAGCTGTGCGAACAAAGAAGAGAAAGGGAAATCTCTCCCAGCAGCCTCAGGGGCAGTGGATTAAATCTCCACAATCAACTTGATGTACGCTGCATCTGCGGAATACCTTAATAGACAAGGAATCATCCCAAATTGAGGAGGTGGACTTTGAGAGCAAGATTTATTATTTTTTCCTCCTTTCCTCTTTTTGTGAGTGTGTATGTGTATGCTTCTGTGTGAGATTTTGTCTGTATAGCTTTGCTTTCACCATTTGTCCTAGGGTTCTATCCATCTGTTTTTTTTGTTTTTTGTTTTTACTTAAAACAAGTTTTTTTTCTTAATAATTCTTTTTTATTTTAATAACTTTATTTTACCTTACTATATTTTATTTTCTTTTATCCTCTTTCTTTCTTTCTACTTTTCTCCCTTTTATTCTAAGCCGTGTGGATGAAAGGCTCTTGTTGCTGCAACCAAGAGTTAGTGCTGTGCCTCTGAGGTGGGAGAGCCAACTTCAGGACACTGGTCCACAAGAGACCTCCCAGCTCCACGTAATATCAAACGGTGAAAATCTCTGAGAGATTTCCATTTCAACACCAACACCCAGCTTCACTCAACGACCAGAAAGCTACAGTGCTGGACACCCTATGCCAAACAACTAGCAGGACAGGAACACAACGCCACCTATTAGCAGAGAGGCTGCCTAAAATTATAATAAGTCCACAGACACTCAAAAACACACCACCAGACATGGACCTGCCCACCAGAAAGACAAGATCCAGCCTCATCCACCAGAACACAGGCACCAGTCCCCTCCACCAGGAAGCATACACAACCCACTGAACCAACTTTAGCCACTGGGGACAGACACCAAAAACAACGGGAACTACAAACCTGCAGCCTGCAAAAAGGAGACCCCAAACACAGTAAGATAAGCAAAATGAGAAGACAGAAAAACACACAGCAGATGAAGGAGCAAGATAAAAACCCACCAGACCTAACAAATAAAGAGGAAATAGGCAGTCTACCTGAAAAGGAATTCAGAATAATGATCGTAAAGATGATCCAAAATCTTGGAAATAGAATAGATAAAATGCAAGAAACATTTAACAAGGACCTAGAAGAACTAAAGATGAAACAAGCAATGATGAAGAACACAATATATGAAATTAAAAATACTCTGGAAGGGATCAATAGCAGAATAACTGAGGCAGAAGAATGGATAAGTGATCTGGAAGATAAAATAGTGGAAATAACTACTGCTGAGCAGAATAAAGAAGAAAGAATGAAAAGAAATGAGGACAGTCTCAGAGACCTCTGGGACAACATTAAATGCACCAACATTCGAATTATAGCGGTTCCAGAAGAAGAAGAGAAAAAGAGACTGGGAAAATATTTGAAGAGATTATAGTTGAAAACTTCCCTAATATGGGAAAGGAAATAGTTAATCAAGTCCAGGAAGCACAGAGAGTCCCATACAGGATAAATCCAAGGAGAAACATGCCAAGACACATACTAATCAAACTGTCAAAAATTAAATACAAAGAAAACATATTAAAAAAAGCAAGGGAAAAACAACAAATAACACACAAGGGAATCCCCATAAGGTTAACAGCTGATCTTTCAGCAGAACCTCTGCAAGCCAGAAGGGAGTGGCAGGACATATTGAAAGTGATGAAGGAGAAAAACCTGCAACCAAGACTACTCTACCCAGCAAGGATCTCATTCAGATATGATGGAGAAATTAAAACCTTTACAGACAAGCAAAAGCTGAGGGAGTTCAGCACCACCAAACCAGCTTTACAACAAATGCAAAAGGATCTTCTCTAGGCAAGAAACACAAGAGAAGGAAAAGATCTATAATAACAAACCCAAAACAATTAAGAAAATGGAAACAGGAACATACATATCGATAATTACCTTAAATGTAAATGGATTAAATGCTCCCACCAAAAGACACAGATTGGCTGAATGGATACATAAAGAAGACCCATATATATGCTGTCAACAAGAGACCCACTTCAGACCTAGAGACACATACAGACTGAAAGTGAGGGGATGGAAAAAGATATTCCATGCAAATGGAAACCAAAAGAAAGCTGGAGTAGCAATTCTCTTATTTGTCAATTCCATGTATAATTTCAAAATTATTGGCTTCCCAGTGACCTGTAATGTAACATAGATATGATTTATATATAAACATATGTCTCCCATAAACCCTTTCATAATTCTCCCACCCTGTGGCTTTACTTTTCACTATGTCAATAGTGACTTGGATAGCCTCATCCACCAGAGGGCAGACAACAGAAGCAAGAAGAACTACAATCCTGCAGCCTGTGGGAAAAAACCCACAACCACAGGAAGATAGACAAGATGAAAAGGCAGAGGGCTATGTATCAGATGAAGAAACAAGACAAAACCTCAGGAAAACAAGTAAATGAAGTGGAGATAGGCAACCTTCCAGAAAAAGAATTCAGAATAATGATAGTGAAGATGATCCAGGACCTTGGAAAAAGAATGGAGGCAAAGATCGAGAAGATGAAAGAAATGTTTAACAAAGACCTAGAAGAATTAAAGAACAAATAAACAGAGATGAACAATACAATAACTGAAATGAAAACTACACTAGAAGGAATCAATAGCAGAATAACTGAGGGAGAAGAACGGATAAGTGACCTGGAAGACAGAATGGTGGAATTCACGGCTGCAGAACAGAATAAAGAAAAAAGAATGAAAAGAAATGAAGACAGCCTAAGAGATCTCTAGGACAATGTTAAACACAAAAACATTCACATTATACGGGTGCCAGAAGGAGAAGAGAGAGAGAAAGGACCAGAGAAAATATTTGAAGAGATTATAGTCGAAAACTTCCCTAACTTGGGAAAGGAAAGAGCCACCCAAGTCCAGGAAGTGCAGAGAGTCCCATACAGGATAAACCCAAGGAGAAACACACCAAGACACATAGTAATCAAATTGGCAAAAATTAAAGACAAAGAAAAATTATTGAAAGAAGCAAGGGAAAAATGACAAATAACATACAAGGGAACTCCCATAAGGTTAACAGCTGATTTCTCAGCAGAAACCCTACAAGTCAGAAGAGAGTGGCATGACATACTGAAAGTGATGAAAGGGAAAAACCTACAACCAAGATTACTCTACCCAGCAGGGATCTCGTTCAGATTTGATGGAGAAATCAAAAGCTTTACAGACAAGCAAAAGCTAAGAGAACTTGCACCACCAAACCAGCTCTACAGCAAATGCTAAAAGAACTTCTGTAGGTGGGAAACACAGAGAAGAAAAGGACCTACAGAAACAAACCCAAAACAATTAAGAAAATGGTAATGGGAACATACATATCGATAATTACCCTAAACGTGAATGGATTAAACGCTCCAATCAAAAGACACAGGCTTGCTGAATGCATACAAAAACGAGACCCATATACATGCTGTCTACAAGAGACCCACTTCAGACCTAGGGACACATTCAGACTGAAAGTGAGAGGATGGAAAAAGATATTCCATGCAAATGGAAATCAAAATAAAGCTGGAGTAGCAATACTCATATCAGATAAAATAGACTTTAAAATAAAGAATGTTACAAGAGACAACAAAGGACACTACATAATGTTCAAGGGATCAATCCAAGAAGAAGATATAACAATTATAAATATATATGCACACAACATAGGAGCACTTCAATACCTAAGGCAACTGCTAACAGCTATAAAAGAGGAAATCGAGAGTAACGCAATAATAGCGGGGGATTTAAACACCTCACTGACACCAATGGACAGATCATCCAAATAGAAAATTAATAAGGAAACACAAGCTTTAAATGACACAATAGACCAGATAAATTTAATTGATATATATAGGACATTCCATCCAAAAACAACAGATTACACTTTTTTCTCAAGTGCACACGGAACATTCTCCAGGATAGATCACATCTTGGGTCACAAATCAATCTTCAGTAAATAAAAAAACTGAAATTATATCAAGCATCTTTTCTGACCACAATGCTTTGAGATTAGAAATCAATTACAGGGGAAAAAAAAGTAAAAAACACAAACACATAGAGGCTATACAATACGTTACAAAATAACCAAGAGATCACTGAAGAAATCAAAGAGGAAATCAAAAAATACCTGGAGACAAATGACAATGAAAACAGGACAATCCAAAACCTATGGCATGCAGCAAAAGCAGTTCTAAGAGGGAAGTTTACAGCGATACAACCCTACCTCAAGAAATAAGAAAAATCTCAAATGAACAATCTCAAATGAACAATCTCAAATGAACCTTACACCTAAAAGAATTAGAGAAAGAACAAACAAAACCCAAAGTTAGCAGAAGGAAAGAAATCATAAAGATCAGAGCAGAAATTAATGAAACAGAAACCAAGAAAACAATAGCAAAGATCAATAAAACTAAAAGCTGGTTCTTTGAGAAGATAAACAAAATTGATAAACCATTAGCCAGACTCATCAAGAAAAAGAGGGAGAGGACTCAAATCAATAAAATTAGAAATGAAAAAGGAGAAGTTACAACAGACACTGCAGAAATACAAAGCATCCTAAGAGACTATTACAAGCAATGCTATGCCAATAAAATTGACAACCTGGAAGAAATGGACAAATCCTTAGAAAGTATAACCTTCCAAGACTGAACCAGGAAAAAATAGAAAATATGAACAGATCAATCACAAGTAATGAAATTGACACTGTGATTAAAATTCTTCCAACAAACAAAATCCCAGGACCAGATGGCTTCACAGGTGAATTATATCAAATATTTACAGAAGAGCTAATACCCATCCTTCCCAAACTCTTCCAAAAAATTGCAGAGGAAGGAACACTCCCAGACTCATTCTCTGGGGCCACCATCACCCTGACACCAAAACCAGACAGAGATACTACAAAAAAAGAAAATTACAGACCAATATCACTGATGAATATAGAAGTAAAAATCCTCAACAAAATACTAGCAAACTGAATCCAACAACACATTAAAAGGATCATACACCATGATCAAGTGGGATTTATCCCAGGGATGCAAGGATTCTTCCATATACACAAATCAATCAATGTGATACACCACGTTAACAAATTGAAGGATAAAAACCATATGATCATCTCAAAAGATGCAGAAAAAGCTTTTGACACAATTCAACACCCTTTTATGATAAAAACTCTCCAGAAAGTGGGCATAGAGGGAACCTACCTCAACATAATATAGACCATATACGACAAACCCACAACAAACATCATTCTCAATGGTGAAAAACTGAAAGCATTTCCTCTAAGATCAGGAACAAGACAAGGATGTCCACTCTCACCACTATTATTCAACATAGTTTTGGAAGTCCTACCTATGGCAATCAGAGAAGAAGAAGAAATAAAAGGAATACAAATTGGAAAAGAAGAAGTAAAACTGTCACTGTTTGTAGATGACATGATACTATACATAGAGAACCCTAAAGATGCCTCCAGAAAACTACTAGAGCTAATCAATGAATTTGGTAAGTTGCAGGTTACAAAATTAATGCACAGCAATCTCTTGCATTCCTATACACTAATGATGAAAAATCTGAAGGAGAAATTAAGGAAACACTCTCATTTACCATTGCAACAAAAAGAATAAAATACCTAGGAATAAATCTACCTAAGGAGACAAAAGACCTGTATGCAGAAAAGTATAAGATACTGATGAAAGAAATTAAAGATGATACAAACAGATGGAGAGATATACCATGTTCTTGGACTGAAAGAATCAATATTGTGAAAATGACTATACTACCCAAGCAATCTACAGATTCAATGCAATCCCTATCAAATTATCAATGGCATTTTTTACAGAACTATAACAAAAATCTTAAAATTTGTATAGAGACACAAAAGGCACCCAGTAGCCAAAGCAGTCTTGAGGGAAAAATATGGAGCTGGAGGAATCAGACTCCCTGACTTCAGACTATACTACAAAGCTACAGTAATCAAGACAATATGGTGCTGGCACAAAAACAGAAACATAGATCAATGGAAGAAGATAGAAAGCCCAGAGGTAAACCCACGCACCTATGGTCAACTAATCTATGATAAAGGAGGCAAGGATATACAGTGGAGAAAAGCCAGCCTCTTCAATAAGTGATGCTGGGAAAACTGGACAGCTACATGTAAAAGAATGAAATTAGAACACTCCCTAATACCATATACAAAAATAAACTCAAAATGGATTAGAGACCTAAACATAAGACTGGACACTGAAAAACTCTTAGAGAAAAACATAGGAAGAACACTGTTTGACATAAATCACAGCAAGATCTTTTTTGATCCACCTCCTAGTGTAATGGAAATAAAAACAAAAATAAACAAATGGGACCTAATGAAACTTAAAAGCTTTTGCAAAGCAAAGGAAACTACAAACAAGATGAAAAGACAACCCTCAGAATGGGAGAAAATATTTGCAAATGAATCAATGGACAAAGGATCGATCTCCAAAATATATAAACAGATCATGCAGCTCAATATTAAAAAAACAAACAACCTAATCAAAAAATGGGCAAAAGACCTAAATAGACATTTCTCCAAAAGAGACATACAGATGGCCAAGAAGCACATGAAAAGTTGCTCAACATCACTAATTGTTAGGGAAATGCAAATCAAAATTACAGTAAGGTATCACCTTATACCAGTCAGAATGGCTATCATCAGATAATCTACAAACAACAAATGCTGGAGAGGGTGTGGAGAAAAGGGAACCCTCTTGCATTGTTGGTGGGAATGTAAATTGATACAGCCACTATGGAGAACTGTATGGAGGTTCCTTAAAGAACTAAAAATAGAATTACCATATGACCCAGCAATCCCACTCCTGGGCATATACCCAGAGAAAACCATAATTAAAAAGACACATGCACCCCAATGTTCATTGCAGCACTATTTACAATAGCCAGGTCATGGAAGCAACCTAAATGCCCATCGACAGACGAATGTATAAAGAAGTTGTGGTACATATATACAATGGAATATGACTCAGCCATAAAAAGGAACGAAATTGGGTCATTTGCAGAGATATGGATGAATCTAGATACTGTCATACAGAGTGAAGTAAGTCAGAAAGAGAAAAACAAATATCGTATATTAACGCATATATATGGAACCTAGAAAAATGGTACAGATGACCGGTTTGCAGGACAGAAATTGAGACACAGATGTAGAGAACAAACGTATGGACACCAAGGGGTGAAAGTGGCAGGGGTCGGTGGTGTGATGAATGGGTAGATTGGGATTGACATATATACCTTAATATGTATTAAATGGATAACTAATAACCTGCTGTATAAAAAAATAAATAAAATAAAATTCAATAATTCAAAAAAAAGTGTCCTGTGTAATCAGAATTTCATCTTTATTCATATATACACAACAAACATTTAATGTAGATCAATTTATGCATTATTATTGATGGTTAGTGCTTTGTATAAAATTTTTTTCCCAATGTTAAGTGTATAAAGAAATTCTCCTATATCCAACGTTTTAAGTTTTTACCTTTAAATTAATTAATTTGAGGCATAGTGTTAAATAGTCAAGTTTCATCTTTATTCACATATGCTCAACAAATTTTACTATAAATTATTTTCATCATTATTAATCATTTTGAACTCATTTTTTGTTTCCATTATGTTTTTACTCATGATTCATTTGGCCCTTGAACAGCGTGGGAGTTTAGGGGCATCGGCACTTCACCTAGTGGAAAATCCAAGTATAACTTATAGTTGGTCCTCTGTTCTGTGGTTCTGCTACCAACAATGGGTAGTGTAGTACTCTAGTGTTTACTACTGAGAAAAAGCCATGTGTAAGTGGAACTGTCCATTTCAAATGCCTGTTGTTCAAGGATCCTCTGTATTTAGCAGTCTATTTTGTTTTAAAAATATAAGGATTTTCTGCTCATATTCTTGTAATGAAATTCTAACTTAAACTCATTGTGGTCTATGAAAAATGATGCATCATTTTAATCCTTTAAACATTTTTGAGACCTACTCTATGGCCTAATCTATGGTCAACATCTATATGTGCTTGTAAAGTGTGTAATCTGCCTTTGTTGGGTAAGATGCTCTATATGTGTTCGTTTTTTCATCAGCTGTTCATAACTTCTATAACATTACTAATCAATTTATAAGATGTACTTTAAAATCTTCTCGAATGACTATGAAGACATTTCTTCCTGAGTAGCATCCACTCACTGCTGCTGTTGAAAATTCTCCCTTTGCTCTGCCATTCATTTGAAAGTGTGTAATCTATTTTACTCTACTCGTCCTTAAGATTTCTGCTATTTCTTTATAATATTGATTTCTAGGTATAGATTTCTTTTCTGTATCCTGCTTGAGATTTATTGGTATTTTTTTAACCTCTAACTGCATTTTTGTCATCAGTTTTAACAAAATCTCAACCGCTATCTCACTATATATTACTTTTCCCCCCTATTCTCTCTCTCTTCTTCTAGAACTTTAATTCAACATACGTTCAACCTTCTAATTCTACTGTTTTCTATATTTTTATCTTTATGCCTGTCTGTGCTCTATTCTTTTTTTTTTTTTTTTTGGTACGCGGGCCTCTCACTGTTGTGGCCTCTCCCGTTGCGGAGCATAGGCTCCGGACGCGCAGGCTCAGTGGCCATGGCTCACAGGCCCAGCCGCTCTGCAGCATGTGGGATCCTCCTGGACCGGGGCACGAACCCATGTCCCCTGCATCGGCAGGCGGACTCTCAATCACTGCACCATAGGAAGCCCTGTGCTCTATTCTTGACAATTCTTTCTGAGCTATTTCAGGTTAGTAATTCTATTTTCATCTCTGTCTAATCTGTTATTAACTTTATTCACTGTGACTTTAATTTTGGTGTTTTCATATTTCTCACTTTTAGAAGTTGTATTTAGGTCTTTTTCAGATGTCATTTTTTTAAGGTTAATGTTCCCCGGAGTGCTTTTTTTTTTTTTTCACACACACACACACACACACACACACACACACACACACTGTATTTTATTTTTACAAGAGGTAAATAAACTGACACCAAGCATTGTAAATGGATGACCACAACAAAAGCAATAATGATTGCAATTACCAAACATGAAACACACTATGTCATAATATTGACATTCAGTCCAGGAATCCTCCACTGTAACAGCTCCTTTACTTTGCAGTAAAAATTGATTTGTATATTTTTTGCCTCTGAGTCCTTGTGAGATTTTTTTTTTATTATTCAAACAGAAAGTCACAAAGATTATAATCATCCTCATCAGTTCACTCAGTCCCATGTAATTAATTTTTTTTCATCTTGATCTTTTGTTAGCACTTTTATGAGTTCATCAGATTTCCATTAGGGTTCTGAAAATGCTTATTCATTCAGTTCAGCAGTACGGTCAGTTACCAGAAACCTGTACTTGTCAGCGTCTTCTCCATGAATTCCTTGAAGATGAAACGCTTTTATAGGAACATTTTTGCAAAAGCATCAGAGTCCACCCAGAACTGTCTGTAAATGACAAAAGACTTAAAAATGACAATGGTTAAAGATTTGATGAAAGTTCATAATAATGCAATTGACAAGGAAATTTAGTAATTTCTGAGATATACATTTTAAAGTAATAACTAGAATTATAACATGGGAGTGCTTTTAAAGCTTGTTTTTATTTCAGCATAATTTTTTTTGCAATCTATATTTTATTTTACTAATAGTATTGTCCCAATAATTAAAGTATTTTTCTCTTATCATCTATTGTTTATTAGTCATGGTGTCTTATATCTTTGCTTGCTTGTTGATCTGTTTATATTTGACTATATGCTTGTCATTATACTTGAAAAACAATATTTAGGTGTAATTCAAACACTGGAATTAAGTGAATTTCCTCTACATTTGTATTTGATTTTGCCAGGTACTTTAGCAAACAGTCCATAACAACATTAATCGAAGTTCAAGGTATGAGAGTCCATGAAAGTCCAGTACTATTTCCATCTTTCATGAAATTACATGCAAGCACTTGCCCATTAACTCTTCTTTGTTACTTTGAGTATGTAAACTTTTCAGTTCCCAGCTTATTGTGAGGAGGGTTTGACTAGACCTGCTTGTGTGGGTCTTGGTCTTTGATTTGATTTTTTTTAAATTTCTTTTATTTTTTAAAATTTATTCATTTTTTATTTTTTTAACATCTTTATTGGAGTATAATTGCTTTACAGTGGTGTGTTAGTTTCTGCTTTATAACAAAGTGAATCAGCTATACATATACATATATCCCCATATCTCCTCCCTCTTTGATTTCTATACCTCTCACTTTATATGCTCATTAAAACAGAAGTTCGAATTTTGTGGGTTCAGCAAATTTCCACAGAGCAATAGTAACTGTCTAACTGGACACCCATTATTCCTTCAGTTTGGGCCTGGTATTCACTCCTACATTTGCATTTCTTCAAGGCTTTTAAGGTTTTTAGCCATTTTAAACAGGTTTCTTTCGGTTGTTTTTGGTGGGAAGATCGGCATGAAATCCTAGTCACTGTTAATGAAATCCCTTATCCACATCTCTATTAAGATCATTGGGAGCATATATATTTGACTCCCATTTCTTCGCATGCTACTCTTTATCCTTTACTTTGTAAAAAAGTTACGTTAAAGTTTTTAAAATAAAATAAAGTGTTGTAAAACTTTAATTAACAATAAATTAAAATTACCCAGATGCTAAGGCACTAATAAAGCTGTTATACTATTTTCGTTTCTTTTTCCCTGTTTTCTGCATATTACTTTTCAGATGCATGAAGAAATTTCATGAGGTTGCAGTCATAAACCGTGCATTAGAGGAAGGATTAAGTTCTTGGCAGCTCTGAAAATAAGCTATAACCTGTGTATATTTATATAT
The DNA here is from genome assembly GCF_005190385.1 of Monodon monoceros. Taxonomy (NCBI): domain Eukaryota; kingdom Metazoa; phylum Chordata; class Mammalia; order Artiodactyla; family Monodontidae; genus Monodon; species Monodon monoceros. The sequence continues at coordinate 101,329,073 of NW_021703778.1, forward strand.
AGGGAGAGGATCCTTAACTTTGATAACATTTTCAAGTGGGCTTATCATAATCCATGGAAGACTGAGAATTGTATTAGCTTTCAATTCTGATACTTTTGCAAAAATTTTACTATATTGTAGTGCTTTCTATGCCAACAGAGAAACTTTGAAGTATTGTGAAAACTGTCTCACAACCCCTTGTGTTTCTCTGCAGGACTCTGCCGTGCCTTTCTCTCAGTGATGAATGCCTGGGTCCACTTCTTTATGTGTTACAGGGAGCACAGCAGTGACGTACCTCCTTCTTAGGAGCTGTCACCCCCGGGGCAGAGTTGGGATTAGGTTGATGGGACTCTTATACCATGGATGAATAGGATTTGAGATGTTTTTCCACCGGGGTCTGATGGCTTGCAACAAAATCAAGTCACTAGGCCTTTTCTGCATGCAGAGAACCTTCTGGGACATAAAGGCCTTTGCCTTGAGTAGGAAGCAGGAGAACAGAAGTCGTCCACAGTGTCAGGATTTCACTGAGAGTTTGCTGGGGCTCAAGTGACCTGAGAGCATAATGGTCAGTGGCAGAGCCTCATTCTTCCCTTTCCTTTCTCTGGCAGTGCCCTCCACACACTCAGGAGAGAGAGCTACTCAATCTGCATGACAACTTCTAGAAAGAAGTGGGAGCAGCAAGGGTCTCAACAGGGGGCTAAGGCCAAAGGGTGAAGACATGCAGGCTCCAGTCAATGAGGGAGAGGAAGGAGGAAATAGACAGCTCCCAGCTTTGATGCTTGTAGGGATTATTGAATTAGGTGGGTTTGAGGTTCTGGGACACAGTGACCCGGTCCCCATCCCTGTTGCCCTGGGTTCCCATTTCCACGGCCAGCAATGACTCAGCAGCTGTGCGGGATATTGCGCTGAAGCCTTGGGTTACTGTCTTCCCCCACATCACTGGCAGTTCGTGGGCAAGCCTCTTGGGCAGCCTCGGGTGATGAAACCTAGCACAGCAGCAGGAGAACGGGAATGCGAATTCTCAAGCCCCCACCCTCACCCTTCCTTCCTCTTTCAGGGGCTCAAAGTCTGGCAGGAGGAAGACCAGCAGCAACTGACTGGGCAGACTTCCCAGGACGATGCAGCCACTCCTGCTCCTGGTGGTCCTTCTCCTGCCCCCCAGGGCTAGGGCAGGTGAGTGACCGTCCCCATCCTCAGAGGCCAACCCCATCCCATAGACTCTGGAGCCAGACCACTCAGGCACTTCCTAACCCTGTATCATTGGGCAGCTTGTATGAGTTCAGAGTTCCTCAGCTCCATCATCTATAAAACAGGAATTATGTCAGGCCTACCTCAGAGAGTTGACATGAGAGCTAAATGACTTAGTGTACATAAAATTCTTGGAGTCGTCCTGGCACGTACTACTTGCTATATAAACATGCTCTCTGAACTCATTCTGCAGCTCCTGTGGCAGAGCCTAGGAGATAAAGATACAGCAATAGCAGGCCCGCCGGCTCATCCTTAGAGCCTGAAATTCATGAGCTGGCCGTGAGCTGGATTCACAGGGATCTGGGAGACTCCCTGAGGAAGAAAGTACCACGGGACTTCAGGGAGAGGCTGCCCAGAGGGCTCCAGATCTGCCATCCCCACAGCAGAGGAACCTTCCTCATTATGGGAGGCTGCAGCTGGCCTTGCCTTCTGGGGAGGTGGGAGGGAGCTGAGGCTGGGATGGGGAGCCAGCAGCGTTTCCTGCAGAATCCTGGAGCCTCCCCCAAGGCTGGTGCCCTGCAGACCCAGTTCTCATGAACCACCAGCTTCTCCGGCCCCTGTAGCACCTCTCCTGCCTCGCCATCTTCTGACATTTCTGGAGCCACCAAGCCGAAGCCCACACACCTATCAGTGCAGAGATAAGTGCCTAATGCTTCCTTCCAGGGCAGATCATCGGAGGCCAAGAGGCCAGGCCCCATTCCCACCCTTACATGGCATATGTTCAGATCCAAACTCCACGTCTGCAAACTTGTGGGGGGTTTCTGGTGCGAGAAGACTTTGTGATGACAGCAGCTCACTGCTTGGGAAGGTGAGGCACTAAGGGGCTTCTGGGCACCAGCAGAGCAGGTCCAGAAGGTTTCATGAGAGGAGCCATTGAAAGCAGGGTTCTAGCAATAAAGGGGTGAAAAAAGAGCAGGTAGGGCTTGGGGAGCAGGGAGCAGGCCATTGTAAATGGGGAGAAAGGAGGACCTGATCAAAAAGAGCAAGATGGGGAGATGGAAGGCACGCATTGGGGCTCAAAATATGAATTCAAGCTCCTTTCTTATTGTAGGGGAGGCCAAATATAAGGTCGCTGGGTTTCCCACCACCCCCAGCTCAAGGCTGTGGAGACCAAGGGCATAGAGCCCAGTGCCAGAGCCCTCCCGTGTCCACCTTCCCTTGGCTGATGTCTCGCCACCCTGGGCTGTCGCGTGACCTGCATCGGGGAGTGCAGTTCCTGCAGCTCACACCTACCTCTAGGCTCCCTTTCCTTTGCAGACAAATAAGTGTCATCCTGGGGGCCCACAACATCAGGACGTTGGAAAGGACTCAGCAGCGCATACCGGTGCTCAGAGCCATCCCCCACCCCACGTACAATCAGCGGAACAACCAGAATGACATCATGTTACTGCAGGTACCGACCCACTGGTACTTCGCCCGGGCGGCTCCCTCCCAGCTTGGGGGACCAGGGAGGGGGAAGCCGAGCAGACTCCCAGGGTGGTGGTGGGCATGGGGTGAGCGTGGCACAGACAGTCCCTGAGTGCCTGCATGCTTCCTGCCAGCTGAGAAGCAGAGTCACACGTAATCGAGCTGTGAGGCCGGTGGCTCTGCCGCAGACCCAGGACAGCCTGAGTCCTGGGACCCTGTGCACCGTGGCCGGCTGGGGCCTTCTGGGCCTGAACAGGAGAACAGACGTGCTCCAAGACGTGCAGCTGGCAGTGCAGAGGAACGGGGAGTGCAGTAGACGCTTCGTGTTCTACACTGGCCAGACACAGATTTGTGTGGGTGACCCAAGAGAGAGGAAATCCGCCTTCCTGGTAAGACCACGGGCATCTGCCGACACTGTCCGAGACAAAGGGCCGTGGGCAGACTGGGCAGTGGGGACAGACTACATCCCCATGGCCTCAGTCTGGGGCCCAGAGCAGAGTGAGGTGGGGGACTTTTCCCCCGTCAATCCGGTCTCTGGGGGAATAGCAGGTGCACCAGACACAGGACGTACATGTGCAGCGTTTTCCTGGGGCCGGTGAAGGTACCTTGACCTGGGTTGTTCTGGAGGATAACCATAGCCAGGGCTGAAGCCCAGTGATGGAAAAATCCAGAAGCTCGACTTCTGCTCCCCCTCACCCTCCCATCTCACACACAGCCAGCAGTGGAAGGAGCCCACCCACGCCTGTCTTCTCTGAGGGCGGGCCTTAGGGCCGCAGGAGCGGGGAGGCCTGGAGAATGGAGGCCCGGCTTAGTGTCCCTTCCTCTGGTTGCCCACAGGGGGACTCCGGTGGCCCCCTTGTGTGTAACAACGTGGCCCAGGGCATCGTCTCCTACGGAAACAGGTTTGGCACTCCTCCAGCAGTCTTCACCAGGATTTCCAGCTTCCTGCCCTGGATACGGAGAACGATGAGACGCTTCAAAGAGTGGGGGCTGGAGTGACACCCCCTGTCACTGACTCCCCTTCTCTGGGGCAGAGCCCAGATCCAGGGCGGTTCCCAGAGCCTTAATAAACATCCACATCTAGAGTGGAAATAACCGATTCCTCATTTGTTCATTAAACATGATTCAATACACAGCAAATGTGTGCCAGGACTGAGTGTGAGCTCCTCCAGGAAATGGGGTCTCTTCCCCAGGACAAGTGAATCCCCGTCGCCCCCATCCTGGGAGTCAGGGTGAGCTTCTTCTCTCCTCCAAGCCATGCATTCCTCCATCTCCCCTCCACCCGCTCTGGGGAGTGATGGAAGGACCTATCTCTTCCCAGAGTAAGGCTCCTTATTCTCCACCCTACCAGAGACCCTCCTTTAGGTATTAAAGTGTACCCCCAAACTGTGTGCCACTGGCGTGGGTAGGACAGGCAGATCAAAGGAACGATTGAAATTCTATACAAGGCCCAATTGAACATATGGTTAACAATTCTCAAATCACTGAGAAACAATTAACTTTTAATAGACGACATTGAAACAAAATAGAGAATCATTGGGGAAAAAAGATAAAGTGGGGTCCACACTCCTCATCGTAATCCGAAATGACACTCAGATGGGATCAAAGATCTAAATGTAACAACTCAATCCATACGAGTACTAGAAGGAAAAAATAATTTACTTCCTTAAAAATATCTAACAAAGCACCCATATCAAAGCTGCGCTATTCACAATGCCCGAGAGATGGGAGCAACCCGAGTGTCTATGGACGGCCAGAGTTTCTGAAACCTTTACCCATACCAGCCCTGACTGTACTATAGACCAATGTTCTCATTTTCAATGTGATGAGGGTCTCCTTCTGATTTCGTTACTCTAAAATTATACAATACAGTATGTTGCCTAAAATAACTTGACTTTATACTAAAGATTAGCTTATGACTGATACATCAATATTATATTCAAATAATAGATTTCCGAAGTCACATAGCTTAAAACCGTGCTTTTAACACGTCAAGGTAACTGTAAAGAATCAGCTGGGAAGTTCTTCTCTGTTCATCAAAATGGTAATTACTCCTCGCAGTGGGACATTTCCCACCTGAATTTTTGCAGTTTCCGTAATCTTGAATAATCACTGAACACATATCAAAGCGACTGATATGCAGAAATGCTTTGGTAAATTTGATCATTCTTTGATAGCTATTTCTTGCCAGAAACTCATTTGCCTAACATTCAGTGTAAGTCATTTATCAACAAAATTTTAATCAATAATACATCTTTGAAATTACTCAGTCATTTTTCCTATATTTGCTACCACCTACCCATAGGAATTCTCTCTTGCTTGTATGTTCTGCGGGAAAACAGTCTCATTGTTAATTGTTTGCGTTGGCAGGTGGAAAGAATACTTGACGATGGAGGGGGGAGGAGAGAGCTGTGGAAGAGCCCTCGTCCAGCCCTTCCTCTCTGTGACATTTACTTAGAGCCCCAGAGCACCGCCCAGGTCAGGACTCAGTCCCCAGGAAACTCCCAGGGCAGACCCATCTCTCCTCTAAGCCTCTCCCTGCCAGTCAGCACTTCCAAGGCAGCTCTCTGCCTCCAGCGGCCCTGCCAGAAACGTTTCTACAGACCTCACCGTGCTCACCTCCAGAGGACAATTCCCTTCATGACCATCCCAGAAGCCACTTCCACCGCCTCTCACAGCTCAGCACCCTCCCCCGATAAGTAAACCGCAGCAGCAGAGCTTTGGCAAGAAACCATTTTGCACACCAAAAGCTAGAGGAAAAGAACACAACTCCTCCCACTTTCTTTCTCCACTTTCCACCTCTGTGCCCTGGAAGCCCTACTGACTTGTCTGGAAAGTCACAAAACCATGGCAAGCTCATGGACAGAAACCCCACCGGGAACTTCTCTCCTGACCCCATAGCTCAGGCAGACTTCCGGTCCCCCAGAGGCCTGGTGCCTGTGCCCTGGGGCAGAGCATCAGAGTCAGGAGAAGCTAGCCACTGGCGATTTGTCATAACTATAGCAACGTCACAGAAGTGAGGTCTGGTAACCTTGATAATGGTTGTCTGAGTTTGTCTGGGAAATGGTGGGTGCCCCAGGGGAAAGCCACCTGAACCTCGGGTTGGAGAAGAGAGGGCAGCCCAGGACTGCCTAAGGAAATGTCTTTCTTATAGAAATGTGAAAAAACTCTCAGAAGTGGATGAAATCTTCCAAATACATTATGAACCATTTCAAGGTTTTAGTTGGCATGACCCCCAGAACAACTAAAATACCCATTAGTCTGATACCCATCAAGATTTCTTTGTCGCCAGCAGTACCACTCCTGGGCGTATATCCCGACAAAACTCTAATCCTAAAAGATACCTGCACTCCTATGTTCATAGCAGCACCATTCACAATAGGCAAGACATGGTAGCAACCTAAATGTCCATCAGCAGATGAATGGATAAAGAAGATGTGGTACACGTATACAATAGAATACCACTTGTTCTTTTTTATAACTGAAATAGCACCATTTGCAGTAACATGGATGCAACTAGAGTTTATCATACTAAGTGAAATAAGTCAGAAAATGAAAGACAAAAACCATATGATATCACTTATATGTGAAATCTAAAATATGACACAGATGAACCTATCTACGAAAGAGAAACAGACTAAAAAATAGAGAACAGACTTGTGATTGCCAGGGGGGGGGGGGTGGGGGGGGGGGTGGAGTGGGAGGTTGGGCTTAGCAGATGTAGGATATTATATAGGGAATGGATGAACAGCAAGGTCCTACTGTGTAGCACAGAGAGAACTACATGCAGTATCGTATGATTAACCATTATGAAAAAGAATATTTTTTAAAAATAATGTATTTATGTATAACTGAATCACTTTGCTGTACAAAAGAAATTAACACAACATTGTAAATCAGCTATACTTCAATTAAAAAAATAGGGCTTCCCTGGTGGCACAGTGGTTGAGAATCTGCCTGCTAATGCAGGGGACACGGGTTCGAGCCCTGGTCTGGGAAGATCCCACATGCCGCGGAGCAACTAGGCCCGTGAGCCACAACTACTGAGCCTGCGTGTCTGGAGCCTGTGCTCTGCAACAAGAGAGGCCGCGATAGTGAGAGGCCCACCCACCGCGATGAAGAGTGGTCCCTGCTCGCCACAACTAGAGAAAGCCCTCGCACAGAAACAAAGACCCAACACAGCCCTAAATAAATAAATAAATTTTAAAAAATAAGATTGCTTTTTCAAGTTTCCACCATATTTTCAGAAGTATAATTTTCCCAGGCTACATTATAATCCACTGTTTTGTTGTACAAAACATTACTAAACCGTCCGTAAATTTAACAGGCCTCTCTCCAAACACTCCCCCCGCCCAGTATCCCACACTCACTTTGCCCTGGCGGGAGCAGATCAGATGGCTCCACTGACTAGCCATTGGCTCTGCCTGCTCAGGGACCTTCCTGAGTTACAAGCCCTGGGATGGTACTATGGGTTCCCAGAAAGGCAAGACTCTTTTGTGCTCCTCACCTTCTGTCCCAGTGAGCCGCAGTCAACAGGAAGTTGTCTTATGCCAGGAAACCCCTACATCTGCTCCAGTCTTGTTTGTTGTCATAGAAACATACAGAGACCATGTAGGGTGGGGCTTGCGGTCTGGTCTTTCTGCCTCATTTGATCTCTCCTGAAAGAGAAAATTTCCCTGGATCTCTCTGTTCATAGGAAACAGGACGGGCACTGCCTCGTGACCTAAAACAATGGGATGTCCAGAGGAGGATAGTCTGCAGTGGTCTTCAGGGACTCAGCACAATGAGATGGGGGCTCCAGGCTTCCCTGGGCAGCACGGCGGGCTTGCAGCATGACCTGTTTCCTTGCTTAGCTCTTATCTCCCTGTAGAGATGAGGAGCTCAGCCCTTGTTCTGGAGCACTTCAAATACATGTGAAGGGGAAGGGATCTGTCTTCCAGATAAACCATCTAGAAGACCTGGAAATAAATCTCTCTGACCTACCCTGGTTATTTCTTTGTCCCCGAGATTTTCAGACCCCCTGTGCCCTGCTTACTTCCAGGTGAGACTGGTTTCTAAACCCTGAAAATTTGAGCTCATGGAGCGGAATGCTCTGGCTTCTTTCTCCCCCATCATGAGTCAGGCACATAGTAAATGTCCCACAAATACTTGTTGGATAAGTGAATGAACAGTCCCCCAAATTGCTTTTGGTCCTAATGCAGCCTGAACCTCAGCACAGGTTTATCTTTTTAAGGAATTTAGCCATCAAGATAAAGAGGAACACATGTACGGGATTAGAAATCAGAGTGAGGTTGGGAAATGGGAGGAGGGGGCCTGGGTGGAAGCCAGCTTCCATTAGGGCCATGATCAGTGGTGAGGCAACACTGAGAGGCCCACTTAGGTTCTGGATATATCTGCCCTGGTGGAGCAGGGTGGATCAAGAAAGTGGGGAGAGTGAGAAGGTGACATCTAGGAAACAGTGTAAGATAGCTCTTTCATTCTTGGTCTAGACAATAGCTCTTGGGATAGAGCAACCCACTCTTAGCTTTGGAGAATGGGAAGTTATAAGCCTCATTTTCAGCTTTCCCTCCACACCAGGATCCTGTGCCATCCTAATTATAAGTAACTTTCCATGTGCCAAGGTGTGACCTGTGGAGAGGAGAAGACCCACCAGGTCTCCGTGGAAGTCTTTCCTGTAATCTGTGCACTATATACCCAGTGGCAGGTCTGGGGTTTAGCAAATTTCTGGGAATGGACTGAGGCAAGGAACAATCATAGCAATAGTCTTGCTGGGGCACTGGGGAAGTGCTGCTGCTGGAATAAGCCAGGCCTCTGAGGATAGGGAGAGTCACTTACCTCTTTCAGCCCTGGAGGTAGGAGATTGGCCACTAAGCACAGGAGCAGCAGCATATTCTCTGAAAAGCTGAGCAGGCCTGAAGTGGCATGTGACTTCTCCTTCCAGGTTTTTGCAATCCTGAGTTTCAAAGGGCAGGCTCAGGGCCCACCAATTTACTCCTGGTTCTACTGATTCTCAAGACATGAGCTTTCATCAGAAAAGCCTGTATGGTGAGGGTGTTGCAAGAACCCCATTCTTGGGCCCTTGGTAGTCAGCATGATCACGTTTACCTAGAGAAAATCCTGAACTCTGAATGGAGGAAGGGCTTTGGGGGGTTTGGGCACTAATCAGAAATGGTGTCCCTTTCCTCTAAGTTCAATCCTCCAAGAGCATAAATCTGACTCCACCATGCTTTTTGTTTGTCATTAGGTAACTGTCTACTTCCTAGAAAAAAAAAAACAAAAAAGCATACAACTATCCAATTATACTCTTTGCAGAGCTTCGGAGTTTTTTTTTGATAGCTGAAGCTGTTGTTCTAAATGCAAAAGTACCAAGAAAAAGTCTTTCCTAAAACACATTAGCCAAGAGCCTAGCCATCCATCAATTTCTTGGTAGTTTCAGGCAACTGCAAACTGTTGGGGAAGGGGGTGAGGACCAGAGATTGAGGATGAAGTGGAGGTGGGGTATTGATGAGAGTACCAGGAAGATAAGGTGATGACAGAATAGGAGAGTTTAAGAAGAGGGGTTTGACAGACAAATGCACCTGAGTTTATTGTGTGGTCCAGTTCCAGGTAGCCCTTATAAAGCCAGTATTATTCTCAACTTGTTGATATTTCAAAGGTTTAAAAGACCCCAATATTAAAGTAGCTGGGAAGCATCAGGTAGAGACGGAAAGAGGATAAACAAACTTTGTCATTCATTCTAAGTTTTCCAGGTCACTCCTCTCCCACCTGGCCCAGGTAATCTGGGCTCTAGGGAAGACCATGATGTGGGCAAATGTTCTGCCCCCCAAGGCTCCTTGCTCCTGGTGAGGAACCAGGCATATTTGCTCACGCAGTTCTCTGCACACAGGTGCTTAGGGTTGTCAGCCTTTAGAAGGGCAAGTTCCAAGCTATGATCCTACTTAGAATACAGGCAATCAGCCAGACAGCTTAGATTACTTCTATTTGTTCTTTTATAATTTCGTACAGACATGAGAAGACTTCTAGAATCTTATCTCAAACTGAACATAAGGTTTAAGCTGTTTTTGCATCATTGGCTCAGTCATTACCCACAAGGTAGAACATATATCTTCTCATTTTCATTCTCTGCCTCAAGAATGACAGTTCCTTAAAGGGGATATATTGCCTCTTACCTTTGATGATTTACCTCTCCTCCCCACCGCCAATTTGCAAACCACAAGTATGCTCAGCAATGTTGCAGTAATTTTTTAAATAACTGTGTTGACACACTGGTCTTTAACGCACCTATAAACTATTATTTATGATGTTTGGGAAGTACAGAAAATCAACGATGATAGACTATAATTTTAGCCCAAAGCAGGTGTTTATCATTTTAACGAATCTTGTCACATAGAACCATGAGAGTTTTCACAGTTTCTGCAGCCGGTTTCCTGTGCATTTGGCAGTGCTCTCACATTTTTCTGATAGGCAGTTTTCCTCTGAGCTATTTGGACTCCACCTTGGACTACACTTCCACCCCACACATGGCTCAGGCCTCCCTTCTTCCAGGGTTCCCCATGGATGCACGTAATAGTGATCAGCCGTTGTCTCTGCTCTCCTTCCACTCGCCCCCTCCTCCTACCTCACCTGACCCACAGCTAGCTCTGCTGCACAGACCAAGGGCAAAAGGCACCTGTGTCTGAGCTTGGCGATCCTTCCAGAAGAGCAGCTGGCTGCTCTTGTGAAGTTAACACTAACCAATTTGTAATTGCTTCAGAACTTTTCAGTGAACAGAAGTAAAAAAGGAAGAAGGAAAATGAACAGGGTGTCAGATGTGTGGGACACTACATGCAACATATGTTTAGGGAGTCCCAGAAGCAGGGGAGACGGTTGAAAATTTCACAATATTGATGGGAAAAAAAAAAAACCCTGAAGCATTAATGTTCAAAACCAAGAAGCTCAGTGAACTCCAAGTAGGATAAAGTATCATAGAAGAATGGGCAAGATTTCCCCCATGCCTACTTCCCTTCTATCCTAGATCTCATCATTTTATTTCCAGTCCAGCCCTCTCTTCAGATAGCACCTCTGGCTCATTCTCTCCCACAGCTGCTCCTTCTGTGTTATGTTCGCATGTGAGAAGTGCTGGGATGGAGCTACTTCTGGGGTCTATGACATCATTCAGACATGGGGCCTCTTCTCCTTGATCTAGAAACCTAAGTGTTCTTAAGGGAAAAGTAGCTTCAACAGTGCTGTCCATGTGCAGAAGAGGTAGCTGACCGCTTTCTCCAAATAACATCTTCTACCATTAGGGCTTTTTTCAATTGAATTGCAAAAGATTCTTTTTTTAAATTACTATTTAAATCACTAATTAAATTATGTGGTAAAATATACCTAATGGAAAATTTACCTATTAACCAATTTTAAGTGTGCAGTTCAATGGCATTAAGTATATGCACATCGTTGTGCAGCCTTCACCATTAACCATCTTAAGAAATTTTTCACCTTCCCAAATTGAAACTCTGAACCCACTAAACAGTAACTCCCCATTACCCTTTCCCCCTAGCCCCTGGGAATCACCATTCTACTTTGTGTCGCTATGAATTTGCAAGAGATTCTTAAATAAATGCAAGAGTCTTGAGCACGGTCATATCATCAGTCTTATACCTCATTTATCACTTACACCTTAATAGGTAGTAGACAAAACCTATACAAATGGAGACTGTAAGAAAAGAAGGGATGAAGGGAGAGCTGGGGAGGGGGCAAGTCATCACAAACAAGCCTGCCTGAATTCATCCTTCTGCCCCTGACCACCAAATTGAAGCCAAGGCTCCTCCTACCTTTTCCTGAATGTACAGGTACGCTAGAGAGGCCTAACGCTCCATACTTTTGGCCATTTTGTAAGCTAAAGAAAGAAATGAGAAGCAAATTTCCTCATCTGGGTGGAGTATCGACGGCATCTGGGACAACTGAAAGATGCCTGAAGCCTGGGGAGGGCCTCTGTTCTTGTTTTCAAGGAAAGAAGAGCCCCAGTTAAAAGTGACTGCCCCCACCTGGGCATCCCCCTCTGGCCTTTCTATAAAACTCACTGTATTGAGAAGAATGGGGATGCAGAGGAAATATTTGCGGAATTGCCTCCAGAAACCACATCCCTCGTCCTGACCCTCAGTGGAGCCACTCCCTAGAGTGGAGGATGAGATCTTCTCCCACTGGTCTGGTATTCTTCATTGCCTGACTGGTGAGTTCGGCATGAGGCTTGAGAACACTCAACTTGTGGCTTGGTCTAGGAGGTCCCAGCCTTAGGCTCTGAGGAGAATTTCCACAAGAGAGGATACAGAGATTCCAGAAGAAACTCAGGTTAGTCAAACACTATCAATTTACTGAGACGTACGGATGGGATGATCACTTGGTCCCGTAATACAAATAGATCTAAGAGCAGCAGGCTGAATGGCCCTGTGGCCAGAGGGACTGGAAGAGAATACAGTTGAAGAACAGAACATTCTGATTCAGAGAGTGCTAGCTGGGAGTTGGGAGACCGGGGTCCAGTTCCTGTGGAGAACACGCCACATGGCTGTGTTGGTCACTACCTGGCCTCGTAGTTTTAATGGTTAGTGTCTATCAGTGTATTTCAAAATTTTTCTTTCTCCAGTCATGAATATTTTCCTTAAGTAAAATTTGGACACATGCCAAATATTTAAAACAGATGCATAGCTCTGATTAAGTGGTGTGGGGTGGAGGTTTGATCTCTTTCTTTTCTTTCCCTTCTAGGCAGTTCCACAATTTGAAAACCATGAGACATGATGAAACTCGATTGACAAACAGCTGGTCTACCAGAGCCATCCTGCAGACCATGGGGCACTTGCCGTTTTACCTGTTCTGGGTCTTTTGTCTGCATCAGGATGTGGGTTGTCTTTCCCCACAGGGATTTGCTGTGGATCGTTTCCTCCTCCATGACGTTTTGGGCACCATGCTTCACAATTATTTGTGGTAGAAAAGGTGAGGTGGGTGCACTCATACTGGCTTTCATTAGTCATCTGGTCTCTCCTTGCTTGGGAATTTGAAATCTCAGTGATGACTGTCATGCCAGCAAAGGCTTTCACTCTCCAGTGTCAATACCTGGAGGTGAGGTCATTCAGGCCATATCAGAGGCTGGCTACGACTGAAACACATACTAATAGTCAACGTTGTAATTGTACACTCAAGCACTAACACGGCAACTTTTCTGGATTGTTGAAATGATATAGAACTTTTCTAGACACAAAACAGTGAATCATACTGTAGCCAGAGGAAATTATACTTCTGGAAATTCAGCAGAAACTTGAAAACGTAATCATAATAGGGTATCAGTCTAATGGGTATTTTAGTTGTTCTGGGGGTCATGCCAACTAAAACCTTGAAATGGTTCATAATGTATTTGGAAGATTTCATCCACTTCTGAGAGTTTTTTCACATTTCTATAAGAAAGACATTTCCTTAGGCAGTCCTGGGCTGCCCTCTCTTCTCCAACCCGAGGTTCAGGTGGCTTTCCCCTGGGGCACCCACCATTTCCCAGACAAACTCAGACAACCATTATCAAGGTTACCAGACCTCACTTCTGTGACGTTGCTATAGTTATGACAAATCGCCAGTGGCTAGCTTCTCCTGACTCTGATGCTCTGCCCCAGGGCACAGGCACCAGGCCTCTGGGGGACCGGAAGTCTGCCTGAGCTATGGGGTCAGGAGAGAAGTTCCCGGTGGGGTTTCTGTCCATGAGCTTGCCATGGTTTTGTGACTTTCCAGACAAGTCAGTAGGGCTTCCAGGGCACAGAGGTGGAAAGTGGAGAAAGAAAGTGGGAGGAGTTGTGTTCTTTTCCTCTAGCTTTTGGTGTGCAAAATGGTTTCTTGCCAAAGCTCTGCTGCTGCGGTTTACTTATCGGGGGAGGGTGCTGAGCTGTGAGAGGCGGTGGAAGTGGCTTCTGGGATGGTCATGAAGGGAATTGTCCTCTGGAGGTGAGCACGGTGAGGTCTGTAGAAACGTTTCTGGCAGGGCCGCTGGAGGCAGAGAGCTGCCTTGGAAGTGCTGACTGGCAGGGAGAGGCTTAGAGGAGAGATGGGTCTGCCCTGGGAGTTTCCTGGGGACTGAGTCCTGACCTGGGCGGTGCTCTGGGGCTCTAAGTAAATGTCACAGAGAGGAAGGGCTGGACGAGGGCTCTTCCACAGCTCTCTCCTCCCCCCTCCATCGTCAAGTATTCTTTCCACCTGCCAACGCAAACAATTAACAATGAGACTGTTTTCCCGCAGAACATACAAGCAAGAGAGAATTCCTATGGGTAGGTGGTAGCAAATATAGGAAAAATGACTGAGTAATTTCAAAGATGTATTATTGATTAAAATTTTGTTGATAAATGACTTACACTGAATGTTAGGCAAATGAGTTTCTGGCAAGAAATAGCTATCAAAGAATGATCAAATTTACCAAAGCATTTCTGCATATCAGTCGCTTTGATATGTGTTCAGTGATTATTCAAGATTACGGAAACTGCAAAAATTCAGGTGGGAAATGTCCCACTGCGAGGAGTAATTACCATTTTGATGAACAGAGAAGAACTTCCCAGCTGATTCTTTACAGTTACCTTGACGTGTTAAAAGCACGGTTTTAAGCTATGTGACTTCGGAAATCTATTATTTGAATATAATATTGATGTATCAGTCATAAGCTAATCTTTAGTATAAAGTCAAGTTATTTTAGGCAACATACTGTATTGTATAATTTTAGAGTAACGAAATCAGAAGGAGACCCTCATCACATTGAAAATGAGAACATTGGTCTATAGTACAGTCAGGGCTGGTATGGGTAAAGGTTTCAGAAACTCTGGCCGTCCATAGACACTCGGGTTGCTCCCATCTCTCGGGCATTGTGAATAGCGCAGCTTTGATATGGGTGCTTTGTTAGATATTTTTAAGGAAGTAAATTATTTTTTCCTTCTAGTACTCGTATGGATTGAGTTGTTACATTTAGATCTTTGATCCCATCTGAGTGTCATTTCGGATTACGATGAGGAGTGTGGACCCCACTTTATCTTTTTTCCCCAATGATTCTCTATTTTGTTTCAATGTCGTCTATTAAAAGTTAATTGTTTCTCAGTGATTTGAGAATTGTTAACCATATGTTCAATTGGGCCTTGTATAGAATTTCAATCGTTCCTTTGATCTGCCTGTCCTACCCACGCCAGTGGCACACAGTTTGGGGGTACACTTTAATACCTAAAGGAGGGTCTCTGGTAGGGTGGAGAATAAGGAGCCTTACTCTGGGAAGAGATAGGTCCTTCCATCACTCCCCAGAGCGGGTGGAGGGGAGATGGAGGAATGCATGGCTTGGAGGAGAGAAGAAGCTCACCCTGACTCCCAGGATGGGGGCGACGGGGATTCACTTGTCCTGGGGAAGAGACCCCATTTCCTGGAGGAGCTCACACTCAGTCCTGGCACACATTTGCTGTGTATTGAATCATGTTTAATGAACAAATGAGGAATCGGTTATTTCCACTCTAGATGTGGATGTTTATTAAGGCTCTGGGAACCGCCCTGGATCTGGGCTCTGCCCCAGAGAAGGGGAGTCAGTGACAGGGGGTGTCACTCCAGCCCCCACTCTTTGAAGCGTCTCATCGTTCTCCGTATCCAGGGCAGGAAGCTGGAAATCCTGGTGAAGACTGCTGGAGGAGTGCCAAACCTGTTTCCGTAGGAGACGATGCCCTGGGCCACGTTGTTACACACAAGGGGGCCACCGGAGTCCCCCTGTGGGCAACCAGAGGAAGGGACACTAAGCCGGGCCTCCATTCTCCAGGCCTCCCCGCTCCTGCGGCCCTAAGGCCCGCCCTCAGAGAAGACAGGCGTGGGTGGGCTCCTTCCACTGCTGGCTGTGTGTGAGATGGGAGGGTGAGGGGGAGCAGAAGTCGAGCTTCTGGATTTTTCCATCACTGGGCTTCAGCCCTGGCTATGGTTATCCTCCAGAACAACCCAGGTCAAGGTACCTTCACCGGCCCCAGGAAAACGCTGCACATGTACGTCCTGTGTCTGGTGCACCTGCTATTCCCCCAGAGACCGGATTGACGGGGGAAAAGTCCCCCACCTCACTCTGCTCTGGGCCCCAGACTGAGGCCATGGGGATGTAGTCTGTCCCCACTGCCCAGTCTGCCCACGGCCCTTTGTCTCGGACAGTGTCGGCAGATGCCCGTGGTCTTACCAGGAAGGCGGATTTCCTCTCTCTTGGGTCACCCACACAAATCTGTGTCTGGCCAGTGTAGAACACGAAGCGTCTACTGCACTCCCCGTTCCTCTGCACTGCCAGCTGCACGTCTTGGAGCACGTCTGTTCTCCTGTTCAGGCCCAGAAGGCCCCAGCCGGCCACGGTGCACAGGGTCCCAGGACTCAGGCTGTCCTGGGTCTGCGGCAGAGCCACCGGCCTCACAGCTCGATTACGTGTGACTCTGCTTCTCAGCTGGCAGGAAGCATGCAGGCACTCAGGGACTGTCTGTGCCACGCTCACCCCATGCCCACCACCACCCTGGGAGTCTGCTCGGCTTCCCCCTCCCTGGTCCCCCAAGCTGGGAGGGAGCCGCCCGGGCGAAGTACCAGTGGGTCGGTACCTGCAGTAACATGATGTCATTCTGGTTGTTCCGCTGATTGTACGTGGGGTGGGGGATGGCTCTGAGCACCGGTATGCGCTGCTGAGTCCTTTCCAACGTCCTGATGTTGTGGGCCCCCAGGATGACACTTATTTGTCTGCAAAGGAAAGGGAGCCTAGAGGTAGGTGTGAGCTGCAGGAACTGCACTCCCCGATGCAGGTCACGCGACAGCCCAGGGTGGCGAGACATCAGCCAAGGGAAGGTGGACACGGGAGGGCTCTGGCACTGGGCTCTATGCCCTTGGTCTCCACAGCCTTGAGCTGGGGGTGGTGGGAAACCCAGCGACCTTATATTTGGCCTCCCCTACAATAAGAAAGGAGCTTGAATTCATATTTTGAGCCCCAATGCGTGCCTTCCATCTCCCCATCTTGCTCTTTTTGATCAGGTCCTCCTTTCTCCCCATTTACAATGGCCTGCTCCCTGCTCCCCAAGCCCTACCTGCTCTTTTTTCACCCCTTTATTGCTAGAACCCTGCTTTCAATGGCTCCTCTCATGAAACCTTCTGGACCTGCTCTGCTGGTGCCCAGAAGCCCCTTAGTGCCTCACCTTCCCAAGCAGTGAGCTGCTGTCATCACAAAGTCTTCTCGCACCAGAAACCCCCCACAAGTTTGCAGACGTGGAGTTTGGATCTGAACATATGCCATGTAAGGGTGGGAATGGGGCCTGGCCTCTTGGCCTCCGATGATCTGCCCTGGAAGGAAGCATTAGGCACTTATCTCTGCACTGATAGGTGTGTGGGCTTCGGCTTGGTGGCTCCAGAAATGTCAGAAGATGGCGAGGCAGGAGAGGTGCTACAGGGGCCGGAGAAGCTGGTGGTTCATGAGAACTGGGTCTGCAGGGCACCAGCCTTGGGGGAGGCTCCAGGATTCTGCAGGAAACGCTGCTGGCTCCCCATCCCAGCCTCAGCTCCCTCCCACCTCCCCAGAAGGCAAGGCCAGCTGCAGCCTCCCATAATGAGGAAGGTTCCTCTGCTGTGGGGATGGCAGATCTGGAGCCCTCTGGGCAGCCTCTCCCTGAAGTCCCGTGGTACTTTCTTCCTCAGGGAGTCTCCCAGATCCCTGTGAATCCAGCTCACGGCCAGCTCATGAATTTCAGGCTCTAAGGATGAGCCGGCGGGCCTGCTATTGCTGTATCTTTATCTCCTAGGCTCTGCCACAGGAGCTGCAGAATGAGTTCAGAGAGCATGTTTATATAGCAAGTAGTACGTGCCAGGACGACTCCAAGAATTTTATGTACACTAAGTCATTTAGCTCTCATGTCAACTCTCTGAGGTAGGCCTGACATAATTCCTGTTTTATAGATGATGGAGCTGAGGAACTCTGAACTCATACAAGCTGCCCAATGATACAGGGTTAGGAAGTGCCTGAGTGGTCTGGCTCCAGAGTCTATGGGATGGGGTTGGCCTCTGAGGATGGGGACGGTCACTCACCTGCCCTAGCCCTGGGGGGGCAGGAGAAGGACCACCAGGAGCAGGAGTGGCTGCATCGTCCTGGGAAGTCTGCCCAGTCAGTTGCTGCTGGTCTTCCTCCTGCCAGACTTTGAGCCCCTGAAAGAGGAAGGAAGGGTGAGGGTGGGGGCTTGAGAATTCGCATTCCCGTTCTCCTGCTGCTGTGCTAGGTTTCATCACCCGAGGCTGCCCAAGAGGCTTGCCCACGAACTGCCAGTGATGTGGGGGAAGACAGTAACCCAAGGCTTCAGCGCAATATCCCGCACAGCTGCTGAGTCATTGCTGGCCGTGGAAATGGGAACCCAGGGCAACAGGGATGGGGACCGGGTCACTGTGTCCCAGAACCTCAAACCCACCTAATTCAATAATCCCTACAAGCATCAAAGCTGGGAGCTGTCTATTTCCTCCTTCCTCTCCCTCATTGACTGGAGCCTGCATGTCTTCACCCTTTGGCCTTAGCCCCCTGTTGAGACCCTTGCTGCTCCCACTTCTTTCTAGAAGTTGTCATGCAGATTGAGTAGCTCTCTCTCCTGAGTGTGTGGAGGGCACTGCCAGAGAAAGGAAAGGGAAGAATGAGGCTCTGCCACTGACCATTATGCTCTCAGGTCACTTGAGCCCCAGCAAACTCTCAGTGAAATCCTGACACTGTGGACGACTTCTGTTCTCCTGCTTCCTACTCAAGGCAAAGGCCTTTATGTCCCAGAAGGTTCTCTGCATGCAGAAAAGGCCTAGTGACTTGATTTTGTTGCAAGCCATCAGACCCCGGTGGAAAAACATCTCAAATCCTATTCATCCATGGTATAAGAGTCCCATCAACCTAATCCCAACTCTGCCCCGGGGGTGACAGCTCCTAAGAAGGAGGTACGTCACTGCTGTGCTCCCTGTAACACATAAAGAAGTGGACCCAGGCATTCATCACTGAGAGAAAGGCACGGCAGAGTCCTGCAGAGTAACACAGGGGGCTGTGAGACACTCTTAAAAATACTTAGAAGACTGTGTTGGCACAGAAAAACATTATAGTATGGTAAAATTTTTGCAAAAGTATCAGAATTGAAAACTAATACAATTCTCAGTCTTTTATGGATTGTGATAACCCACTTGAAAATCTTATGAAAGTTAAAGATCTCCTCCCTATATATAAATACACACCGATTATCACCAATTTTAAAGCTGTAAAGATCTTAATTCCTTCTCTACTACACTCTCAGTGATTGCAACTTCATGATATTTCTTCATGTATCTGAAAAGTAATATGCAGAAAATGGAAAAAAAGCAAAAATAGTATAAGAGCTTTATTAGTGCCTTAGTAGTTGGGTAAATTTAATTTATTGTTACTTAAATTTTTAACTCTTAATTTTGTTTTAAAATTATTACTCTAACTTAAACAAAGGGGAAAGTAGAAACAACAGACTGCCCATGTGAAAAAAGAGGAGTAAAATATATGTTCCCAATGATCTGAATAGAGATGTAGATAGGGGATTTCATTAACAGTGACTAGGATTCCATGCCAATTTTCCCACCAGAAACAACCCAAAACAAACCTGTTTAAAATGTATAAAAACCTTAGAGGTCTTGAAGAACTCCCAAAGCAAGAGAGATTATTAGGTTAAAACAGAAGGAATAATGGGAATCCAGCAGTAGCTATTATTATTCTGAGGTAATTTGCTGAACCCACAAAATTTGCACTTTTGTTTTGATGACCATATAAGGTGAGGAGTGTAGAAATGAAAGACCAAGACCCACACAAGCAGGTCTGGTCAAACCCTCCCCTCAATAAGCTGGGAACTTAAAAGTCTACACACTCAAAGTAACCAAAAAGAGGTATTGGGCTAGCTCTTGCAAATAATTTCGTGAAAGATTGTAATTACCTGGACTTTTTATGGACTCTCAAACCTTGAATTGCCATTAATGTGGTTATATCTTGTGTACCAAAGTACCTGGCAGAGTCAAATGTAAATCTAGAGGAAATTCACTTAATTCCAGAATTTGACACCTAAAATTTTATTTTTCAAGTTTAATGACAAACATCTAGTCAAATGTAAACAGATCAACAAGCAAACAAAGATACAAGACACCATGACTCAGAAACAATAGATAAGAAAAGAGGGGAAAAAAACCCCGTTAATTATTGGGATAATATTGTTAGTATAATAAAATACAGATTGAAAAACTATTATGTTGAAATAAAAACAAACCTTGAAAGAATTCCAGGGAACATGAACCTTAAAAAAAGTGACATAACATTTGAAAGAGAACTAAATACGACTTTCAAAAGTGAAAAAATGAAAAACTAAAATTAAAATCTCAGTGAATAGAGTTAATAACAGTTTAGACAAAGATGAAAAGAGAATTACTGACCTAAATTAGTTCAGAGATCTTCCTGCTTAAGGAAGGAAATGAGCTGCCGACTGGAGCGGTGAGCAGGCTTACTCAGCATCAGAAGAGTGATCGAACAGAGCCAATCTGCAAGGACTGGAAAGTGAATTACAACAGGAGAAAATTAGACTTCTATGCAGTGGATGCTGGGTACATATTTAGAAGCCTAAGACGTGTAGCTAACAGGGTCTTGGTGCTCTGGTCTGGTGTCAGGCCTAAGCCTCTGAGGTGGGAGAGCCGAGTTCAGGACATTGGACCACTAGAGACCTCCTGGCCCCATGCAGTATCAATCGGTGAGAGCTCTCCCAGAGATTTCCATCTCAACTTTAAGACCCAGCTCCACCCAATGGCCAGCAAGCTCCATTGTTGGACGCCCCATGCCAATCAACTAGCAAGACAGGAACAAAACCCCACCCACTAGCAGAGAGGCTGCCTGAAATCGTGCTAAGTTCACAGACACCACACAACACACCCCAGGACGTGGCCCTGCCCACCAGAAAGACAAGATCCAGCCCCACACACTAGAACACAGGCACCAGTCCCCTCCACAAGGAAGCCTACACAAGCCACTGAACCAACCTCACCCACTGGGGGCAGACACCAAAAACAACAGGAACTGCAAATCTGCAGCCTGTGAAAAGGAGACCCCAAACACAGTAAGTTAAAATGACAAGACAGAGAAACATGCAGCAGATGAAGGAGCAAGGTAAAAACTCACCAGACCAAACAAATGAAGAAGAAATAAGCAGTCTATCCAAAAAAGAATTCAGAGTAACGATAGTAAAGATTTTCCAAAATCTTGGAAATAGAATGGAAAAAATACAAGAAATGTTTAACAAGGACCTAGAAGAACTAAAGAGCAAACAAACAATGATGAACAACACAAATAATGAGATTAAAAATTCTCTAGAAGGAATCAAGAGCAGAATAACTGAGGCAGAAGAACAGATAAGTGATCTGGAAGATAAAATAGTGGAAATAACTACCACAGAGCAGAATAAAGAAAAAAGAATGAAAACAATTGAGGACAGTCTAAGAGACCTCTGTGACAACATTAAACACACCAACATTTGACTTATAGGGGTCCCAGAAGAAGAAGAGAAAAAGAAAGGGTCTGAGAAAATATCTGAAGAGATTATGGTTGAAAACTTCCCTCACATGGGAAAGGAAATAGTCAGTGAAGTCCAGGAGGCACAGAGAGTCCCATACAGGATAAATCCAAAGAGAAACATGCCATGACACATATTAATCAAACTGTCAAAAATTAAATACAAAGAAAAAATATTAAAAGCAGCAAGGGAAAAGCAACAAATAACATAGAAGGGAATCCCCATAAAGTTAACAGCTGATCTTTCAGCAGAAACTCTGCAAGCCAGAAGGGACTGGCAGGACATATATAAAGTGATGAAGGGGAAAACCTACAACCAAGATTACTCTACCCAGCAAGGATCTCATTCAGATTCGATGGAGAAATTAAACCTATATAGACAAGCAAAAGTTAAGAGAATTCAGCACAACCAAAGCAGCTTTACAACAAATGCTAAAGGAATTCTCTAGGCAGGAAACACAAGAGAAGGAAAAGACCTACAAAAACAAACCCAAAACAATTTAGAAAATGGTAATAGGAACAAACATATTAATAATTACCTTAAATGTAAATGGATTAAATGTTCCAACCAAAAGACATAGACTGCCTGAATGGATACCAAAACAAGACCCATATATATGCTGTCTACAAGAAACCCACTTCAGACCTAGTCTGAAGTGAAAGTGAGGGGATGGAAAAGGATATTCCATGCAAAAGGAAATCAAAAGAAAGTTGGAGTAGCAATTCTCATATAAGACAAAATAGACTTTAAAATAAAGACTACTACAAGCGACAAAGAAGGACACTACATAATGATAAAGGGATCAATCCAAGAAGAAGATATAACAATTATAAATATTTATGCACCCAACATAGGAGCACCTCAATACATAAGGCAAATGCCAATAGCCATAAAAGGGGAAATCAACAGTAACACAATAATAGAACCCACTTTCACCAATGGACAGATCATCCAAAATGAAAAAAATAAGGAAACACAAGCTTTAAATGACACATTAAACAAGATGTATTTAATTGATATTTGTAGGACATTCCATCCAAAAATAACAATACACTTTCTTCTCAAGTGTTCATGGAACATTCTCCAGGATGGATCATATCTTGGGTCACAAATCAAGTCTTGGTAAACTTAAGAAAATTGAAAACATATCAAGTATCTTTTCCGACCACAACACTATGAGGCTAGATATCACTTAGAGGGAAAAAAAACTGTAAAAAATACAAACACATGGAGGCTAAATAATACACAACAAAATAACCAAGAGGTCACTGAAGAAGCCAAAGAGGAAATTAAAAAATACCTAGAAACAAATGACAATGAAAACATGATGACCCAAAACCTATGTGATGCAGCAAAAACAGTTCTAAGAGGGAAGTTTATAGCAATACAATCCTACCTCAAGAAACAAGAAAAATCTCAAACAACCTAAACTTAAACCTAAAGCAATCAGAGAAAGAAGAACAAAACCTCCAATGTTAGCAGAAGGAAAGAAATCATAAAGATCAGATCAGATGTAAATGAAAAGGAAATGAAGAAAACGATAGCAAAGATCAATAAAACTAAAAGCTGGTTCTTTGAGAAGATAAACAAAATTGATAAACCATTAGCCAGACTCATCACGAAAAAAAAGGAGAAGACTCAAATCAACAGAATTAGAAATGAAAAAGGAGAAGTAACAACTTACACTGCAGGAATACAAAGGATCATGAGAGATTACTACAAGCAACTATACACCAATAAAATGGACAACCTGGAAGAAATGGATAAATTCTTAGAAAAGTACAACTTTCCAAGACTGAACCAGGAAGAAATAGAAAATATAAACAGACCAATCACAAGCACTGAACTGTGATTAAAACTCTTCCAACAAAAAAAACCCAGGACCAGATGGCTTCACAGGCGAATTCTATCAAATATTTAGAGAAGATCCTTCTCAAACTCTTCTGAAATATAGCAGAGGGAGGAACACTCCCAAACTCATTCTACGAGGCCAGCATCACCCTGATACCAAAACCAGGCAAAAATGTCACAAAAAAAGAAAATTACAGACCAACATCACTGATGAACATAGATGCAAAAATCCTCAACAAAATACTAGCAAACAGAATCCAACAGCATATTGAAAGGATCATACGCCATGATCAAGTGGGGTTTATCCCAGAAATGCAAGGATTCTTCAATATATGCAAGTCAATCAATGTGATACACCATATTAGCCAATTGAAGGATAAAAATCATATGATCATCTCAATAGATTCAGAAAAAGCTTTTGACAAAATTCAACACACATTTTTGATAAAAATTCTCCAGAAACTAGGCATAGAATGAACTTACCTCAACATAATAAAGGCCATATATCACAAACCCACAGCCAACCTCGTTCTCAATGGTGCTAAATTGAGACCATTTCCTCTAAGATCAGGAACAAGACAAGGTTGCCCATTCTCACCTCTATTATTCAACATAGTTTTGGAAGTTTTAGCCACAGCAATCAGAGAAGAAAAAGAAATAAATGAATCCAAATTGGAAAAGAAGAAGTAAAGATGACACTGTTTGCAGATGACATGATGCTATACATAGAGAATCCTAAAGATTCTACCAGAAAACTACTAGAGCTAATCAATGAAGTTGGTAAAGTAATAGGATACAAAATTAATGCACAGAAATCTCTTGCATTCCTATACACTAATGATGAAAAATCTGAAGGAGAAATTAAGGAAACACTCCCATTTACCACTGCAACAAAAAGAATGAAATACCTAGGAATAAACCTACCAAGGTAGACAAAAGACCTGTATACAGAAAAGTATAAGACACTGATAAAAGAAATTAGAGATGATAGAAACAGATGGAGAGATATACCATATTCTTGGATTGGAAGAATCAATATTGTGAAAATGACTGTACTACCGAGAACAATCTACAGATTCAGAGCAATCCCTATCAAACTACCAATGGCAGTTTTCACAGAGCTAGAACAAAAAATTTCACAATTTGTCTGGAAACACAAAAGACCCTGAATAGCCAAAGCAATCTTGAGAAAGAAAAACAGAGCTGGAGGACGCAGGCTCCCTAACTTCAGACTATACTACAAAGCTACAGTAATCAAGGCAGTATGGTAGTGGCACAAAAACAGAAATATAGATCAATGGAACAGGACAGAAAGCCCAGAGATAAATCCACGCACATATGGTCACCTTATTTTTGATAAAGGAGGCAAGAATATACAATGGAGAAAGACAGCCTCTTCAATAAGTGGTGTTGGGAAAACTGAACAGCTACATGTAAAAGAATGAAATTAGAACACTCCTTAACACCATACACAAAAATAAACTCAAAATCAATTACAGACCTAAATATAAGGCCAGACACTATAAAACTCTTAGAGGAAAACATAGGCAGAACACTCCATGACATAAATCACTGCAAGATCCTTTTTGACCAACCTCCTAGAGCAATGGAAATAAAAACAAAAATAAACAAATAGGACGTAATGAAACTTAAAAGCTTTTGCACAGCAAAGGAAACCGTAAACAAGATGAAAAGACAACCCTCAGGATGGGAAAAAATATTTGCAAATGAAGCAACAGAGAAAGGATTAATCTCCAAAATTTGCAAGCAGCTCATGCAGCTCAATATCAGTAAAACAAACAACCCAATCCAAAAATGGGCAGAAGACCTAAATAGACATTTCTCCAAAGAAGACATACAGATTGTCAACAAACATATGAAAGGATGCTCAACATCAATAATCATTAGAGAAATGCAAATCCAAACTACAATGAGGTATCACCTCACACCGTTAAGAATGGCTCTCATCAAAAATCTATAAACAATAAATGCTGGAGAGGGTGTGGAGAAAAGGGAACCCTCTTGCACTGTTGGTGGGAATGTAAATTGATACAGTCACTATGAAGAACAGTATGGAGGTTCCTTAAAAAACTAAAAATAGAATTACCATATGACCCAGCATCCCACTCCTGGGCCTATACCCTGAGAAAACCGTAATTCAAATATAGACATGTACCACAATATTTATTGCAGCACTATTTATAATAGCCAGGACATGGCAGCAACCTAAGTGTCCATCGACAGATAAGTGGATACAGAAGGTGTGACACATATACACAGTGGAATATTACTCAGCCATAAAAATAAATGAAATCAAACTATTTGTAGTAAGATGGATGGACCTACAGACAGAGTCTGTCATACAGAGTTAAGTAAGTCAGAAAGAGAAAAACAAATACTGTATGCTAACACATATATATGGAGTGTTAAAAAAAAAAGTTGTGATGAACCTAGGGGCAGGACAGGAATAAAGACTCAGACGTAGAGAATGGACTTGAGGACACGGGGAGGGGGAAGGGTAAGCTGGGACGGAGTGAGAGAGTAGAAATGACGTATATACACTACGAAATGTAAAATAGCTAGCTAGCGGAAAGAAGCTGCATAGCACAGGGAGATCAGTTCGGTGCTTTGTGACCACCTAGCGGGGTGGGATAGGGAGGGTGGGAGGGAGACCCAAGAGGGAGGGCATATAGGGATGTATGTATACATATAGCTGATTCACTTTTTTGTACAGTGGAAGCTAGCACAACATTGTAAAGCAATTATACTCCAATAAAGATGTTAAAAAAATAAATAAATAAAATAGTTCTGAAAGAAGTGTAAAGGATGGGTCCCAGACAGGTATAAAGATAAAAAAAATAGAAAATAGTAGAATTAGAAGGTTAAACAATATGTTGAATTAAAGTTCTAGAAGAATGAGAGACAATGAGAAGAGGCAATATATAATCAGATATTGGCCGAGATTTTTAAAATAACTGGTGAAAAGCATTTAATTAGAGGCTAAAAAGATAAATCTCAAGCAAAATAATAAAAAGAAATCCATATCAAGAAATCATATTGCAGAAACGTTAAGAGCATCTAGAGAAAGAAAGGCAGATTACTTTCAAGTGACTGGCAGATCAATGCTGAGTTTTCAACAGCCGCAGTGAGTGGATGCTACCCAGAAAGCAACAGTTTCATAGTCATTTGGGAAGATTTAAAAACACATCTTATAAATTGATTAGTAATGATATAGAATTTAAAATGGCTGATGAAAAAATGAACACATATAGAACATCTTACCCAGCAAAGGCAGACTCCATATTTTACAAGCAGAGATGGATGTTGACCATAGATCAGATCTAAAAATGTTTAAAGGATTAAAATGATACATTATTTGTTATAGGTCACAATGAGTTTAAGCTAGAAATACTTAAAAAGAATATGAGAAGAAAATCCTTATATTTTTAAAACTAGAGAAATAGACTGCTAAATACAATTGACAATTGAATGATGCGGGTTTGAACCACTTGATTCCACTTATACATGAGTTTTTTTGTTTTTCTTTTTCTTTAAATTTAATTTTTATTTTATATTAGAGTATAGTTGATTTAAAATGTTGTGTTAGTTTCAGGTGTATAGCAAAGTGATTCAGTTATACATATACATATACCCATTCTTTATCAGATGCTTTCCCATATAGGTTATTACAGATTATTGAGTAGTGTTCCCTGTGCTTTACAGTATGTCCTTGTTGATTATCTATCTTACGTATAATAGTGTGTATATGTTAATCACAAACTCCTAATTTATCCCTTCCCCCTCCTTTTCCTTTTGGTAACTGTAAGTTTGTTTTATATGCCTATGAGTGTTTTTCTGTTTTATAAGGAAGTTCATTTGTATCATTTTTTTTTAGATTCCACATATAAGTGACATCATATGATATTTGTCTTTCTCTGTCTGATTTACTTCACTTAGTATGATAATCTCTAGGTCCATCCATGTTGCTGCAAATGACATTATTTCATTCTATTTTATGGCTGAGTAATATTCCATTGTATATATGTACCACATCTTCTTTATCCATTCCTTTGTTGATAGACATTTAGGTTGATTCCATGTCTTGGCTATTGTAACTAGTGTTGCAATGAACATTGGGTTACATGTATCTTTTTAAATTGTGGTTTTCTCTGGATATACGCCCAGGGCTGGGATTGCTGGATCATATGGTCATTCTATTTTTAGTTCTTGAAGGAACCTCCATACTGTTCTCCCTAGTGGTTGTACCAATTTACATTCCCACCAACAGTGTAGGAGGGTTCCCTTTTCTCCACACCCTCTCCAGCATTTATTGTTTGTAGCCTTTTTGATGATGGCCATTCTGACTGGTGTGAGGTGATACCTCATTGTAGTTTTGATTTGCATTTCTCTAATAATTAGTGATGTTGCACATCTTTTCATGTGCTTTTTGGCCATCTGTATGTCTTCTTTGGAGAAATGTCTATTTAGGTCTTCTGCACATTTTTTGATTTTTTTCTTCATATTTAGCTGCATGAGCTGTTTGTATATTTTGGAGATTAATCCTTTGTTGGTCGCTTTGTTTGCAAATATTTTCTCCCATTCCGTGTGTTGCATTTTGTTTATGGTTTCCTCTGCTGTCTAAAAGCTTTTAAGTTTATTTAGGTCCCATTTGTTTATTTTTGGTTTGATTTTCATTATTCTAGGAGGTGGATCAAAAAGATATTGCTGAAATTTATGTCAAAGTTTGTTCTTCCTATGTTTTCCTCTAAGAGTTTTATAGTATCCAGTCTTACATTTAGTTCTTTACTCCATATGAGTTTATTTTTGTGTATGGTGTTAGATAATGTTCTAGTTTCATTCCTTTACATATAGCTGTCCAGTTTTTCCAGCACCTCTTCTTATTGAAGAGACTGTTCTTGTCTCCTTTTTCATAGATTAATTGACCACAGGTGTGTAAGTTTATTTCTGGGCTGTCTATTTTGTTTCATTGATCTATATTTCTGTTTTTGTGCCAGTACCATAGTGTCTTGATTACTGTAGCTTTGTAGTATAGTCAGAAGTCAGGGAATCTGATTCCTCCAGCTCCTTTTTTCTTTCTCAGGATTTCTTTGGTTATTTGGGGTCTTTTGTGTTTCCATATAAATTTTAGTATTTTTTGTTCTGGTTCTGTGAAAAATGCCATTGGTTATTTGATAGGGATTGCATTGACTATAGATTGGCTTGGGTAGTATAGTCATTTTGACAGTATTGATTCTTCCAATTCAAGAACATCTTATATCTTTCCACCTGTTTGAGTAGTCTTTGATTTCGTTCATCAATGTCTTATAGTTTTCCAAGTGCATGTCTTTTGCCTTCTTAGGTAGGTTTATTCCTAGGTATTTTGTTCTTTTGGATGTGATGGTAAATGGGATTGTTTCCTTGATTTCTCTTTCTGATCTTTCATTGTTTGTGTATAGAAATGCAAGAGTTTTCTGTGTATTAATTTTGTATCCTGAAACTTTACCAAATTCATTGATTAGCTCTAGTAGTTTTCTGATGGCATCTTTAGGATTGTCTATGTGTAGGATCATGTCATCTGCAAACAGTGACAGTTATATTTCTTCTTACCCAATTTGGATGTATTTTATTTCCTTTCCTTCTCTGATTGCCATGGCTAGGAATTCCAAAACTATGTTGAATAACAGTGGTGAGAGTGGACATACTTGTCCTGTTCTTAATCTTAGAGGAAATGCTTTCAGGTTTTCCACCATTGAGAATGATGTTTGCTCTGGGTTTGTTGTATATGGCCTTTATTACGTTGAGGTAGTTTCCCTCTATGCCCACTTTCTGGAGAGTTTTTATCATAAATCGATGCTGAGTTTTGTCAAAAGCTTTTTCTGCATCTTTTGAGGTGATCATACGGTTTTTATTCTTCAATTTGTTGATGTGGTGTATCACACAGATTTATTTGCGGATATTGAAAAATCTTTGCATCCCTGACATAAATCCCACTTGATCATGGTGTATGAGTCTCTTAAAGTATTGTTGGATTTGGTTTGCTAGCATTTTGTTGAGGATTTTTGCGTCTATGTTTATCAGTGATATTGATTTTCTTTTTTTGTAGTATCTTTGTCTGGTTTTGGTAGCAGGGTGATGGTGGCCTCATAGAATGAGTTTGGGAGTATTTTTTTCTTTGCAATTTTTTTTGGAATACTTTCAAAAGGATAGGTGTTAACTCTTTTCTAAATGCTTGACAGAAGTCACCTGTGAAATCATATGGCCCTGGACTTTTGTTTGTTGGAAATTTTAAAATCACAGTTTCAATTTCAGTACTTGTGATTGGTCTATTCATATTTTCTATTTCTTCCTGGTTCAGTCTTGGAAGATTGTACCTTTCTAAGGATTTGTCCATTTCTTCTAGGTTGTCCATTTTATTAGGATATAGTTGCTTGTAGTAGTTTCTTCAGATCCTTTGTGTTTCTGTTGTGTCTGTTGTAACCTCTTTTTCATTTTTAATTTTATTGATTTGAGTCCTCTCCCTTTTTTTCTTGATGAGTTTGGCTAGAGTTTACCTTTTCAAAGAACGAGCTTTTAGTTTCATTGATCTTTTTTGTTGTTTTCTTTGTCTCTATTTTATTTATTTCTGCTCTGATCACTATGATATCTTTCATTCAAGAACTTTGGGGTTTTTTGTTGTTGTTGTTCTTTCTCTAATTGCTTTAGGTGTGAAGTTAAGTTGTTTATTTGAGATTTTTGTTTTTTCCTCAGGTAAGATTGTTTTGATATAAACTTCCCTCTTAGAACTGCTTTTGCTGCATCCCATAGGTTTTGGAACATTGTGTTTTAGTTTTCATTTCTCTCTAGGTATTTTTTGAGTTCCTCTTTGATTTCGTCAGTGATCCATTGGTTGTTTAATAACATTGTTTAGCCTCCAAGTGTTTGTGGTTTTTTACAGTTTTTTTCTTATAGTTGATTTATGATCTCATAGTGTTGTCGTCGGAGAAGAAGCTTGATATGATTTCAGTTTTCTTAAAGTTACCAAGGCTTGCTTTGTGACCCAGCATGTGATCTCTCCTGGAGAATGTTTCATGTGCCCTTGAGAAGAATGTGTATTCTGATGCTTTTGGATGGAATGTTCTATAAATATCAATTAAATCCATCTGGTCTAATGTGTCATTTAAGGCCCATATTTCCTTATTGATTTTCTGTCTGGATGATCTGTCCATTGATGTAAGTGGGGTGTTAAAGTTCCCCACTATTATTGTGTTACTGTTGATGTCTCCACTTATGGCTGTTAGCATTTATCTTGTATATTGAGCTGCTCC
The DNA here is from genome assembly GCF_005190385.1 of Monodon monoceros. Lineage (NCBI taxonomy): Eukaryota > Metazoa > Chordata > Mammalia > Artiodactyla > Monodontidae > Monodon > Monodon monoceros. Next base: position 101,359,428 of record NW_021703778.1, read on the forward strand.
TATGTTGGGTGCACATATATTTACAATTATTTTACCTTCTTCTTGGATTGATCCCTGGATCATTATTGGTGTTCTGCTTTGTCTCTTATAACAGTCTTTATTTTAAAGACTAGTTTATCTGATATGAATATTGCTACTCCAGCTTTCTTTTGATTTCCATCTGTGTGGAATACCGTTTTCCAACCCCTCACTTGCAGTCTGTATGTGTTCCTAGAACTGAGGTGGGTCTCTTGTAGACAGAATATATACAGATCTTGTTTTTCAGAGTATTTTCTCTGTTAATTTATTTAAAATAATGTACAATTAATTAAAGGGCAATTTTGACATTGAATTGTAGGTTATTTTTACATGTTGTTTTTTATTTACTTTCTCATATAATTTTTTTTACATCTTTATTGGAATATAATTGCTTTACAATGGTGTGTTAGTTTCTGCTTTATAACAAAGTGAATCAGTTATACATATACATATGTTCCCATATCTCTTCCCTCTTGCGTCTCCCTCCCTCTCACCATCCCTATCCCACCCCTCTAGGTGGTCACAAAGCACCGAGCTGATCTCCCTGTGCTATGCGGCTGCTTCCCACTAGCTATCTATTTTATGTTTGGTAGTGTATATATGTCCATGCCACTCTCTCACTTTGTCACAGTTTACCCTTCCCCCTCCCCATATCCTCAAGTTCGTTCTCTACTAGGTCTGTGTCTTTATTCCTGTCTTACCCCTAGGTTCTTCATGACATTTTTTTTCTTAAATGCCATATATATGTGTTAGCATACGGTATTTGTCTTTCTCTTTCTGACTTACTTCACTCTGTATGACAGACTCTAGGTCCATCCACCTCGTTACAAATAGCTCAATTTCGTTTCTTTTTATGGCTGAGTAATATTTCATTGTATATATGTGCCACATCTTCTTTATCCATTCATCTGTTGTTGGACACTTAGGTTGCTTCCATGTCCTGGCTATTGTAAATAGAGCTGCAATGAACATTTTGGTACATGACTCTTCTGAATTATGCTTTTCTCAGGGTATATGCCCAGTAGTGGGATTGCTGGGTCATATGGTAGTTCTATTTGTAGTTTTTTAAGGAACCTCCATACTGTTCTCCATAGTGGCTATACCAATTCACATTCCCACCAACAGTGCAAGAGTGTTCCCTTTTCTCCACACCCTCTCCAGCATTTATTGTTTCTAGATTTTTTGATGATGGCCATTCTGACTGGTGTGAGATTATACCTCATTGTAGCTTTGATTTGCATTTCTCTAATGATTAATGATGTTGAGCATTCCTTCATGTGTTTGTTGGCAGTCTGTATATCTTCTTTGGAGAAATGTCTATTTAGATCTTCTGCCCATTTTTGGATTGGGTTTTTTGTTTTCTTGTTATTGACCTCATGAGCTGCTTGTAAAATTTGGAGATTAATCCTTTGTCAGTTGCTTCATTCGAAAATATTTTCCCCCCTTCAGAGCGTTGTCTTTTGGTCTTATTTATGGTTCCCTTTGCTGTGCAAAAGCTTTCATTAGGTCCCATTTGTTTATTTTTGTTTTTATTTCCATTTCTCTAGGAGGTGGGTCAAAAAGGATCTTGCTGTGATTTATGTCATAGAGTGTCCTGCCTATGTTTTCCTCTAAGAGTTTAACAGTTTCTGGCCTTAAATTTAGGTCTTTAATCCATTTTGAGCTTATTTTTGTGTATGGTGTTAGGGAGTGATCTAATCTCATACTTTTACATGTACCTGTCCAGTTTTCCCAGCACCACTTATTGAAGAGGCTGTCCTTTCTCCACTGTACATTCCCGCCTCCTTTATCAAAGATAAGGTGACCATATGTGTGTGGGTTTATCTCTGGGCTTTCTATCCTGTTCCATGGATCTATATTTCTGTTTTTGTGCCAGTACCGTACTGTCTTGATTACTGTAGCTTTGTAGTATAGTCAAATTAGGGAGCCTGACTCCTCCAGCTCCGTTTTTCATTCTCAAGATTGCTTTGGCTATTCGGGGTCTTTTGTGTTTCCATACAAATTGTGAAATTATTTGTTCTAGTTCTGTGAAAAATGCCAGTGGTAGTTTGATAGGGATTGCATTGAATCTGTAGATTGCTTTGGGTAGTAGAGTCATTTTCACAATGTTTATTCTTCCAATACAAGAACATGGTATATCTCTCCATCTATTTGTATCATCCTTAATTTCTTTCATCAGTGTCTTATAATTTTCTGCATACAGGTCTTTTGTCTCCTTAGGTAGGTTTATTCCTAGATATTTTATTCTTTTTGTTGCAATGATAAATGGGAGGGTTTTCTTGATTTCACTTTCAGATTTTTCATCATTAGTGTATAGGAATGCCAGAGATTTCTGTGCATTAATTTTGTATACTGCTACTTTACCAAATTCATTGATTAGCTATAGTAGTTTTCTGGTAGCATCTTTAGGATTCTCTATGTATAGTGTCATGTCATCCGCAAAGAATGACAGCTTTACTTCTTCTTTTCTGATTTGGATTCCTTTTATTTCCTTTTCATCTCTGATTGCTGTGGCTAAAACTTCCAAAACTATGTTGAATAAGAGTGGTGACAGTGGGCAACCTTGTCTTCTTCCTGATCTTAGTGGAAATGCTTTCAGTTTTTCACCATTGAGGACGATGTTGGCTGTGGGTTTGTCATATATGGCCTTTATTATGTTGAGGAAAGTTCCCTCTATGCCTACTTTCTGCAGGGTTTTTATCATAAATGGGTGTTGAATTTTGTCAAAAGCTTTCTCTGCCTCTATTGAGATGATCATATGGTTTTTCTCCTTCAATTTGTTAATACGGTGTATCACATTGACTGATTTGTGTATGTTGAAGAATCCTTGCATTCCAGGAATAAACCCCACTTGATCATGGTGTATGATCCTTTTAATGTGCTGTTGGATTCTGTTTGCTAGTATTTTGTTGAGGATTTTTGCATCTATGTTCATCAGTGATATTGGCCTGTAGTTTTCTTTCTTTGTGACATCCTTGTCTGGTTTTGGTATCAGGGTGTGGTGGCCTCGTAGAGTGAGTTGGGGAGTGTTCCTCCCTCTGCTATATTTTGGAAGAGTTTGAGAAGGATAGGTGATAGTTCTTCTCTAAATGTTTGATAGAATTCGCCTGTGAAGCCATCTGGTCCTGGGCTTTTGCATGCTGGAAGATTTTTAATCACAGTTTCAATTTCAGTGCTTGTGATTGGTCTGTTCGTGTTTTCTATTTCTTCCTGATTCAGTCTTGGCAGGTTATGCCTTTCTAAGAATTTGTCCATTTCTTCCAGGTTGTCCATTTTATTGGCATAGAGTTCCTTGTAGTAATCTCATGATCTTTTGTATTTCTGCAGTGTCAGTTGTTACTTCTCCTTTTTCATTTCTAATTCTATTGATTTCAGTCTTCTCCCTTTTTTTCTTGATGAGTCTGGCTAATGGTTTATCAATTTTGTTTATTCTTTCAAAGAACCAGCTTTTAGTTTTATTGATCTTTGCTATCATTTCCTTCATTTCTTTTTCATTTATTTCTGATCTGATTTTTATGATTTCTTTCCTTCTGCTAACTTTGGGTTTTTTTTGTTCTTCTTTCTCTAATTGCTTTAGGTGGAAGGTTAGGTTGTTTATTCGAGATGTTTCCTGTTTCTTAAGGTAGGATTGTATTGCTATAAACTTCCCTCTTAGAAGTGCTTTTGCTGCATCCCATAGATTTTGAGTCGTCGTGTCTCCATTGTCATTTGTTTCTAGGTATTTTTTGATTTCCTCTTTGATTTCTTCAGTGATCACTTCATTATTAAGTAGTGTATTGTTTAGCCTCCATGTGTTTGTATTTTTTACAGATCTTTTCCTGTAATTGATATCTAGTCTCATAGCGTTGTGGTTGGAAAGGATACTTGATACAATTTCAATTTTCTTAAATTTATCAAGGCTTGATTTGTGACCCAAGATATGATCTATCCTGGAGAATGTTCCATGAGCACTTGAGAAAAATGTGTATTCTGTCGTTTTTGGATGGAATGTCCTATAAATATCAATTAAGTCCATCTTGTTTAATGTATCATTTAAAGCTTGTGTTTCATTATTTATTTTCATTTTGGATGATCGGTCCATTGGTGAAAGTGGGGTGTTAAAGTCCCCTACTATGAATGTGTTACTGTCAATTTCCCCTTTTATGGCTGTTAGTATTTGCCTTATGTATTGAGGTGCTCCTATGTTGGGTGCATAAATATTTACAATTGTTATATCTTCTTCTTGGATCAATCCCTTGATCATTATGTAGTGTCCTTCTTTGTCTCTTCTAATCGTCCTTATTTTAAAATCTCTTTTGTCTGATAGGAGAATTGCTACTCCACCTTTCTTTTGGTTTCCATTTGCATGAAATACCTTTTTCCATCCCCTTACTTTCAGTCTGTATGTGTCTCTAGGTCTGAAGTGGGTCTCTTGTAGACAGCAAATATATGCGTCTTGTTTTTGTATCCATTCAGCCAATCTGTGTCTTTTGGTGGGAGCATTTAGTCCATTTACATTTAAGGTAATTATCAATATGTATGTTCCCATTCCCGTTTTCTTAATTGTTTTGGGTTCGTTATTGTAGGTCTTTTCCTTCTCTTCTGTTTCTTGCCTAGAGAAGTTCGTTTAGCCTTTGTTGTAGAGCTGGTTTGGTGGTGCTGAACTCCCTCAGCTTTTGCTTGTCTGTAAAGGTTTTAATTTCTCCATCAAATCTGAATGAGATCCTTGCTGGGTAGAGTAGTCTTGGTTGCAGGTTTTTCTCCTTCATCACTTTCAATATGTCCTGCCACTCCCTTCTGGCTTGCAGAGTTTCTGCTGAAAGATCAGCTGTTAACCTTATGGGGATTCCCTTGTGTGTTATTTTTCTCTTGCTGCTTTTAATATGTTTTCTTTGTATTTAATTTTTGACAGTTTGATTAATATGTGTCTTGGCATGTTTCTCCTTGGATTTATCCTGTATGGAACTCTCTGTGCTTCCTGGACTTGATTAACTATTTCCTTTCCTATATTAGGGAAGTTTTCAACTATAATCTCTTCAAATATTTTCTCAGTCCCTTTCTTTTTCCCTTCTTCTTCTGGAACCCCTATAATTCGAATGTTGGTGCGTTTAATGTTGTCCCAGAGGTCTCTGACACTGTCCTCAGTTCTTTTCATTCTTTTTTCTTTATTCTGCTCTGCATTAGTTATTTCCACTATTTTATCTTCCAGGTCACTTATCCGTTCTTCTGCCTCAGTTATTCTGCTATTAATCCCATCTAGAGTATTTTTCATTTCGTTTATTGTGTTGTTCGTCATTGTTTGTTTCATCTTTAGTTCTTCTAGGTCCTTGTTAAATGTTTCTTGCATTTTGTCTATTCTATTTCCAAGATTTTGGATCATCTTTACGATCATTATTCTGAATTCCTTTTCAGGTAGACTGCCTATTTCCTCTTCATTTGCTGGGTCTGGTGGGTTTTTATCTTGCTCCTTCATCTGCTGTGTGTTTTTCTGTCTTTTCATTTTGCTTATCTTACTGTGTTTGGGGTCTCCTTTTTGCAGGCTGAAGGTTCGTAGTTCCCATTGTTTTTAGTGTCTGTCCCCAGTGGCTAAGGTTGGTTCAGTGGGTTGTGTAGGCTTCCTGGTGGAGGCTACTAGTGCCTGTGTTCTGGTGGATGAGGCTGGATCTTGTCTTTCTGGTGGGCAGGTCCACGTCTGGTGGTGTGTTTTGGGGTGTCTGTAGACTTATTATGATTTTGGGCAGCCTCTCTGCTAATGGGTGGTGTTGTGTTCCTGTGTTGCTTGTTGTTTGGCATAGGATATCCAGCACTGTAGCTTGCTGGTCGTTGAGTGAAGCTGGGTGCTGGCGTTGAGATGGAGATCTCTGGGAGATTTTCGCCGTTTGCTATTATGTGCAGCTGGGAGGCCTCTTGTGGACCAGTGTCCTGAAGTTGGCTCTCCCACCTCAGAGGCACAGCACTAACTCCTGGCTGCAGCACCAAGAGCCTTTCATCCACACGGCTCCTTAATTTGGGATGATTCGTTGTCTATTCAGGTATTCCACAGATGCAGGGTACATCAAGTTGATTGTGGAGCTTTAATCCGCTGCTTCTGAGGCTGCTGGGAGAGATTTCCCTTTCTCTTCTTTGTTCTCACAGCTCCCAGGGGCTCAGCTTTGGATTTGGCCCCGCCTGTGCGTGTAGGTCCCCGGAGGGCGTCTCTTCTTTGCTCAGACAGGACGGGGTTAAAGGAGCCGCTGATTCGGAGGCTCTGGCTCAGTCAGGGCGGGGGCAGGGAGGGTCACAGAGTGCAGGGCGAGCCTGCAGCGGCAGAGGCCGGAGTGACATTGCGCCAGCCTGAGGCGTGCCATGCGTTCTCCCGGGGGAGTTGTCCCTGGATCCCGGGACCCTGGCAGTGGCGGGCTACACAGGCTCCCCGGAAGGGGGGTATGGATAGTGACCTGTGTTTGCACACAGGCTTCTTGGTGGCGGCAGCAGCGGCCTTAGCGTCTCATGTCTGTCTCTGGGGTCCGCACTTTTAGCCGCGGCTCACGCCCGTCTCTGGAGCTCCTTTAAGCAGCGTTCTTAATCCCCTCTCCTCGCGCACCAGGAAATAAAGAGGGAAGAAAAAGTCTCTTGCCTCTTCGGCAGGTCCAGACTTTTCCCCGGACTCCCTCCCGGCTAGCTGCGGTGCACTAACACCCTGCAGGCTGTGTTCACGCCGCCAACCCCAGTCCTTTCCCACGCTCCGACTGAAGCCCGAGCCTCAGCTCCCAGCCCCGCCCGCCCCGGCGCGTGAGCAGACAAGCCTCTTGGCCTGGTGAGTGGGTGGCGGTCGGCCCTGATCCTCTGGGCTGGAATCTCTCCGCTTTGCCCTCGGCACCCCTGTTGCTGCGCTCTCCTCCGCGGCTTCGAAGCTCGCCCCCTCCACCACCCGCAGTCTCCGCCCGCAAAGGGGCTCCCTAGTGTGTGGACACTTTTCCTCCTTCACAGCTCCCTCCCGCTGGTGCAGGACCCGTCCCTATCCTTTTGTCTCTGTTTATTTTTTTCTTTTGCCCTACCCAGGTACGTGGGGGGTTTCTTGCCTTTTGGGAGGTCTGAGGTCTTCTGCCAGCGTTCAGTAGGTGTTCTGTAGGAGCTGTTCCACGTGTAGATGTATTTCTGGTGTAACTGTTAGTGCTGGAGGGTCTCCTGCAGAGGTTGGGGGTGGCTATGGCTCACCGTGAGGACAAGGACATGGCAGCAGAAGTTCTGAGAAGTACTCCTTAGCTTGAGCCCTCCCAGAGTCCCTTGCTGCTTTTAATATGTTTTCTTTGTATTTAATTTTTGACAGTTTGATTAATATGTGTCTTGGCGTGTTTCTCCTTGGATTTATCCTGTATGGGGCTCTCTGTGCTTCCTGGACTTGATTAACTATTTCCTTTCCTATATTAGGGAAGTTTTCAACTATAATCTCTTCAAATATTTTCTCAGTCCCTTTCTTTTACTCTTCTTCTTCTGGAACCCCTATAATTTGAATGTTGGTGCATTTAATGTTGTCCCAGAGGTCTCTGAGACTGTCCTCATTTCTTTTCATTCTTTTTTCTTTATTCTACTCTGCAGTAGTTATTTCCACTATTTTATCTTCCAGGTCACTTACCCGTTCTTCTGCCTCAGTTTTTCTGCTATTGATCCCTTCTAGAGTATTTTTAATTTCATTTATTGTGTTGTTCATCGTTGCTTGTTTCATCTTTTGTTCTTCTAGGTCCTTGTTAAATGTTTCTTGCATTTTGTCTATTCTATTTCCAAGATTTTGGATCATCTTTACGATCATTATTCTGAATTCTTTTTCAGGTAGACTGCCTATTTCCTCTTTATTTGTTAGGTCTGGTGGGTTTTTATCTTGCTCCTTCATCTGCTGTGTGTTTTTCTGTCTTCTCATATTGCTTATCTTACTGTGTTTGGGGTCTCCTTTTTGCAGGCTGCAGGTTCGTAGTTCCCATTGTTTTTAGTGTCTCTCCCCAGTGGCTAAAGTTGGTTCAGTGGGTTGTGTAGGCTTCCTGGTGGAGGGTACTAGTGCCTGTGTTCTGGTGGATGAGGCTGGATCTTGTCTTTCTGGTGGGCAGGTCCACGTCTGGTGGTGTCGTTTTGGGTGTCTGTGGACTTATTATGATTTTAGGCAGCCTTTCTGCTAATGGGTGGTGTTGTGTTCCTGTGTTGCTTGTTGTTTGGCATAGGATATCCAGCACTGTAGCTTGCTGGTCGTTGAGTGAAGCTGGGTGTTGGTGTTGAGATGGAGATCTCTGGGATATTTTCGCCATTTGATATTACGTGGAGCTGGGAGGTCTGTTGTGGACCAGTGTCCTGAAGTTGGCTCTCCCACCTCAGAGGCACAGCACTGACTCTTGGCCGTGACACCAAAAGCCTTTCATCCACATGGCTCAGAATAAAAGGGAGAAAAAGTACAAAGAAAGAAAGAAAGAGGATAAAAGAAAATAAAATATAATAAAGTAAAATAAAGTTATTAAAATAAAAAAATAATTATTAAGAAAAAAATTTTTTTAAGTAAAAAAAAAACCAGACGGATAGAGCCCTAAGGCAAATGGTGAAAGCAAAGCTATACAGACAAAATCTCACACAGAAGCATACACATACACACTCACAAAAAGAGGAAAAGAGGAAAAAATAATAAATCTTGCTCTCAAAGTCCACCTCCTCAATTTGGGATTATTCGTTGTCTATTCAGGTATTCCACAGATGCAGGGTACATCAAGTTGATTGTGGAGATTTAATCTGCTGCTCCTGAGGCTGCTGGGAGAGCTTTCCCTTTCTCTTCTTTGTTCTCACAGCTCCCGGGGTTCAGCTTTGGATTTGGCCCCGCCTCTGCGTGTAGGTCGCCGGAGGGCGTCTGTTCTTCACTCAGACAGGACGGGGTTAAAGGAGCTGCTGATTCGGGGGCTCTGGCTCACTCAGGCTGGGGGCAAAGGAGGGGTACGGAGTGCGGGGGGAGCCTGTGGCGGCAGAGGCCTGCGTGACGTTGCACCCACCTGAGGCGCGCCGTACGTTCTCCTGGGGAAGTTGTCCCTGGATCCCGGGACCCTGGCAGTGGCGGGCTGCACAGGCTCCCCGGAAGGGAGGTGTGGAGAGTGACCTGTGCTTGCACACAGGCTTCTTGGTGGCGGCAGCAGCAGCCTTAGCGTCTCATGCCCGTTTCTGGGGTCCGCGCTGTTAGCCGCGGCTCGCACCCATCTCTGGAGCTCCTTTAAGCAGCGCTCTGAATCCCCTCTCCTCGCGCACCTGGAAACAAAGAGGCAAGAAAACGTCTCTTGTCTCTTCGGCAGCTCCAGACTTTTTCCTGGACTCCCTCCCGGCTATCTGTGGTGCACTAGACCCCTTCAGGCTGTGTTCAGGCCGCCAGCCCCAGTCCTCTCCCTGCGCTCCGACCAAAGCCCAAGCCTCAGCTCCCAGCCCACGCCCGTCCTGGTGGGTGAGCAGACAAACCTCTCGGGCTGGTGAGTGCTGGTCGGCACCGATCCTCTGTGCAGGAATCTCTCCACTTGGCTCTCTGCACCCCTGTTGCTGCACTGTCCTCCATGGCTCCGTACCTTCCCCCCTCCGCCACCCCCAGCCTCCGCCCACGAAGGGGCTCCCTAGTGTGTGGAAGCCTTTCCTCCTTCACAGCTCCCTGCCATTGGTGCAGGTCCCGTCCCTATCCTTTGTCTCTGTTTATTCTTTTTTCTTTTGCCCTACCCAGGTACGTGGGGGCGTTTCTTGCCTTTTGGGAGATCTGAGGTCTTCTGCCAGCGTTCAGTAGGTGTTCTGTAGGAGTTGTTCCACGTGTAGATGTATTTCTGGTGTATCTGTGGGGAGGAAGGTGATCTCCGTGTCTTACTCTTCCACCATCTTCCCCCTGTCCTGAATTGTGGGTTTTTATAACATATGTAGCTGTAATGCATATAACAAATATGCCCAGAGAGGATAAGAATGGTGGAGATGTAAGTAAGGGCCAGATTTTGACAGATTTTCTGTGCGCTGACACAAGGTTGGAATTAGCATGAAGACCAGGGAGAGTCCCTGCAGTGTCTTGATCTTGGGTCAGGTTTGATTTGCCCTTAGAAGGATCATTCTGGGTCCAATCCAGATGTGACTCTCTCAAATATAGCAGTACATGGCCCACTTTTCCATCGAAGAGCCTCAGAGAATAGAATGAGGATGTACAGCACAGGGAACTCTGCTCAATATTCTGTAATAACCTGCTAGTGTTGGAGGGTCTCTTGCAGAGGCGGGGGTGGCTGTGTCTCACCGTGAGGACAAGGACACTGGCAGCAGAAGTTCTGTGAAGCACTCCTTGGCATGAGCCTTCCCAGAGTCCACCATTAGCCCCACAAAAAAAAAAAAGCCGGATCTTGTTTTTGTATCCATTCAGCCAGTCTATGTCTTTTGGTTGGAGCATTTAATCCATTTACATTTAAGGTAATTATTGATACATATGTTCTTATTGCCATCTTGTTAATTGTTTTGGATTTGTTTTAGTAGGCCTTTTTTCTTCCCTTCCTCTTTTGTTCTCTTCTCTTGTGTTTTGATGACTATGTTTAGTGTTGTGTTTGGATTGCTTTTCCTTTTCTGTGTGTGTATCTATTGTAGATTTTTGGTTTGTCATTCCAGTGAGGTTTTGATACAGCCAGCCACATATATATATTTATTTATTTATATACTGGTCTCTTAATTTCAAATGCATTTCCAATATACTGCATTTGTACTCTCCTCTTCTCATGATTGCTGGTTTTGCTATCGTATTTTTGTGTGGATGATTTCCTACCTTTGCTGCATGTTTGCCTTTACTGGTGAGCTTTCCCATTTGTAATTTTCTTGTTTCTAGTTGTGGCCTTTTCTTTTCCATCTAGAGAAGTTCCTTTAGCATTTGTTGGAAAGCTGGTTTTGGTGGTGCTGAATTCTCTTAGCTTTTGCTTGTCTGTAAAGTTTTGATTTCTCCATCAAATCTGAGTGAGAGCGTTGTTGGCTAGAGTATTCTTGGTTGTAGGTTTTTCCCTTTCATCAGTTTAAATATGTCATGCCACTCCCTTCTGGTCTGCAGAATTTCTGCAGAAAAATCAAAAGATAACCTTATAGGGATTCCCTTGTATGTTATTTGTTGCTTTTCCCTTGTTGCTTTTAATATTTTCTCCATATTTAATTTTTGTTAATTTGATTAATATGTGTTTTTGTGTATTCCACCTTAGGCTTATCTTGTACGGGACTGTCTGTGCTTCCTGAGCTTGAGTATTTCCTTTCCCATGTTAGGGAAGTTTTTGGCTATTATCTCTTTAACTATTTTCTTAGTTCCTTTCTCTCTCTTCTTCTGGGACAAGTATAATGTGAATGTTGGCTTCTTAGACTGTCTTCATCTCTTTTCATTCTTCTTTCTTTATTCTGTTCTGCAACAGTGATTTCCACCAGTCTGTCTTCCATTTCACTTATTCATTCTTCTGCCTTATTTATTCTGTTATTGATTCCTTCTAGTGTATTTTTTTATTTCATTTACTGTATTGTATTTTTCAGTTATTGTATTGTATTGTATTATTCATCTCTGTTCTTTAAAGCTTCTAGACCTTTACTAAACATTACTTGTATCCTCTCTGTCTGTGCCTCCATTCTTTTTCCTAGATCTTGGATCATTTTTACTCTCATTACTCTGAAATGTTTTAAAGTTAGATAACCTAACTTCACTTCACTTGATTGTTCTTGTTGGGTTTTATCTTTTTCCTTTGTCTGGATCGTATTTCTATGCCATCTCATTTTGTCTAACTTTCTGTGTTTGTGGTCTCTGTTCCTCAGGCTGCAGGATGGTAATTCCTTTTGGTTCTGGTGTCTGCCCACTGGAGGGTGGAGCTGGGTTTTGTCCCTCTGGTGGGCAGGGCCATGTCAAGGGGTGTGTTTATAGGCAGATCTTGGCTCAGGATGACTTTAGGCAACCTGTCTGCTGATGGGTGGGACTGTGTTTCCACCATTGGGTTGTTTGGCCTGAGGTGTCCCAGGATTGGATTCTGCAGGCTGTTGGGTAGGGCCAGGTCTCTGTGCCAAAATGGCAACCTCTGGGAGATCTCACACCGATGAGTCCCTGGGGTATCTGCCACCAGTGTCCTTGCCCCCACAGTGAGCCACAGCTGATCCCTGCCTCCCCAGGAGACCTTCCAGGACCCACAGGTAGGTCTGACCCAGGCTCTTATGGAGTCACTGTTTTGTCCTGGGTCCTAGTGCATGTGCAACCTTGCATGTGTACTCCAAGGGTGAAGTCTCTGTTTCCCCTAGTCCTGTGGAATTCCTTCATTCAAGCCCCCTGTCCTTCAAAGTCTATTGCTGTCGGGGCTCCTCCTCCTGATGGCAGACCCCCAGGCTGGGGATCCAGATGTGGGGCTCAGAAGTTTCACTCCTGTGGGAGAATCTCTGAAATATAATTATTTTCCAGTTTGTGGGTTGCCCACCTGGTGGGTATGGGATTTGATTATATTGTGTAAGTGCCCCTCCTGCCATCTCATTGCAGCTTCTTATTTTCTTTCTGTGTTGAATATTTTTTTTGGTAGGTTCGAGTCTTTTTTGTCAATCATTTTTCAGCAGTTAGTTGTGATTTTGGTGTTTTCTTTTGAGGAGGTAAGATCAAGTCCTTTTACTCCACCATCTTGTCTCTTTTCCTACACGAGTTTTTTTCAATAGTAAATACTACCATACTACACTATCCATGGTTGATTGTATAAGTGAATGCAAAACCACAAAACGGGAAGGCTGACTATAAGTTTTATTTGAATTTTCCACTGGGTGGAGGGTTGATCCCCTTAACCCCTATACTGTTCAAGGGTCAAGTGTCAATAATGAGTCAAAATATAAAGCATAATGGAAAAAAATGAGTTCAAAATGATTAATAATATTACAAATAATTTGTAGTAAAATTTGTCGAGTATGTATGAATAAAAATAAAACGACCGTTTAACACTATACCTCAAATTAATTAATTTAAAGAAAAAAACTTTTAGAAGATAGGAGAATTTCTTTATAAACTTGACATTGGGAAAAAATTTAAGATATAAAAAGTACTAACCTTCAGTAATTACAAAGTAAAAATGGATAAATTGATCTATATAAAAAATTTGTTGGGTAAATATGAATAGAGGTGAAATTCTGATTATCAAAGATACAATTAAGATAGTGAAAAGGAAAGCCACAGGGTCGGAGAAGATATTTGCAATAACTGAGAAAGGGTTTCTATCTAGGAGATATGTGTGTATATGTATAAATCATATCTATGTTATCTTATATGTCATTGGGAAGGCAATAATTTGAAAATATACATTAAATTGACAAATCCCTAAAAATATAAATTAATGAAATGTATCCAAGAAGTTTGAATTTTCATATAAACAAATAAACTGATTCAGTTTCAAAAACATTCCATCAAGGAGAGCCCCACTCTCATAAAGCTTCACTGAACATCTCTACAAAATAGTCAAAGAACATTATATAATGTCTACTGGAGAGTAGGCACTACTGATCTTTTATGGGACTAGCAAAACCTCGATGCCAAACCCAGTGAAGACAATATGGGAAAGGAATATTTCAGGCTAATATCACGAATACTGAGGTAAGTCAAATCATTCAATAAGGAAAAATATTATCTCAGGACTAATTTGGGTTTAGGAGTAGGTGGCATTTTATTCAAAACCCAATTGCTATAACACAATACATTGATTGATGAAATGATTATTCAGTTAAAGCAAAACAGAATAAGCAATTTCTGAAGTTTACCCTCATTAATTAAAATTCTAGCAAACTAGAACTAAAAAAAGAATGTCTTTAATTTGATAAAATGTCTCCATAAAAATCCCCAAGCAGGGGCTTCCCTGGTGGCGCAGTGGTTGGGAGTCCGCCTGCCGATGCAGGGGACACGAGTTCGTGCCCTGGCCCGGGGGGATCCCATGTGCCGCGGAGCTGCTGGGCCCGTGAGCCATGGCCCCTGGACCTGTGCGTCCAGAGCCTGTGCTCCACGACGGGAGAGGCCACAGCAGAGAGAGGCCCGCGTACCGCAAAAAAAAAAAAAAAAAAAAAATCCCCAAGCAATCATTATATGCTAAAACACACAGTGTTTTTGTTTGAGAGCAAAAAAATACAAGGACACATGGATAGCCATAATCACCATTTGTCTTCAGGATTATACTAGAGATTTTACCCAGTGCAGTTAAGCAGGAAATAGAAGTGAAAGGCATAAGGTCAGGAAAAGAGGAAATAAAACTTTGTATATATGAGATATTACAGTGTACACAGAGAATGCTCAAGAACCTGCAGATCAATTATTACAATTAATTAGATAGTTTGACAAATTTGCTGGGCACAAAGTCAACTTAAACTTTAATCATATTTCGATATATACTGTAATACTGTTGGAAAATGAAATTTGAAAAGGTTAACGTTTAAACCATGAAAATTATCAAGTAACTAAATATAAATCTAAAAAAAGATGTATAAGACCTCTTTGGTGAAAATTATAGAATTATATTAAGAAGACCTAAGCTTAGAGATATTCTATGTTCATGTTTGGAAGAGAAAATATTTTTAAAATGTCAGTTCTCCAAAAAGTGATCTATAGATTCATTGCAGCCAAGAGGTATTTCATAGAACTTAATTGATTCTAAATAGATGTGGAAAAATCAATGGCCCACATTAGCCAGGACAGTCTTGAAGAATGAGAATACGATGGGAAGTCTTGCTTTAGCAAATGAAGTCATAGTAATGACAATAGTGTGGTATTGATGAGGGCATAGAGACATAGACTAAAGGACAAGAAATAGAGATCCCACACAGATATAGGCACTGATACACACATATTGAACACTTGGTTTATGATGGAGGTTTTATGGCAGAGAGTGGGGGAAAGACTATTTTCTTTTTCTCTCATCAATAAGTGGTGCTAGGACAATAAATGTCTCTATGGTGTCCTATAAGAACACACATTTATACATGGAAAAAACCCCTGACCCTTATTTCACACCATGCCCAATAATCCATTTTAGGTGGATTATAGATCCAAGTGTGAATAAGTATTTGAAAATATAATGCAACAATATCTTCATGATAGGTAAATATTTTAAATATGTTACATAAAAGTATTAATCCTCAATAAAAGTATTGATGACTTTGACATTAAAATAGAGAGAAACAAAAGCCAGAGGTTAGGGATTAGAGAGAACATTTGGGTGGAGAGGGGATATATGACAGTAGAGAGAGGTATATATGCTTTTATTTTCTGTTTTAATGAAAAAGTATGATATTTGAACAAATAAGACTGTGATACATTTCACAATATCCATAGCTACTTACATCTACTTCGGACTGTTTTATTACATTTCCATAAATTACAATTTTTTTCTTCTCTGGGATGTTGGGACATTAGATAGGGTGTTTCCCATATCTTCCCTGGGCTCCAAACACCACCAACAATCCAAATATTCTGGGCAGGCTGTTGCCAGATGGTGCTGGATCACTTCCCCTTCCCTCTTTTGCTGCTTCTTTGGTCAGAAATCAACATAGTTGGTCTTGGCTTTCTAGGAGACCAGTGTACTCCTGAGGCATTCTGGACATCATCAGGGCTGTTTTAGCATCACTCTTAGAAGGACATTTTGGAAGCTCCTTGGGGAACTTCTACTGATGAGCTTGTGTTGCCACCACCATTGTCTTTTCACCACATGTGTAAAGAAAGACAAATGAAATGGAAACACAACACTCCAAAATCTATGAGATGCAGGAAAAGCAGTCCTAAGAGGGAATTTAATGCAATACTGGCATTCCTCAAGAAACAAGAAACATCTCAAATAAGCAAAGTAACCTATCATCTAAAGGCATTCAAAAAAAAAAAAAAAAACCCAAAGTCAGCAGAAGGAAGGAAATAATAAAGATCAGAGAGGAAATAAATAAAATGGAGACAACAAATAATGGAAAAAAAAATCTATGAAACCAAGAGCTGATATTTTTGAAGGAATAAACAAAATTACTAAACCTTTAGCCATGCTTACCAAGAAGAAAAGAGAGAGGCCCCAAGTAAACAAAATAAGAAATGAAAGAGGAGAAATAACAACTGACATCACAGAGATACAAAAAATCATAAGAGAATACTACAAACATATATGTGTCAACACATTGGTTAGCCTAGAAGAAATGGACAAATTTCTAGAAAGTCACAACCTGCCAAGACCGAGTCAAGAAGACACAGATAATTTGAACAGACTGATCACTAGTAGTGAAATTCAATGTCTAATTAACAAAACTCCCAGCAAACAAAAGTCCAGGGCCAGATGACTTCACAGGGGAATTCTACCAAACATGTAAGTAAGAGCTTATACCTATCCATCTCAAACTATACCAAATAATTAAAGAGGAAGATACACTCCCAAATTCATTGTATGATGGCACCATTACCCTGACACCAAAACCATACAAAGACACTACAAAAAAAATTAAAGGCCAATATCTTTGAAGAATATAGATTTAAAAATCCTCAACAAAATATTAGCAAACCAAATTCAGCAATATATAAGAAGCATCATACAATGTGATCAAGTTGGATTTATTCCAGGACACAAGGATCATTCAACATTCACAAACCAATCCATGTGATACACCACATTAAAAAAGAACAGATAAAAATCAAATGATCATTTCAATAGATGCAAAAAAAGCACTTGACAAAATTCAACATCCACTCATGATAAAAACTCCTAGCAAAGTGGGTATACAGGGAACACATCTCAACATAATAAAGGCCATTTATGACAAACTCACAGTCAAGGATGCCCATATATGGGGATATATGTATACTTATAGCTGATTCACTTTGTTGTACAGTAGAAACTAACACAACATTGTAAAGCAATTATACTCCAATAAAGATATAAAAAAAATAAAATTGTATCAGAAAGAATAAAATTAAGGAATAAACTTAACCAAGGAGGTAAAAGATGTATAGAAAACTATAAAACATTGATGAGGAAATTGGAGATGATACAAAGAAATGGAAAGGTATCTGGCACTCTTAGATTGGAAGAATTAATATTGTTAAAATGACCTTACTACCCAAGCAATCTACAGGCTAATGCAATCCCTATCAAAATACCCATGACATTTTTCAAATAAGTAGAAAAAATCGTCCTAAAATTCATATGGAACCACAAGAGACCCCAAATTGCCAAAGCAATCTTGAGAAAAAAGAACAAAGTTGGAGTTATCACTCTCTCTGACTTCAGACCGTACTACAAAGCTACAGTAATCCAAACAGCATGGTACTGGCATACAAACAGGCACATAGAACAATGGAGTAGAATATACAGCCCATGCACCTATAGTCCATTTAACCTAGGAAATAAACTCATGCACCTATGGTCCATTAATCTACAACAAAAGAGACAAGAGTCTACAATGGAGAAAGACAATCTCTTCAACAAGTGGTGCTGGGAAAACTGGACAGCTACATGTAAAACAATTAGATTAGACACTTCCTCACACCATAAACAAAAATAAACTCAAAATGGTTTAAAGACCTAAATGTAAGACCTGAAACCATAAAACTCCTAGAAGAGAACATAGCCAGAACACTGCCTATTGTAACAATATTTTTTTGGATTTATCTCCTAAGGCAAAAGAAATAGAAACAAAAATAAACAAATGGTACCTAATTAAATGTAAAAGCTTTTGCATAGCAAAGGAAACAAAAGAAACCAAAGAAAAGGCAACCTACAGGATGGAAGAAAATATTTGCAAATGATATGACTGACATGGGGTTAATATCTAAAATATATAAACAGCTCATACAACTCAATATCAAAAAACAAACAACCCAATCAATAAATGGGCAGAAGACCTGAATAGACATTTTTTTCCAAAGAAGACATACAAATGGCTAACTGGCACATGAAAAGATGCTCAACTTACAAATCAAAACAACAATGAGATATAACCTCATACCTGTCGGAATGGCTATCAACAAAAAGAACACAAATAACAAATGTTGGAGAGGATGTGGAGAAAAGGGGACCCTCCTACACTGCTGGTGGGAATGTAAGCTGGTGCAGCCACTATGGAAAACAGTATGGAGTTTCCTCAAAAATCTAAAAATAGAACTTCCATATGATCCAGTGATTCCATTCCTGGGTATATATCCAGAAAAGTAAACAAAAACACTAATTGAAAAAATACATGCACCCCAGTGTTCATAATAGCACTATTTACAATAGCCAAGATACAGAAGCAACCCAAGTGCCAATTAAACAAATGGATAAAGAAGATATGGTATACATATACAGTGGAATATTATTTGGCCATTAAAAACAATGAAATTCTGCCATTTGCAGCAGTGTGGATGGACCTAGAGAATATTATGATTAGTGAAATAAGTTAGAAGACAAATACTATATGATATTTATATGTGGAATCTAAAAAATAGTACAAATGTATGTATATGGAAAGTGGAAACACACTCACAGATATAGAAAACAAACTAGTGGTTACCAAAGGAGAGAGGGAAGCTCGGAGTGACATTTAGGGGTATGTGATTCAGAGGTACAAACTATTGTGTATAAAATAGATAAGCAACAAGGATATACTGTACAGCACAGGGAATTATAGCCATTATCTTGTAATAACTTTTAATGGAGTATAATTTGTAAAATACTGAATCACTATGCTATATACCTAAAACAAATATAATAATATAAATCAACTATACTTCAATAAAAAGACATAAAAAAATCTAAAAGCAAAAACAAATAAATGAAAATTTATCTAATTAAATCTGATTTTTCTATAAAAAAATAAGCAGAAAAAAATTTTAGGGCCCATGATCCTTTTAAACAGCAAACAGTAGTAAGCACCGTGGTAGAGAAGATATGGCAGCTTAGCAAAACCAATTTTCTTTTCTTCCAGGGGGTATAGGTGAACTCCACTGTCCAGTCTACCTTGAGGGTAGGTGTGACTCTGTCACTGTCGCAGGAAATGGGATGTGAATGAAATGCTGTGAGCCTCTTCCAGAGCTGGGCTGTAAACTCCCATGCCTGACCATCTAGTTTCTTCCCTTTCCAGGATTTGACACAGATGAATACAGGGAACTTGGAAGCATCTTTAGGGAACTGAGACTGTGTCTCATAATCTTGGGCTGACCATGTAATTTATTACCCAACTGGGACACTTGAGAGTGGAAGGGGGCACTGCTCAGCAGGAATACTCACTTTGGACTGTGCCTGAGCAAGAAATAGACCGTGCCTGAGCAAGAAATATACATCTATTGTGCTAGCCATGAAATGCTAAAGTTTATCTGTTAGAATTGTCAGGGTTATCGTAACTAACAAGTGTCAACTTACTTAAGCCAGCATTTTTCTAACATGGAATGTTTTTAAAAATAAAATTGTTTTACTAATGATAAATTTTAAATAGTGAATAAATTAAAAACAGAAAGAAGAAAAATGTCAGCCTTAATCTCACCATCCAACTGACCACTGTTAATGGATATATTTCCATCCAGATTTTTTACATGTGTATTTTTTATAGATGTGATTACAATACTTTCAGTTTTGAATCCTATAGTTCATTCAACAAACATTTTCCTCATTTTATTAAAAAATCTATTAGTGAAGATCATTTTAGAATCTCTTCATATTTAATAAACAGGCATTTAAGTTATCTAAATCATACATAAATGTTGTCGAAAAATTAGATAAGTGGATGTGCAGGAAGAAAGAAAGGCCTAAAAGGAAAATGTATGTATAAACAAAAATTGACTGCAGTATATGCTGCTCTTAACCTGCCTTTGACTTAAATCTAATGAACATTCTTTCATGTGGCAATTGTAATTCTATATCATGACTTTAAAGTTGCCATAGTGTTCAAAGCTATGAAACTTCTAAAAAGCAAAACCCCAGTTAGTGTTGGATTAATTAGTTTTCCTAAGATTTGACTTGTGTAACTTTTTTAGGCATTACCTTCTCCACTTTTCTCGGTGTGGTTGATGGTTACATCAGGCACCTTTTTTCCTTTTTTTTAAAAGATATTTGTGTACAAGGTGTGATAGAGCATTTTCTCAATGTCCATTCTGCATCTCATTATTATCATTTTTGTTGATCCTTCTCAATTATATAAGAAAAATTATTAATATTTTAATTTGCATTGATTAATTAGTGACCTTTCACTTGTCCCCAAGTGTTTATTCAGTTTTTTTATGATTTGCCTATTAATGTTCTTAGCCTAGTTTACTTTCGTTTTCTCAGTTTAGTTTTTGTTCTTTTGTTTTCTTAGCCTAGTTTTCTAGAGCGGTGGATAATGTAGATGGTAATGGCTACATAATATATAATGTGAATGTGCCATATTTTACCATCTCCCTATTTTGGACATTAATACTGATTCTAATTTGAGATCTATGATTAAATAATGGTGTGATGAACATCGATATGAATAACCCCCCTAAACACACACGCACACACACACACACACACACACACACACACACACACACTCTTTAGATCTTATGTAGGTTAAAGTCCTAGAAATAAAAATCACTAGATCAAAGAGAGAAATAATGTAAATATATTTAGATATCATTTTAAGGAAACACATACCATTAAGGGCAGTCCCGGGTTCATGATGCTACAGTCATCATAAGGTAATAGTTTTTCTTCCTAATGTATCTCGTACTATGTCAAGTGCTTCTGTCAGGTGTAAGGGGGAAGAGTGACCCATCAGGCACTGTCCCTCAAGGCCACACACCCTTGCCTGTGGTGGTGGATCTGCCGCTGGCTCTGGTTTACACCCTGGGGTTCCATGGAGCTCTTCATGGCTGACTTTCTGGGCTTTCTACATTCCTTTTGTATGACGGCTTCTCCTAAGAGTGTCGTCATTTACTGCCGTGACCTGAAGTTGTCCCTTGTCTCACGCACATCTTACTGTTCGCTTGCTCACCTCCATGCATGTATTCAGCTCTTTTGTCACCTGTGCTCTGCCGGCTCCAGGGAAGACTTGGCAGATGGATGTAGGGACTGTCTTGTGTAAAAAATAGGTTTTTATTTGCTTTTCACCTTAGTTTTCAACGTGCTGAGTTTTGCTTTTCATATTCATGCAATTTGTTTTTCTTTTTAGTGAAATTCCTTCTGTTTACGATGTTGATCTCACTTTATTCAGTGTTTGTCCAGTTATGGTGAATTTGTTGTGTTCTGTTACATCCAAATGCACTGGTGGTGCTGTTTGAAGGATACAGGATATCTGGGTCACAGTGAACTGTGTTACCCTTTAAGTGTGGCATTTCGTGGATTTGTGGACTGAGGTTCATGCCTCCACGTGTGATATAACTAAAGATCAGGCTGTTCTGGCTGCCTCTCTCCTTCTTCCCTCCCTCCCCTCCGGACATGGACTCCACAGAGCACAGATTGGAAACCCCAGGACCTGTGGGTCACCAAACCTCTTCCAATTTCACATTGCCCTTGTGGAATCAAACAAGATCATGCCTGTGAAACTCTAATGTGAAATCCAGCTAAAATACAGAGAATTTAATTATTTTCAAGACAAGATTTCTTCCAGATTCCAAATACAGGTCCATCTGTGTCAAACTGAACTTCCTAGTGGAAGGAGAGGAACCAGCAGAAGTTAGAGGAAATTTCTCATCACTGCAAGTTTCCCAATGGTGGAGACAGAGCCTGTTATGTGCTGGTACAGAGAGAGGTCAACATTTGATCTACTGATGGAGGGCAAAGTGGTACTTTCCCACCCAGCAGCCCTGGGTCCCTCTGGCTCACAAGGCTGCCATAATCTGGTTGTCAGCAGGGAGAGTCAGGGGTCCAAGGCCAGGCCAGGCTGAAAAGGGCTTAGGCTGCTGAGTGACTACACAGGCCTTGGAGGTGGCTGAGCCCCTGGGGGATGCTGGGTTGGATCCAGGGCCTGAGCTGGCCCCACCCAGGTGGGAGATGGGTACTGGCTCCTCTGATAAGCAGAAGGTACTGGCTGGCAAGTCAGGTTTGGAGGGGACAGTCAAAGGAGGAGAATTCACATGGGGCCCTGGGAACTCTGTTAGGGAGATGAGAGGGAGGCTGGCTCAAAACAGCATGAGCTGGAAGGGAAAGGAGCTGGTGGCCAGGGCACTCAGATAGAAAACAGGGGCTGGTGTGGGACAGTAGACAGGGAGCAAGGTTGACTGAATCCCGTGTTGAGCCCAGGGCAGAGTGGGGAGATGGGACCCCAGTGAGGCTGAGGGCCATCATGGGAACATCTCAGCCTCCTAAGCTCTAGACGGTCCTGGTTGTGGGAGAAGCCTGCCCTCACTGGAGACAGAGGCCCTGGAAACAGGAAACTGAGTGTCCATGGCATGACCCCCTGACCTCCTAGGTCCCTGGAGTTATTCTCCTTCCTCTGACCTGTTCTTTGCTCTGCCAAACTGAAGAGGGGTTGGAGACAGTGGTTGGCTTAGAGAAGGTAAGAAATTTCTAAGACCCAGAGAGGACCATTTTGAGGGAGAGAAGATTGTCCTTTTTAATGGACCTCACTTTAGACTCAGACCTGGCAGAAGGCTAAGCACCAAAGAGGCATGATTGAGAAATCAATGGGACTCTATACAGACAGCATGGGATTTAGGGAGGACTGAGGGCTGGGGAGAAAGGGGGAAGCAAAACCCAGAACTGACAGCAGAGGGCATCCTGGAGCAGTGTGGTTGCATATTGAGGCGGTTCAATGAATAAATAGGAATTCAGCCGTAATCACTCTAGAGATCCATTTATTGTGGCCCTGTGATCCCACTGCTAACCCCTATGGGATTCTTGCTGCTGCCCCAGAATGATGGTCAGCAGAGAAAAAGGTCAGTCTCAAGCTGCTGTTCGAGGCGCTTCATTGTTCTCTTTATCCAGGGCAGGAAGTATGAGACCTTGGTGAAGACTCCTGGAGATGTCCCGTTTGTTTTTCCATAGGAGAAAATACCCTGGACCATGTTTTTGCACACGAGGGGCCCACCGGAGTCACCCTGTGGGTAGAGAAAGGAAGGGCTGAGTGGGCCTCCTTCCGGTCCTATCTTCCCTGCCACCACAGGCTGGGTGGTCTCTGTCAGGGGCTGTTAGGAAGATCTGGGCCAGAGGAGGCCTGGTCACCTCCCTCGCTGCTGGGGTCCAGCCTGGCTATGACTGTCCTTTGCAGCTCGACTCAGGTCTACCTTTCTGTCAGTCCTCATGGAAACTCGTGATAACGTAGCTACGGGATGACTGATCCTTCCTCACCCCCAACCCTGATCCACTCAGGGGAGAGAATTAAATTTTGGATTAGTGGACCTGGCTGCCCAAGCTCTCAGGCTGTGGATGAGGTTATGGCCTGTCCCCTACCCAAACCTCCCCAAGATCCTCTCCCCAGGGCCTGTGTGCTTAGATGCGAGGAACCTGACCTTGAAGGCAGTCTTCACCTTCCTCGGGTCCCCCACGCAAATCTGGGTGGCCTGGCTGTAATAACCTGGGAAGAGGGATTTGCACACTGGATCCTCCTGCACCGTCAGCTCTGCCTCTTGCAGGGTGGTGGTTGGAGTGCCCACGGCCACCTGCCCCCAGCCGGCCACACTGCACGCCTTTCCTGGCTTCACCCGGACCTTGCCCCTGGGCAGGCTGAGGGGTCTCACAGCTGCAGTCCCCTTGGCCTTTCTCTCCAGCTGAGGGGAAGAGACAAGAGTCCAGCTCAGCCAATGGCCTCTGGGCTTGGGTGCCATGATGAGGCTGTACTGACCACCCCCTCACCTGAGCCACTGGGACTGGCCAGGCAGCCAGATGGGAGGGAGGAAAGGGACAGGTGGTAGTGGAGGGGAAACGATCTGTCCCCAGGAGGGCCGGGGGAGTGGGGAGGTTTCCTTGCCTGCAGTAACATGATGTCACTGGAGTAGTTCTTAGGATCATAGTCTGGGTGGGGGACGGCTCGTCTCACTGGGATCATCTGCTGGGTCCTCTCCTGTTTCTTGATGTTGTGGGCCCCCAGGGTGACGCTGATTAAACTGCACAGAGAGCAGAGCAGGAATGTGGGGACTCTGTGCCCTGTGCTTCTCAATGACATGAGGGCAGGGATCCTGGGAGCTTTCTCAGGCAATACGGCGAAATTACTCTGAGTTTGGATTTTAACTCTGTGCACCCTTTCATCCTCCACTGATGCTTTATCTGACCCGTGTGGGCCCTCGCTTCTCAACCTTGCCTCTTGCTGTCACCTCTGACCCTCTGACCTCAAAACTTACCTGCCCCATTTCTCAGCTTTTCGTCACCCTAGTGCGGCTCTTAAGATGCCTTGTTTGATGAGGTCTTGTGGTCCTGAGTTACCACGATCTCAGGGTGAGGGAGGGGCTCCCCTGGGCTCAGCCCCTGGGGAGGGGCCGGGGTCCCTGTCGGGGTCTCAGGAGGGGTAGGCTGGCTGCTGCCCCTCACCTTCCTCTGCAGTGAGCAGCCGTCAGAACAAAGTCCTTTTGCACGAGGACACCGCCACACCTCTTCCAACTCTCCTTATCCAGAAACTGAACAAACACCATGTAGGGACGGGAGTGGGGCTTGGCCTCGTGGCCCCCGATGATCTCCTCTGAAAGAAAAGGCTGGAAGATGGGGTGATGGGAGAGGTGTGGTCAGGATGGAGGCTCAGGGAGGTGACGGCCAGGTGGGTTGACAGCACCTTGCAGACACCGGGGGAGAGTCCCCCAGGTTCTCATTGCAGCAGGATAAACTTTTCTGAACCTCAAGCCTCAGAATCTCCCTCTGAGAAAGGGGTCAGTGCTTGTTCTCCAGGTCCTGCATCAGGCACATGTGCGGAGGAGGGCGGGTCTGCCTTCCCGATGGTGGAGGCCCATAGAATCGTGGACGGGACTCCCTGATGAGCCCTCACTCCCGCTGAGTCTCCGGGACCCCTCTAAGCCTCTGCTAACATCTTGATTTGTGCCATTTTTTAATAATTACCTATGAGCTTATGGAATTGGATTTTCTAAAATCCTCATGTCCTTGGGCCTAACACAACCTAGGATCTCAGTAAATGATTTTTTGGCTGCAAGAGTGAATAGCCTCCAATTAGCTTTAGGCTGAGATTTGGTGGGGATACTGCTGGTGGGATTCAAGGCCATAGGGGTGGGGGGAGGGCACTGCCAAAGACAGTGGGGCAGCTGAGGGCCTGGGAGGTGGGGGAGATGGGGCAGAAAATGAGCCGTTTGGGTCCTGGGGCAGAGTCAAGTCGCCCAGAGAGCTTTGGGTGCTGTCATCTAGCCACTTCTGATCAATCACCCCCTGGGTTCCTCTCCTGGGCAGGAGTGAGGGGTGGAGGGTACTGAGAAATTTCGTTTGTTCTTAAGCTGGGTCCACTGACAATTCCTATACTATAGTGGATTCACTTGAGCTGCCTATTCCTGGGTTGAAGTGAGGGATTTTAATTACCTGTGTTTTGCAGCTTCACATCCTCTGCCAAATACACAGCCCACTTTCCCTGCTGGTGAGAGAGAAGCTAAGACCCACCCTTCCTTTCTGCCATTCATCCTCGCTGAGTGACTATGCAGCATCGAAATTGTTAGTCTGGGTTTGGGATGGGAGCTGGGATTGAGAAAGCTGAGCTGGGCAGAAGGGTCAGGACTACAGTAGGTTTAGTGAGATGGGCTCTGGCCTCAAGAATGGGGATTGTCACTCACCAGTCCCAGCCCGGTGGGCAGAAGAAAGGCCATTAGGAGCAGGAGAGGCTGCATCTTCCCCGAAGCTCTGCCCAGGTTGGAGCTGCTGGTGTTTCTTCCTTCCAGACACAAAACACAGGGGAAGGAAGGAGGGCAGGCTCAGTTCACACACAGACCTCCCAGACTTGTGCTCCCCCGCCGAGCCAGGTGTCAGCAGGCCACGTGGTCATCCACGTTCTCTGCCGTGGGTTAAGTGAGAACGACACTGTCACCACACTTGTACTCCCACCGCTGACTCACAAAGCCAGAAGAAAGATCAAGAAAGTGAAGGCTGTGGTTCAGCCAGCACAGGGGCTGAGTCCCAGAAACCCCTCAGTGACTGAATCAAGAATATCTTCATTTTTCGACTCTTGGTTCTTTTTCGATTCTGGTGAAATCCTGAATAATTACACAATAGGCTAGGTCCTATTGTGTAATACGAGAGACACAGCTCCTGCCCCTGAGAGGCTGGCTGTCAGCTGGAGTAGACCTAGAATCTGTGGGTAGAGAATAAGATGGCAAGGACTATGGTGAGGGGGGTCTGCTTGGTGCCATTGTGAGGTAGAGGCTGGACTTGCTTTAGGAGCAGATAGGCCTGGACCACCCAAGTACCCTGTGCAGCAACCCCATTTCTTATGTTGCCACCATCCCAGTCTCATATTTTTGAAGTGTTTAGAATTGCTTCTTTAAATGTAAACATTCTGCAACAAAGAGAGCTTTTCCATTTTTTTTTTTTGGTGGTTTTTTGTTTTTGTGTGTGTTTTTTAAAAATTAATTAATTGATTAATTGCTTTTAGCTGTGTTGGGTCTTCATTGCTGCACCCGGGCTTTCTCTAGTTGTGGTGAGCAGGGGCTGCTCTTCGTTGCAGTGTGCGG
This sequence comes from Monodon monoceros, assembly GCF_005190385.1. Taxonomy (NCBI): domain Eukaryota; kingdom Metazoa; phylum Chordata; class Mammalia; order Artiodactyla; family Monodontidae; genus Monodon; species Monodon monoceros. The sequence goes on from NW_021703778.1 coordinate 101,385,964, forward strand.
GCTTCTCATTGCAGAGGCTTCTCTTGTTGCAGAGCACGGGCTGTAGGCATGTGGGCTTCAGTAGTTGTGGCATGTGGGCTCAGTAGTTGTGGCTCATGGGCTCTAGAGTGCAGGCTCAGAAGTTGTGGCGCACGGGCTTAGTTGCTCTGCAGCATGTGGGATCTTCCCGGGCCAGGGCTCGAACCCGTGTCCCCTGGCATTGGCAGGTGGATTCTTAACCACTGTGCCACTGGGTAAGTCCAAGACAGCTTTTCTTGTCCCCCAATCTTGAACAAAATTCCTGGACTTGATATTCACTTGACCAAAACAAACCATCACTGGGTCCATCGGAAGTGAGTGACTGATTGGGTTGTGCTGAGGTGTTTAGCACCCCTCGAGCTGAGATGGGGGCTGTCCCACTCAAATCAGGGTGCCTGTGAGTGGGGAGGGGCTTCCTCTATAGAAATGCTTCTTACTGGTGTGCACTGAAGGGGAAACGGATGCTGGTCATCCTAATAATTACTACCCACTAAGTATTCTCTGTCCAGAGAACCACGTCTCTGATGGCCCTGGGCATAGTAATCCTAAACACTTGTAGATGATCCCACCACTCTCACCAGTATGAGGACAGAAGGAAGAGTGATGGCAGGGAAGGCATGAGGAGTTCTCAGCCACCCAACCCCAAGTCAGTTGAAGAAACAGCATTCTATGGGCTTATAGAAAAAGAGGGGAACGAAACATGCCTAAGCATGAATGATGATTATCTTGGGATGGTGGAATTCTTGGTCATTTTAATTTTCTTACTTATATGTTCTGTATTTAATTGTCTTTCTATGATGAATATGTTAGTTTCTATGATGAATATATGTTCCTTTTATACCCAAAACACATATTGCCAGAGATGAAGCTCACTCACCATGCAAACATTCAGCCAACCAGTTCTTCTCTTCAGCCCAGCCATCTCTAAGCTGCATGTTTTAAAAATGAGGTTGCTTTTCTGAATATGTTGTTATATTAAAAATTCAGGGGCTTCCCTGGTGGCGCAGTGGTTGAGAGTCCATCTGCTAATGTAGGGAACACGGGTTCGTGCCCCGGTCCGGGAAGATCCCACATGCCACGGAGCGGCTGGGCCCGTGAGCCATGGCCGCTGAGCCTGCGCGTCAGGAGCCTGTGCTCCGCAACGGGAGAGGCCACAACAGTGAGAGGCCCGCGTACCGCACAAAAAAAAAAAAAAAATTCAAATATTGTTGAAAAATAGAAGAAAATATTTACTCAACAAAATATGGGCTATAAACACCTTTGAAACATTAGGATACCCTTGAAACCAATAATTTTCATTTCAGTGAGTTTCCTTTGGAGATAAATATATTTAAACACACATAGGTGAGAACAGTGGGAGTTGAAGAGACGCTGGCTGAGACCAAGAGGGAGGAGCTGAGGGCATCCCAGGTGGCGCAGTGGTTGAGAGTCCGCCTGCCGATGCAGGGGACACGGGTTCGTGCCCTGGTCCGGGAAGATCCCACATGCCGCGGAGCGGCTGGGCCCGTGAACCATGGCCTCTGAGCCTGCGCGTCTGGAGCCTGTGCTCCACAATGGGAGAGGCCACAGCAGTGAGAGGCCCGCGTACCACAAAAAAAAAAAAAGAAAAAAAAAGATGGAAGAGCGCCTTCAAGGTCACTTTGGGCTGAGGGAGGATGTGCCGTCAGGACACCAGAGGTTGCACAGGGTCCTGGGCTCAGGACTCCAGGACAGAGCTGCGACAGGCACTTGAGCTGGGCCTGGGAATACTGAAGGCCCTCCTGAAATTCTCTCAGCCTTCGGAGCTCTGGCTGCTCTGATGTGGAGAGGGAACTCTGCATGGGGAGCACTACACATTTCTAAAGCCTCCCCACATTTCTGTTTCTGGGGTTGAGAAGTGCCCCCCTCAACCCCAGAGCTTCTCAGGTGGTCCTCCTTCCAAATCTGGATTCTCCTATGTTGCCACATTGGCACTGGGATAGGGTGGGGCAGGGGAGTGGGTGTGGGTTAGGAGGAGGGCATATGGATGCGATAAGAGGGTCCTTGAGAAGAGGGTCGTGTTCTCCTGAGGAGGTGCCTCCCTTTTCTGATGGAGCCCATGGTCAGCCTGGCAGGGGGAGCTGGCACTGGGGACGAGGGACTGGAGGGAGCTGGCTGTCAGTGCAGCAGGAATTTTTATTCTAGAGTTGGAAGGGTGGGTGGTGTGTTGGAGGGGGAAGCCCGTAACAGATCAGAAATGTGAATGGATGGTTGCCAGACACAGTAGGTGCCTAACGAATGTGCTTGAATGAATAAAATAGGAATCAATGATTTTTGCTCAAGAGATGAAAGTTTATTAAGTTCCAGGCAGTCTCCCCTTCACCCCCTTTTGGCCCAGTGCCATTCTGACCTCTATTCCAGAGGAGATGGAGGGATCCATCCCAGGGGCACGTTAGTCTGGTCCCTGCAGTTTATAGTAGCTCATTGTTTTTTGGATCCAGTACAGAAAGCTCGAGACTCTGGTGTAGACATTTGGAGGTGTCCCATTCTCTTCTCCAAAGGAGACGATGCCCTGGGCCATGCCGTTACACACAAGGGGGCCCCCAGAGACGCCCTGTGGGCAGAGAGAGGAAGGGCTGAGCCGGATCTTCTTCAGGTGTGGTCCTCTGCGCCGCCCCAGGGTGGATGGTCTCTGTTGGGGGCCCTGGCTGATATCAGGGGCTGTTGGTCCTGAGGATTCAGCCTGGCCTTGACAATCTCCCCTTCTCCTCCCCAAGGAAGCCTCTGCCCATATGTGGTGGTGGGACAGTCTCCATGCCCCCAGGGAAACAGGACAGAGACTGGATAGGAGAAAAGCCTGGGGACACAGGGATATGATTAGTTCCCACTGCCCTGGACCCTCACAGCTTGGCTGTGCTCAGGGCTTTGCATGGATGACGCTGGGGATCTCACCAAAAAAGAACCCTTCCTCTTTCTTGGGTTCCCTACATATCGGGGTAGTGGTGTTGTAATCTTTGTAGTGAGAGATGCATTCCTCATCCCTTTGGACTTCAAGGTCTACCGCCTGCAATTTCTCTGCCATGGGATTGTTCACGCCCAGGTGCCCCCAGCCGGCCACACTGCACACCATCCCTGGCTTCACCAGCTCCCTCCTCCAGGGCAGCCTGATGGGGCTCACGGCGGCGGTCAGGTAGGCCTTCCTCCTCAGCTGAAGGCAGAGGAAAGGCCTTCTAACCTACTTTTGGCCCACAGAGGCCTCAGGGACAGTTATGGGGTTGCCTCCCTCACTGCCCTGGGACAACTGAAGGGGTCATACCGGAAGGAGGGACAGGAATGAGGTCATGGGGGATTCAAAACCCAGGTATGAAAGTGTGCAAGAACCAGTGTGGCTACGTGCCCTACCTGCAGTAACATGATAGCATTGACCCACTTATTATGATCATAGCCTGGGTGGGGGATGGCTCTTCTCACTGGGAAGACCTGCTGGGTCCTCTCCTGCTGGTAGATGTTGTGGTCCCTCAGGGTGATGTTGGTTGAGCTGCCCCGAGAGCAGAGAGGGAGGTGGAGTTGCAGGAAATACAGGCCAGGAGCCGTGAGGAAAGAGCACAGCTTGGGACAGGGTGGGACTGGAGGGGAGAAAGCTCCAGGTATGGGACCTGGGGCTGAGCTTCTCTGTGCTGCCTGCTTCCTGGCAGCCCGGGCTGGGTGCAAGTTCCTGGAGTCCACTTAGGGTGTTCAGTCCTGCACAGAGCTTGACCGTCTCTAAGGAAAACCAGGGATTTCTCACATCTGCACTCTGGACTCCAGGGTGCAACCTCAGCTTCCTTCCATCCCACCTTTGATCAGTCCCTTCTCTTCACGGGCCACTCGCATTGACCTGTTCCTCTCTCCCCAAAGCTCACCCGTCCTCTGAAGAGCTCTTCTATGTTACTTGGTGGCCCAGGTCTGCAGCCCCTGAGAAGAGGGTTCCCTGTGAGGGGTCTACAGAGGGGTGGGGGCCCAGGTGTTCCTCCTCACCTTCCCCAGCAGTGAGCTGCTGTCAGCATGAAGTCCTCATGCACAAGGAGACCCCCCACAGATGAAACTTTTCTCTGAAGCATGGTACTCAAGAAACGCCATGTAGGGGTGAGAGTGAGGCTTGGCCTCATGGCCCCGATGATTTGGCCTGAAAGAAAGATTGCAGTCTGCCCGCTGTGCTCATGGAGCCAAAGCCTGGAGAGGGGAGATGGGAGCAGATTTGCTGGTCTTTGAGGGAATTTGACCAGAGTTCAGAAAGTTCCTGGAGATGGACCAGAGCCAGGATATGTATGAGTGTAGCACCTGAGCAGGGTTTCTCCAGTGCAGGATGGGACTGGACCTCTGACAGTGGGGACAGTCACTTACCTGCCTCCCCACGGGGGGACAGAAGAAGGGCCAGCAGGAGCATCTCTCCAGGAAGGCTGCCCAGATCTGAGTCGCCGCTGCTTCCTTCTGGTCCTTTAACCCTGGGGGTCCCCTCTGGTGTTGTGACCTTTATCAAGTGAGGTTTTTCTGAAAGTCTCACAGCTCTGTCTGATCAAGTCCTGGGGTCTGAGTGGAGCATGAACTACCAGTCACCACGGAAGGACCCGTAGCTCTCGGCTCAGCGCCACCACAGCAGCAGAAAACAAGAAAGGCAGCTCCAAGTAGGGGTAGTTGGAGATGTTGTATCAGCCAGTAGCAGGTCCCTGAGCCCTAGCAGCCTGGGTCTCAGGATGATAGATTCAAGAATATCTTAATTTTCGCGGTTCTCTTTAGATCACCAGGGGGATTGTGTATTGAGGCCTCTTTTTGTGTGAGACTGTGGGAAACATTGGAGATAACAACTCTTGCTTCTGGTGGAGGAGACAAGCTGTCATGATCAGACAAGGATGGTGAGATCCTTGGTATGGGATGGACAGAATGGTGTGAGAGTGATGCTGAAGAGGGCTTATTCCAGTTATAAAGAACTGAGTGGTTTAAGAACAGCAGCGACATTGCTTTTACCCACAAATCTGCATTTTGGTCAGGGTACAGTGTGGATAGCATCCCTCTGTTCCCCTTGGTGTCAGGGGGGCTTGACTCCTGGAAGCTGAATCATGTGAAGGCTCATTCACACCCGCCCAGTGGTTAGTGCTTGCTGTTCACTGGGCCCGTTGGTTTCTCTTCACAAGGTCCCCTCAAGTAGTCTCAGCTCATGGGATTGTTTGGCTCCCTCACAACACAGTGGTGGGCTTCCCCAGAGTGAGCATCTGCTAAAAACAAGAATGAGCCAGGCAGAAGCATCTGTTCTACCATATTCCACTAACTGAAGCAATCAAGAGCCCCCACCAGATTAAAAAGGAAGGGTCATAGACCCCACCTCCCAGCAGGAGGAGTGTTGCCGTCATGGAAGGAGAACGTGTGGGATGGGAGATACACAACGGCAGTCATAGCAAAGCAGAACCTGCCACACTGCTTTAGGGGTCTGGAGAGTTAGTCAGAGCCATTGAAACCACTGATCCGTCTAAGCCTAGGTCAGTGCCTTTGGATAGGTTGGGGTCTGCTCTGTCCAACCCACGTGCACTGAGAATGGAAGAAGTTTGCCTGTCCCCAGAGTTACTCTTTTTAATGAATCACTGATACCATGTGAAGTGAGAATGGATGCCAGGGAGCCAAAGCAGAATACCCACACCACTATCCAGAGAATTGCATTCTGATGTCCCTGTACCATTTGCTAAACAAATTATCCTGATCATGTCCCCATAATGGAAAAGAAGGAGAGAGTCATGGAATTGAAAACATTGTTGGTTCTAAATATCTTGATCCCAAGTCTCTTAAAAAGCAACAAAACCTTAAAGAAACAAAGCACACTCTCAGTAGGGATTCTGGCAGGGGAGCCACAGTAAATGAGAGCGTGGTGTCCAAGCCAAGCCTGCGTGGGGTGGGAATGTGCCCACTCCAGGCCTCTCTCCTGTGTGGACACACCCCCTACGTGGGCTCGGACACCCTGCACTGGGCAGCCTGGATGAGTAACTAGAATACATGTGAGGCAGGGAGTGGATGCCCAAGTCTGTTGAAGAGGGTGTTCAAACAGGGACTGGCTATTAGGTGGTATCGGAGCTCAAGGGAGATTTAAAGGCCTTCATGGAGTCGGGGTGGTGGAGGTGGGGGGGAGTCTGGCGGGATGTGTCAGAGCAGGATAAATAGGGTGAGGTGGGCATGGGTATGAAGGGGCTGCCTGATGTGGATTGCCAGAGCCTGGGTGGGGGGAGCAGGGGAGGCACTTGGAGAAGATGAGTGAGAGCTCTGTTATATAAATCTCTGTGGGGATTAATCAAACAAGTCAACATATTAAGCTAATGAGCCAGGTTTCTCACTGTCTGAGGATTAGATGGTATTGGCGGCATCAATGTTAATTCCCTGGGTTTGATCGTAGGACTGTGGTTATGTAAGAGTGCCCTTGTTTGTAGGGATTACACTCTAAAGTATTTGAGAAGTTGATGGAGCATCACGTCAGTAACTTTACTCGCAAATGGGTCTGGAAGACAAAAGTTTTTGTATTGCAATGGCAACTTTTCTATAAGCTGGAGATTATTTCAAAATTAAAAGGAAATCTGTACCTTTCATATATACAAATAATAACCACTTTGAAGATATAATTGGGAAGAAAATCTGTTATAGTAGCAGCAAAAAAAGATGAGGGGCTTAGGAAAACCTTAACCAGAATTGTGAAAAACCTATTTGTGCAAAATGTTAAAGAACTTCTGAAAAACACAAAAACAGACTTTAGAAACAGCAAGATATTCTTAGTTCTCACATATGACAGATCTACACCAAAAAGGTACTGATTCTCCCAAAGCTAATATATAAATGTGATTATAAAAATAATATATATGATGTGATTTTTAAAAACCCACCCAATTTTTTCACTTGGCGTTACACAAGGTCTAGATTGTTTCTAAAATTTGTGTGGAAAATAAGCATGAAAGAATCACTAGGGGAATTGTTAAAAAGAAAAAGGAATAGTACGGCAGAGGGTTAGCCTATCAGATCTTAAGAACGTCTATAAAAATTCTTTCTGAAAAACAGTGTGGTGTTGTATCATGAACAGAGAGAGAGAGACTAGTGAAACACAATGGAAAAATTCAGAAACATTCACAGGTATATATGGAAATGAAGTTTATAATAAAGTAGCAATTCAAATCATAAGGGAAAAGATGGACTTTTAATAAATGATTTAGGAACAACTGGATAGTCATTTGTTAAGAGATTACGTTGGAGCAGTATCTTACGGAAACCACCAGAATAAAGTCCAAATAGGTAAGATATTTGTATACTGAAATACACAAAATAAAACCATATATTGCCTAGAAATAAACATGGGTAAAGTCCTTTAGAAAGTGAAAGTGGAGAAAGCCTTTCTAGCAATGACTCTAAATTCATACACTTTAAAAGAAAGACTGATAAATAAATTATGATTTGAAAAAATAAATTTTAAAGTTTATATATCAAAGAAGAGTGTAAGAAAATTTAAATTACATGCAGCAAACTTGTAAAGAATTATTGCAACCTTTGTCACAATTAAGGAGCTAATCTAATATTCAAAGATCTCTAAATCCAGAAGAAACAGACCAAAAACCTGATAGAACGGGCAAAAGACCTGAGCGTTCACAGTAAAATAAACGTAAAAAATAACAAAGAGTCTCAACTTCACTCTTATTCAGATAAACAGAAATAAGAAAAGGAAAAAAGAAAATAATTATTCTACTCTATCTCATCTCTCAGATGGCCGAAAGTTCTAAAGTTAAACAGCATATACCATGGGTAAGGCTGTTTTTTTAATTGGTGTTGCAGGATACATCTTTTTTCCCCCCATAAGTTTACTTTCCTCCTATCCATGTCTTTATATTTAAGATGTTTCTCATTAAACAGCACAAGGTTGAGTCTTGCATTTTCATCCAGACTAACAGTCTGTGTCCTTTGGAGTATTTAATCTAGTTACATTTAATGCAGCTACTGATAGGGTTGGATTGAAGAATATCGTATTGCTATTTGATTTCTATTAATGTGATTTATTCTTTGTCCTTTTGCCCTACTTTTCCTGCTATATTTTGTTGTATCTCATTTTGTCTTCTTTATTGGCTTTTAGTTATATATCTATATATTATTTTAGCTATTACTCTAGGATTACAGTATGCCTCCTTCACATATTACAGGCAACCTTGAATTCATGCTATACCACTTCATATGTGAACATTGTAATGATATATTTTCATTTGTCTTCCTTCTCACCCTTTGAGTTCTTTTTGTCATACATTTCACCACTATATGCCGTAAATACTAAAGCATTTTTTGCCTTAAAGTCAATAATCCATGTAAGAAATTGATATAAATACTTTTCCACTTGGTCACTTTTTAAAAATTAGAGTACAGTTGATTTACAATATTATATTAGTTTCAGGTGTCCGTATTTTTACAGTTTATACTGACTATAAAGTTATTATAAAATATTGGCTATATTCCCTGTGTTGTACATTACATCCTTGTATCTTATTTATTTTATACCTAGTGGTTTGTACCTCTTAGTCTCCTTCCTCTATCTTCTTTCTCCCATTACCCTCTCCCCTCTGGTAACCACTAGCTTTCTTCTCTGTATCTATGAGTCTGTTTGTGTTTTATTACATTCGTTCATTTGTTTTATATTTTAGATTCCACGTGTAAGTGAAAATGTACAGTATTTATCTTTATCTGATTTATTTCACTAAACATAATACCCTCCAGGTCCATCCATGTTGTTGCAAATGGTAAATTTCATTGTTTATTTTATGGCTGAGTATATTCTATTGTGCATATATATGTGCCACATCTTCTCTATGCATTCATCTGTTGATGGACACTGAGATTGATTCCATAGCTTGGCTTCTGTGAACATTGGTACTAGTTTTATTGTTTTCTTCAGATATATACGCAGGAGTGGAATTGCTGAATCACATGGTAGTTCTGTTTTTAAGTATTTGAGGAACCTCAGTACTGTTTTCTATAGGGGCTATACCAATTTATATTCCCACCAACAGGATACCAGTTTTTTCTTTTCAACACATCCTTGCTAGCATTTGTTATTTCTTGTCTTTTTGACAATAACCATTCTGAGAAGTGTGAGGTGATGTCTCACTGTGATTTTGATTTGCATTTACCTGATGATTAGTGATGTTGAACATCTTTTCGTGTATCTGTTGGCCATTTGCATGTCTTCTTTGGAAAAATGTCTATTCAGATGACTGCCCATTAAAAACATTTTTTTAATTGAAGTATAGTTGATTTACAATGTTGTGTTAATTTCTGCTGCACATCAAAGTGATTCAGTTATACATATATATATATTCTTTTCATATTCTTTTCCATTATGATTTGTCACAGGATATTGAGTATAGTTCCCTGCACCCTGCCTATTTTTCAATTGGGTTTTTTTTTTTTTTGATAATGAGTTGTGTGAGTTCTTTATATATTTTAGATATTAATTGCTTATCAGACATATCACTTGTAAATAGTTTCTCTTATTCAGTAGGTTGCCTTTTGGTTTTGTTGATGGTTTCGTTTGTTGTGCAAAAGCTTTTAAGTTTAATTAGGTCCCATTTGTTTCTTTTTGCTTTTGTTTCCCTTGCCTGAGGAGAAATATCCAAAAAACCCCAATATATTGCCGAGACCTATGCCAAAGAGTGCACTGCCTATGTTTTCTTCTGAGAATTTAATGGTTTAAGGTCTTTAATAAATTTTGAGTTTATTTTTGTATATGGTGTGAGAAAATGTTCTAATTTTACTCTTTCACATGTAGCTGTCCAGTTTTCCTGACACCACTTATTGAAGAGACTTTTCTCCATTGTATTATCTTGCCTTCTTTGTGGTATATTTATTGACCTTATGTACATGTGTTCATTTCTGGGCTCTCTATTCTGTTCCATTAATCTTTGTGTCTGTTTTTGTGCCAATTTCATACTGTTTTGATTATGGTAGTTTTATGGTACAGTATGAAGTCAGGGAGGATGATACCTCTAGCTTTGTTCTTTTTCCTCAGCATTTCTTTGGCTATTTGGGGTCCTTTGTTTTTGCATATGAATTTTAGGATCATTTGTTCTAGCTCTGAAAAATGGCATGGGTATTTTTATAGGGATTGCATTAAATCTGTAGGTTGCTTTGGGTCATAGCTCATGTTAATAATATTAATTCTTTCAATCCCTGAACATGTGATATCTTTCCATTTATTTGTTCAACTTCCTTCAATCAATGTTTTATAGTTTTTAGAGTATAGATCTTTCACCTTTTTGAATAAATTTATTCATAGGTATTTTATTTATTTTGATGGGTTGTAATTGGGATTTTTTTCTTTCTATTTCTGAGAGTTCATTACTAGTATATAAAAAAAAACAGATTTCCATATATTCATCTTGTATCCTGCAACTTTACTGAATTCATTTATTTCTTCTAATATGTTTTTTTTTTTGGTGGAGTCGTTAGAGTTTTCTATATATAATATCATGTCATCTGCAAATAGTGACAATTTTACTGCTTTCATTCCTATTTGGATGCTTTTATTTCTTTTTCTTGCCTGATTGTTGTGGCTAGGGCTTCCAATACTATGTTAAATAGAAATTGTGAGTGTGGGCCTTTTTGTCTTGTTCCTAACCTTAGAGGAAAAGCTTTCAGCTTTTCATCGTTGAGTATGATGTTAGCTGTGGGTTTGTCATAAATGGCCTTTATTATGTTGAGACATGTTTGCTCTATACCAACTTTGTTGAAAGTTTTTATCATGAATCGATGTTGAATTTTGTCAAATGCTTTATCTGTATCTATTCAGATGATCATATGATTTTTATTCTTTGTTTTGTTAATGTGGTGTAGGGTTGATTGATTTGCAGATAAGGAACCATCCATCTGTCCCTTGAATAAATCCCACTTGATCTTGGTGTATGATCCTTTTAATGTATTGTTGAAGTTGGTTTGTTAATATTTTATTGAGGATTTTTGCATCTATGTAGGTCAGGGATTTTCTTTTTCTGTATTTCCTTCCTTCCTTCCTTCCTTCCTTTCTTCTTTCCTTCCTTCCTCCCTCCCTCCCTCCCTCTCTCCCTTCCTTCTCTCTCTCTCTTTCTTCTTTCTTTCTTTCCCTCTCTCTCTCTTTCTTTCTTTCTTTCTCTTTCTTTCCCTCTCTCTCTTTCTTTCTTTCTTTCTCTCTCTCTTTCTTTTTTCCCCCTCTCTCTCTTTCTTTCTCTTTCTTTCCCTCTCTCTCTCTTTCTTTTTCTTTCTTTCCCTCTCTCTCTCTTTCTTTTTCTTTCTTTCTTTCTTTCTTCTTTTGTATTTGTCTGGTTTCAGTATCAGAGTAATGTTATCCTCATGGAATATTTGTGAGTGTTTCCTCTTCATTATTTTGGAATAGTTGAGGAGGATAGGTGTTAACTCTTTAAATGTTTGGTAGAATTCCTTTGCCAAGCTCTCTGGTTCTGGACTTTTGTTTACTGGGAGATTTTTGATTTCTGAATCAATTTCAATTCTAGTTATCAGCTGTTCAGATGATCTATTTCTTCCTGATTCAGTCTTGGAAGATTGTATGTCTCTAGGAATTCATCCATTTCTTCTAGGTTGTCCAATTTGTTGGCATATAACTTTTTTGCAGTATTCTCTTATGATTGTTTGTATTTCTGTGGTATCAGTTGTAGCTTCACCTATTTCATTTCTTATTTTACTTATTTGGGTTCTCTCCCTTTTTTTCTTAAAAAAAAAGAAAAAAACATGGGCAGTTTTCAGTATGCTACCTTGGTGTGGGGACTGGGAGCAAGTCTGTGCACTCTTTAAGAGTGGAGTCTAGGGAGAGCCCTCCAGTAAGCCCAATGATTTTTAAACCAGCTAATGGGTCTCACCTTTTCAGTGTCAGACCCCAGGGCTGGGGTGCCTAATATGAAGCTCAAACCCCCTCTCTTCACAGTGAGGATCCCTGAGTCTGTGACATCCCCTCATTTTATGGGTCATCACTAGGGATAATGGTCTTGCCTAGATATCATCCCCTCCTCTTCCCAGACTCCCTGTGTGTGTGTATGTGTGCTTTAATAGCCTTGGTTGTAGAAGAGCTATTCTGCTAGTCTTCCAGTTATTCTCAGCAAGAGTTGCTCTATATGTAGTTGTAGTTTTGATGTGTTCTTGGGGGCAGGTGAGCTCAGGGTCTTCCTACTTCACCATCTTGAGTCCACATTTTACACTTTTATTTTTGTTTTTCCCTTCCTGCTTGCAAATGGGGGAATCATCTCCCTTCAGCTTGAAGACTTCTTTTAGTATTTCTTACAGTGCAGGTCTGATGGCAACAAATTCTCTTACCTTTGTTTTTCTGAAAATGTCTTTATTTTGTCTTCATTTTTGAACAATATTTTCACTGGACATAGAATTCTAGGTTGAATTCCAGAAATAGGTTGCCTATTTTTTTCTTTCAATCATTTAAAAATGTTATTTCCCTGACTTCCATTATTTCTGACAAGAAGCTTGTTGTGATTCTTGTTTCCCCTAAAGTAATGTAAGTTCTTTTCCCCTCTGCCTATGGTCAACTGTTTCTCTTTATCTTTGATTTTCATTAATTTGACTATTACATGCTTAGATGTGATTTTCTTTGTCTTGCTTGATTAACACAGGTTCATTGAGCCTCTTGACTCTGAATAAGAAATGTAGTCTAGCAATATGCCTCTGGAAAGTAAGGAAACTTTTGTTGAATTTTTTTCATAGTGAAATGTGTTTGTTGGCCAAAAGGGTATTGTGTGGGATACCAAGACAGGAAATAAACCCTGGAAGCTCTGCAAGTCCACAGTGAGTGCTATTGGCAGAAGTATGGTCATGGGCAGGGAAGGCAGAGCCATCTCTGTTCCAATGCACATTCCCAAGAGAAATTAGCAAGAACTTGCATCCCTTTAGGTCTCTCGCCCCAGAGCTGGCTTGGCAGTTCTCTCTCCAACCACACTGGGACCTGAGTCTTCTTGTGGGTCTGGAGGGCAGGAGGGGTGATGGGAGAGGGTCTTGGTGAGTAGAGGCATTTCGTTAGAGGTCATTGCAGAGATGTTTTACTGCATTTCATTTTTTATTTCCATTACAGAGATCTTGCTTAAGCAAGGCAAGAATTTTTTCCTTGAAGGTGGGGGACAGAGGATACTTCTAAGGACAAGAAGATTTGAAGGAATCAGCATGTTTCAGGTACTTACCTGCCTCCATCCAAGTGTGCCCATGAGCAGAAAGACCAGCTCACCAGGAGGGCGTTTTGAATACTTGTCAGAGAATGGCTGCCACGGGGGCCCAGAGGCTTGCTCTCTGGAGAGGAAAGTGTCTGAGCAGAGGTTCATGTCTTGTCCAGGGATGCCAGGAAGTCATCACAAGGGCAGGGGTTAGAAAACATGGAAGGCCTCTTGCTGGCTTGGCTGTCAGGGAGCCTGGCTTAGTCCAGGCTCTGTCCTAACGCTATGGTGCCTCCAGTCGGTCACTACCCCCTCCTGGGACTTTGTCTCCCTCATCTCTCAAAGGAGAATGAGGGTCTGCAACAAAGATTCTTAAACCTGTTTTAAATCATAAAACCATTTCCTCAAAATAAATGTAATACTTGAACTGAACATGTATGTGGCTGGGCAACTTTTTAAAATGCTGTGTTTTTTTGTTTCTGTATTTTCCTTTTTGTCTTTTTCAATCAAGGAGCCAGGTCCTTAGTATGTCTTAGGGTTTTCTTCAGCTCTAAATCAGAAGCTGTGTGACATCACTGCTCTTCCTTTGTAAAAGTGCCCAGGTCATTAGGAGATTACGCTGCTGCATGCTTTGTGTACAGAAATGGGAAACGGCATGCTTTTGAGGGTTACGTGATCCCAGGGTATTGACCCCATGGCGCAGAGGAGCATGGTGTGTTTTGGGGGCAGGATGGCACCATCACAGAGCTAGAAGTGACGCTCACCTCCCAGGCAGTGCTGCATAGCAGTGCAAGACCTTGGGTAGATGGCTGCTAGGAGTGTCTGGCGAGGTGAGCCCAGCACAGGGAGGTCCTTGCTCAGCAAAAAATCACACACTCTACATGTGGCCTCCAAGCCTTTCCTTCCTAAGTCTGAAAAGTCTAGGTCATCTTGGACTGTATGGATGCAGCAGCAGCCGTGATGGCCTAAAGAGCAGAGACGCTTCTCCATTTGTCCAGACCACGTGGGCCTCCCTGATTCCAGTTTCATCTGCACAGGCAGGAGCTTGCAGTCATGACAGGGATCATGTTTTTGGTCCATCCAACAGGATGAGCGTGTAGACTCAGATTCTGATTGCCTTCAAACAAATACTTCATATGGGTTTTCCTACCATCTGAATGTGTGCAATGATATTCCTACCTGCTACTTTTAGAGTAAAAGAAATAAGGTTGCCCTTGTTCCTTCTTCCTCCCTCCCTGCTACCTTCTCCCCTAGGGGACAAGGATGCTCCCGTGAACACAGCGGGATCTTCACATCTAGAAAACAAATGACTCGTTCTAGAGTCACATGTAATAGCACTTCTACAGAGTGTAACCAGCAATAAAAATAAACACAAATGCTTTATCCCTGTGGACTTCCCACAGGGATAAAGAGATCTAGGCCCCTCAGGTGGAATCATGTGAAGGTGGGAAGGGAGAGAAAAGATTCAGATGAAAGTCAACACTGTCAGTTCCACCCGCGCTCAGATGATAGAACCTGTGTTACCGAGTCCACATGCGTTCTGCTTGCTGCATGATGGGCCAATAAATCAGAGGCGAGGTATTGAGGCAAGGTATAGGGCTTTATTCGCAAAGCCGGCAGACCGAGAAGACGGCCGACTAAAGTCTCAAAACTAACCATCTTGTCTTGGTTTGGATGCCAATTTCTTTTACAGAAGAGAGATGGGAGAGGAGATGAGGAAGTAAGGTAAAAAGGCCATAAGATTGGCAACTGTCCCCTGGAATGGCCAGCCTTTGGGAGGGGATGTGCTAATTTCTTCCCTTGGGGAGGGGATGTGATAATTTCTTCTTTCTTTTTTTTAAAAATAAATTTATTATTTATTTATTGTTTATTTATTTTCATTCATTTGTTCGTTTTTGGCTGCCTTGGGTCTTCGTTGCTGCACGCAGGCTTTCTCTAGTTGCGGCGAACAGGGGCTACTCTTCGTTGTGGTGCACGGGCTTCTCATTGCGGTGGCTTCTCTTGTTGTGGAGCATGGGCTCTAGGTGCACGGGATTCAGTAGTTGTGGCACGTGGGCTCAGTAGTTGTGGTGCACGGGCTTAGTTGCTCCGTGGCATGTGGGATCTTCCTGGACCAGGGCTCGAACCCATGTCTCCTGCATTGGCAGGCGGATTCTTAACCACTGTGCCACCAGGGAAGTCCAATTTCTTCTTTCTTGCAGCCATCCAAAGAAGCCAGCCATCTTCTTTCTTGCAAACATCCTGACAGGGTCAGGATGTTTCCCTAAACAAAGGCACTTTCGTTTAACATTCAGGCAGAGAGGCAGGGTTCCCCGAGGCAGGCCACTGTGTATAGACAGTATCCTTTTAGTGAACAAAAGCAACGGAAAGCAAAGGTTAAAGTAAAAGAAACAGATCCAACATGTAGTCAGATTTGGCTCCTCACTGTTACACCTATCTTATGTCCACCGTACAACCCCAGTGTCTGGCACTTAGTAGGTGCTCAATCAGTGCGTGTGTTGATTGATGAAAAACATTGTGCTTTTCAGTCCTGCTAAAGACAGGAGTCCTTTCTAACTCAAAAGTTCCCAGGTGACCAGCAGGGACTCTCAGCCTAGAGGCCAGCAGTGACTAAAAGGACAGGCTGAAAGGGACTCAGGCTACTGAGTGACCACGTGGCCAGTGGACCCTGAACACATGGCGGGCATTGGGCTGCATGTGGAAATTGAGCTGGCCCTGACCAGGAGAGAGATGGGGCCAAGGGTTCTGAAGAGACATCCCTCATGGGCCCTGCCTGGTGCCAGTACAGGCCTGGTCCCTCTGATACCTCTCTCTGCCAGGGCATGAGCTGGGTTGGCATCTCAGTGGTGATGCCCTGCTGGAACCCTAGGGTGCTCAGGGTGTCCTGGGTGGGAAGGATATGAGGAAGGGGTCAGCTCAGATCAGTGTGGTCTGGAGGGGACAGGAGTCGGTGGACTCTGAGAACTCATGGTGGTGAGCAGGGATGGACAAGAGGCAGCCTGGGGACTGGAGGCAGAGCTGGTCCGTGAGCTCCGAGGAGGGCTGGGAGGACACTCAGCCTAGGTGAGAATGAGGAGCTTCTCACGAGACCCACCCCTGCTCTGCGCCGGCCTCCCTGGCTGTGGGAGAGAAACGTCTGCTCAGGAAGGCGCCTCCCCTCCCCAGTGGTGGGGCTCTGTCCTGGAGCTGCAGCCCCAGGCTGTGCCTGCTTGGTGTCCGGGACCCATGGTGTGATCCCCTCCTCTCCGCCATGTAACACAGGGCCAGGAGCCAAGAAGCTCACCCTGAGCCCCAGGACCAGAGAGGTTCATGTTTTCTCCTGATGGTGCTCAGCTTCAGCCCTGGAAGGAGGGCAGGCCCTGAAAGACAGGTGTGGGTATGCAGGACCTGGGTAACAGCTTTGCATGGGGTTTATGGGAAGAGATGGTGGGAGGGGGAAGAGGGGGAAGCAGAAAACTGAAAAATTTTGTCGTTGGCTTTCGAAACATAGAGTGGGTGCCTATGAAGAAGGGTCAATGAGTAAACGAGAAGCCAGCCCTTCCTGCTCAGCTGAGAGACATTTATTCAGCTGCTGATACCCCCAGCCCCCCAGTGTAATTCTGGATCAGCTCCAGGGAAGAAGGTCTGGTTCCGCAATCAGAGGCTTTTCATGGTTTTCTTTATCCAGGGCAGGAAACTTGAGACTTTGGTGCAGGCCCGTGGAGGTGACCCATTTTTTTGTCCATAGGAGACAATGCCCTGGGCCACATTGTTACACACCAGAGGGCCCCCGGAGTCCCCCTGAGGACAGAGAAGGGGAAGCACTGAGCCAGGTCTCCTCCTGGTCCTGCCTCCTTGCCGTCCCAAGCCCCCTCTCGGGGGAGGCCACCTTGCATGGCCTCCAGGTAGGAGGCCAGAGGGCAGGGCAGGCCCCCGTGGTCCCCTCGGCTGCCAAGCCCTGACCCTGGACATTGTCACCGCTTCACTTCACCAGGTGGCAGCACCCTCTCCTCCCCCAGGTCTCAGATCCTTTCTCTATCAAGACGCTGTGGGACTGTGGGCTCCAAGCTGCTGTTCAAGGACATGGAAGCAGGTTGGTGGGCTGACACTCATCAGGGAGGATGAGCTCATTAAGCCAGGTGGGTTCCAGTTCTGAGGAGGCACCTGGTTTTAACTACCACACACTCAGGAAGCCCAGTTTTCTAACACCTGTGCCTCAGTGTGTTGCAAATTCCCGCTTTGAAGGAGCACCAGGTTTAGATTCCCCATAGGTCTTTTGTAGACTTGCAGGGGCCCTAGGCACTCCCAGCTCTGGCTGTTCCCCCTTCTCTTCCTGGAGAGAAAGGTCCCAGCTTAGAGGGTGGGGCAGTTCCCACACTGCTTGGGTCCCCTGGTCCCAGATCTTCTACAAACACGTGTCTCCCCAGAGCCAGGCAAGGTAGGTGGTCATTCTCACCTTAAAGGAAGCTTTGTTTTCCTTTGGGTCCCCCACACACAGCTGAATGGCATTGTTGTAATAATTGTGTAAGTAGGATTCACACTTTTGATCCTTCTGTATGGTCAGCTTTACCTCCTGCAGTGTGTCTGAGTACGTGCCCATAGCGACCTGCCCCCAGCCGGCTACACTGCACACCCGTCCTGGCTTCACCCGGGCCTTGCCCCTGGGCAGGCTGAGGGGTCTCACGGCTGCAGTCTGCTTGGCCTTTCTCTCCAGCTGATGGGAAGAGGCAAGAGAGTCCAGCTCAGCCAGTGGTCCCCGGGCCTGGACACGGCAATGATGCTGCAGTGTCTTCCCTCTCACCTGAGCCACAGGGACTGGTCAGGCAGCCAGATGGGAGGGAGGAAAGGGATGCGTGGCAGTGGGAGGGGAAATGATCTGTTTCCAGGAGGGCAGGAGAAGCAAGGAGGTTTACCTTTAGTAACATGATGTCATTGGAGTAGTTCTTTTCGTTATAGCCTGGGTGGGGGATGGCTCTTCTCACTGGGATGACCTGCTGGGTCCTCTCCCGATCCTTGATGTTGTGGGCCCCCAGGGTGACGTTGACTGAGCTGCACAGACAGCAAAGCAGGAGGTGGAGTCACAGGAGATACAGCCCAGGAGCCGAAGGGCAGGTGACACCAGGGCCGGGCTGCAGCTGAGGGGAAATGCAGGCAACAGGAGGGCCCCGGGGGCTGAACTGTCTGTGCCCTCTGTTTATTGGCAGCCAAGGTCGGATTCTGGAGCCATTGGTAAGGGCACAGTGGTTCCCAAGTGTCAGCCCCAGGAAAACATGTGAAATTGCATTAGTTTGCCTTCTGATCCCAAGGCATGCCCTATCTCTAGTCTCTCTTACTTCAGCGATGCCTCTGACACTGACCTGCCCCTCCCCGCTGCCCTCTTTCTCACCCTCTCAGGAGCCCTCCCAGCTCATGTGTTCCTAGGAGGCTGGTTGCTTCCAGAGAAAAAGGCAGGGCTCCCTGTCAGGGGTTTTCAGGAGGGTGCGGGCTACTTCCGGCTCCTCACCTTCCCCAGCAGTGAGCGGCTGTCAACACAAAGTCCTCTCGAATCAGGAACCCACCGCACCTTTTTTGATCATCCTGGTCCCAGATCTGAAGAAATGCCATGTAGGGACGGGAGTGGGGCTTGGCCTCATGGCCCCCGATGATCTCCCCTGAAGGAAAAGACTGTTCTGCTTGTGTGCAACCACTGACTGCACCTGGTAGGCATCGGCTTGATGCTCAGAACTGCTGGGCACTGCTGGTCCAGCCTGGCCTGAGGTTGGCGGTGTGAGGGGCCTCAACATCCTCTTCTAGAAAAGGGAAGAGCAGCAGTCTGGGTCTGTGAAACTGTCTTCCACACATAGTTGGAGGTGAGCATACCTGTCTTAGGTACAGCAAAGTCCTAGAGGCTTCTGAACATTCCTCTCCCGACTATGCTTTGTTTTAATGAGTTTCTAAGGGCCCTGTCATCCCGTGATGTCTAGGATAGCCTAGCTTTCCAGTGCTCAGGGCTTTAGAGTAGGGATCTAGATGTCATCATAGCCTATTTCCCAGGGCCTGACATACAGTAAGTGCCCAATAAGTATTTGTTGGCTACATGAAGGAATGACCACACCCCTGTCCACCCCCTACCGACACACACACAAAATGGGCCTCTGGAAGGGGGTTGTTGGTAGGGCCAATGCTGGTGGGATTCTGGAAAGGAGAGAAGTCCTGGTCTGCCCAACAGTGGCTTCATCCTTGAAAGAGGGGAGCCAGAAATGGCTTAGGAAGAAAAGCAGATTAAAGACCTAAATGTAAGGCCAGAAATGATCAAACTCTTAGAGGAAAACATCGGCAGAACACTCTATGACATAAATCGCAGCAAGATCCTTTTTGACCCACCTCCTAGAGAAATGGAAATAAAAGCAAAAATAAACAAATGAGACCTAATGAAACTTCAAAGCTTCTGCACAGCAAAGGAAACCATAAACAAGACCAAAAGACAACCCTCAGAGTGGGAGAAAATATTTGCAAATGAAGCAACTGACAAAGGATTAATCTCCAAAATTTATAAGCAGCTCATGCAGCTCAATAACAAAAAAACAAACAACCCAATCCAAAAATTGGCAGAAGACCTAAACAGACATTTCTCCAAAGAAAATATACAGATTGTCAACAAACATGTGAAAGAATGCTCAACATCATTAATCATTAGAGAAATGCAAATCAAAACTACAACGAGATATCATCTCACACCAGTCAGAATGGCCATCATCAAAAAATCTAAAAACAATAAATGCTGGAGAGGGTGTGGAGAAAAGGGACCCCTCTTGCACTGTTGGTGGGAATGTAAATTGATACAGCCACTATGGAGAACAGTATGGAGGTTCCTTAAAAAACTACAAATAGAACTACCATACGACCCAGCAATCCCACTACTGGGCATACACCCTGAGCAAACCATAATTCAAAAAGAGTCATGGGGCTTCTCTGGTGGCACAGTGGTTGAGAGTCCACCTGCCGATGCAGGGGACACGGGTTCGTGCCCTGGTCCGGGAAGATCCCACATGCCACGGAGCGGCTGGGCCCGTGAGCCATGACCGCTGAGCCTGCACGTCTGGAGCCTGTGCTCTGCAACGGGAGAAGCCACAACAGTGAGAGGCCCGTGTACCGCAAAAAAAAAAAACAACAAAGAGTCATGTACCAAAATGTTCATTGCGGCACTATTTACAATAGCCAGGACATGGAAGCAACCTAAGTGTCCATCAACAGGTGAATGGATAAAGAAGATGTGGCACATATATACAATGGAATATTACTCAGCCATGAAAAGAAATGAAATTGAGTTATTTGTAGTGAGGTGGATGGACCTAGAGTCTGTCATACAGAGTGAAGTAAGTCAGAAAGAGAAAAAGAAATACCGTATGCTAACACATATATATGGAATCTAAGAAAAAAAAAAAAAGGTCATGAAGAACCTAGGGGTAAGACGGGAATAAAGACACAGACCTACTAGAGAATGGACTTGAGGACACAGGGAGGGGGAAGGGTAAGCTGTGACAAAGTGAGAGAGTGGCATGGACATATATACACTACCAAATGTAAAATAGATAGCTATTGGGAAGCCGCCGCATAGCACAGGGAGATCAGCTTGGCGCTTTCTGACCACCTAGAGGGGTGGGATAGGGAAGGTGGGAGGGAGGGAGACGCAAGAGGGAAGAGATATGGGAACATATGTATATGTATAACTGATTCACTTTGTTATAAAGCAGAAACTAACACACCATTGTAAAGCAATTATACTCCAATAAAGATGTTAAAAAAAAAAAAAAAAGAAAAGGAAAGCAGAGGTGGGGAAAGGGACTGGGGAGCCTGGGGACTGAGCAAAGGCAACAGCACCAACTCTGAGGTCTGCTGAGCAGTTGCTGAGGGAGCACCTGTCTCATCCTAGACGCAGAAGCCAAGCCCACTCTGCCCTCTTCAGGGGAATTGATTATTTTCTCTTTTCCAGTTTCCGACCCTCTGCCATCATTTCTAGGAAAGTTCGACTTTCCGCACAGCAAATATAGGGCTGGAGGAGGGGATAGTACCCACTGGCTTTTCTTGAGAACAACCTTTGCTCTGTCACTCCTGCTGGAGGCGTATCCAGCATCATACTTGGGGGTATGAGGTGGGACGGGAGCTGGTGTTCAGAATGTTCCCAGTGGATAGAGGGATCAGGGGTGTGCAGAAGGGGCAGGTGATCGGTGCCAACTGGGGTAAGAGGTTGGGCCTCTGAGGGTGGGGATGGTCACTCACCTGCCTTTGCCCTGGGGGACAGTGAAAAGGCCAACAGGAGCAGGAACAGGAGTGGCTGCATCTTCCCAGGAAGGCTGCCCAGGTCGGAGCTGCTGGTGTTTCCTCCTTGCTCTCTTTTTAGCCCCCCCAGGAGAGGAAGGAGGTGCAAGTGGGCTCAGTGACCTCTTGTTCCCCTCTGGTTTTGTGGTGCTTCATCCTAGAAGGCTTTCTATGGAAGCTGCCTCGCCCCCACTCCGTCTACCTGACGACGTTCTCTGGGTGGTTGTGTGAGAAACATGTAGTGACCACGTGGGTACCCACAGATGATGACTCAGAGCAGACCACTTGTTCCAGCCTAGAGCAGGAACCCAAGAATACAGGGCGGGGACTGTAGGATGTGGTATCGCCCAGTAGAGGTCCTGGAGCCCAGAAATCTGAGTCATCAGTGGTTGAACCACCAGGGCCTCATTTCCATGCTCCTGAGACCACAGGATGATTTCTTTAGCTGATGTGAGTTTAGGCTCTTCTCTATGCTATGACCAAACATACTGCACATGTGTCTCCTTCCCTTAGAGAGCTGACGGTCTGGTGGAAGAGAAAGAAACATCTGCGACCAGATTGCAACTCGGGAAGGGCTTGGTTGAGGGACGCACAGGACAATAACAGAGCATGGCCACCATGTACTAAATCTATATAGGCACCCATTCATCACCTTAACTTCCTTTCTAGAGGACTTTTAACATCTTTTATTTTTTTTAATTACAAATGCTCAGAGTGATAGGGTCCATCTCTCTTGTTAATGTTTGGAAACAAATGTTCTGCACTTGACATTTATTGGCCTAAATTCATGAATCACTCTGACCCTAGAAATTGAATCCAGGGATGATTTAAGCCTAGGTCATTCCTACTTTGGATAAGCTGGGGTCAGTTTCACCCAAACCACATGAACTGAGACAGAGAAAAGGCTGGTTCGCCAAAGGAAGTTCAAATTACTAAGTTGCCTATACCATGTGAAGTGGGAAAGCATGCTGGCTGACCAAAGACCAATAATTGTCCTTTTAGTATTCTCTGTGCTGTGTGCAGAAAGCCACACTTCTGATACAGCAGGCCTGGCACATAATAGGATGACATTGGCTGAACAAACTCTGCTAATGATCTTGCTAAAATGGAAATGAAGGACCATTCTTTCTAAATAGCCCAAGCCCAGTTCTGTTCAAGAACAACAAAGAATCTCTCAGTGATGAGACTCTGGTGATTTAAGGTTCCATCTTTACATTTCTGTACTTTACAATTTTTCTATGAGGAATATTATGCATCAAAAGACATAATTCCAGGGTAAATATCCTCCTTATGAAAACAAATACATTTATTAAGCCTCTACTGTTTTGAACATAGCTTGCCCAGTGGTAGAAATTTTAAAAATAAAAGTAGTTTTTTTATTTTAGTGGTAGTATATGTTATTAAGAAAACTTGAGGTACTTCCATGGTGGCGCAGTGATTAAGAATCCGCCTGCCCATGCAGGGGACACGGGTTCGAGCCCTGGTCTGGGAAGATCCCACATGCCGCGGAGCAACTAAGCCCGTGCGCCACAGCTACTGAGCCTGCGCTATACAGCCTGCGAGCCACAAATCCTGAGCCCATATGATGCAACTACTGAAGCCCACGTGCCTAGAGCCCGTGCTCCGCAACAGAGAACCCACCGCAATGAGAAGCCGACGCACCACAACGAAGAGTAGCCCCAGCTCGTCACAACTACAGAAAGCCCACGCACATAGACTGGCTGAATGGATACAAAAATAAGACCCGTATATATGCTGTCTACAAGAGACCCACTTCAGACCTAGGGACACATACAGACTGAAAGTGAGGGGATGGAAAAAGATATTCCATACAAATGGAAATCAAAAGAAAGCTGGAGTAGCAATTCTCCTATCAAACAAAATAGACTTTAAAATAAAGACTATTACAAGAGACAAAGAAGGACACTACATAATGATCAAGGGATCAATCCAAGAAGAAGATATAGCAATTGTAAATTTTTATGCACCCAACACAGGAGCACCTCAAAACATAAGGCAAGTGCTAACAGCCATATAAGGGGAAATTGACAGTAACACATTCATAGTAGGGGACTTTAACACCCCACTTTCACCAATGGACAGATCATCCAAAATGAAAATAAATAAGGAAATGCAAGCTTTAAATGATACATTAAACAAGATGGCCTTAATTGATATTTACAGGGCATTCAATCCAAAAACAACAGAATATACTTTCTTCTGAAGTGCTCATGGAACATTCTCCAGGACAGATCATATCTTGGGTCAGAAATCAAGCCTTGGTAAATTTAAGAAAATTGAAATCATATCAGTATCTTTTCCAACCACAGTGCTATGAGACTAGATATCAATTACAGGAAAAAAATCTGGAAAAAAATACAGACACATGGAGGCTAAACAATACACTACTAAATAACCAAGAGATCACTGAAGAAATCAAAGAGGAAATAAAAAAATACCTAGAGACAAATGACAATGAAAACACGACAACCCAAAACCTATAGGTTGCAGCAAAAGCGATTCTAAGAGGGAAGTTTATAGCAATATAATCCTACCTCAAGAAACAAGAAACAGCTCAAATAAGCAACCTAACCTTACACCTAAAGCAATTAGAGAAAGAACAAAAAACCCCCGCAGTTAGCAGAAGGAAAGAAATCATAAAGATCAGATTAGAAATAAATGAAAAAGAAATGAAGTAAACAATAGCAAAGATCAATAAAACTAAAAACTGGTTCTTTGAGACGATAAACAAAATTGATAAAGCATTAGCCAGACTCATCAAG
Source organism: Monodon monoceros (assembly GCF_005190385.1). NCBI lineage: Eukaryota > Metazoa > Chordata > Mammalia > Artiodactyla > Monodontidae > Monodon > Monodon monoceros. The sequence goes on from NW_021703778.1 coordinate 101,410,181, forward strand.
AAAAAGAGGGAGAAGACTCAAATCAATAGAATTAGAAATGATAAAGGAGAAGTAACAACGGACACTGCAGAAATACATAGGATCATGAGAGATTATTACAAGCAACTACATGCTAATAAAATGGACAACCTGGAAGAAATGGACAAATTCTTAGAAAAGCAGAACATTCCAAGACAGAATCAGGAAGAAATAGAAACTATAAACAGACCAATCACAAGCACTGAAATTGAAACTGCCATTAAAAATCTTCCAACAAACAAAAGCCCAGGACCAGATGGCTTCACAGGTGAATTCTATCAAACATTTAGAGAAGAGTTAACACCCATCCTTCTCAAACTCTTCCAAAAAGTTGCAGAGGAAGGAACACGCCCAAACTCATTCTATGAGGCCACCATCACCCTGATACCAAAACCAGACAAAGATGTCACAGAGAAAGAAAACTACAGCCAATATCACGGATGAACATAGATGCAAAAATCCTCCACAAAATACTAGCAAACAGAATCCAACAACACGTTAAAAGGATCATACACCGTAAACAAGTGAGGTTTATCCCAGGAATGCAAGGATTCTTCAATATACGCAAATCAATCAATGTGATAAACCATGTTAACAAATTGAAGGAGAAAAACCATATGATCATCTCAATAGATACAGAAAAAGCTTCGACAAAATTCCACACCAATTTATGATTAAAACCCTCCAGAAAGTAGACACAGAGTGAACTTACCTCAACATAATAAAGGTCATATGTAACAAACCCACAGCCAACATCATTCTCAATGGTGAAAGACTGAAACCATTTCCTCTAAGATCAGGAACAAGACAAGGATGTCCACTCTCACCACTATTATTCAACATATTTTGGAAGATTTAACCACAGCAATCAGAGAGGAAAATGAAATTAAGGGAATCCAAATCAGAAAAGAAGTAAAGCTGTCACTGTTTGCAGATGACATGATACTATACATAAAAAATCCTAAAGACGCTACCAGAAAACTACTAGAGCTAATCAATGAAGTTCGTAAAGTAGCAGGATACAAATTAATGCACAGAAATCTCTTGCATTCCTATACACTAATGATGAAAAATCTGAAAGGGAAATTAAGGAAACATTCCCATTTACCATTGCAACAAAAAGAACAAAATACCTAGGAATAAACTTACCTAAGGAGACAAAAGACCTGCCTGCAGAAAACTATAAGACACTGATGAAAGAAATTAAAGAGGATACAAACAGATGGAGAGATATACCATGTTTTTGGATTGGAAGGATCAACATTGTGAAAATGACTATACTACTCAAAGCAATCTACAGATTCAATGCAATCCCTATCAAACTACCAATGGCATTTCCCACAGAACTAGAACAGAAAATTTCACAATTTGTATGGAAACACAAAAGACCCCAAATAGCCTAAGCACTCTTAAGAAAGAAAAACAGACCTGAAGGAGTCAGGCTCCTGAACTTCAGACTATACTACAAAGCTACAGTCATCAAGACAGTATGGTAGTGGCACAAAAACAGAAATATAGATCAATGGAACAGGATATAAAGCCTAGAGATAAACCCACACACATATGGTCACCTTAGTTTTGATAAAAGAAACAAGAATATACAATGGAGAAAAGACAGCCTCTTCAATAAGTGGTGCTGGGAAAACTGTACAGCTACATGTAAAAGAATGAAATTAGAACACTCCTTAACACCATACGCAAAAATAAACTCAAAATGGATTAAAGACCTAAATGTAAGGCCAGAAACTATCAAATTCTTAGAGGAAAACATAGGCAGAACACTCTTTGACATAAACCACAGCAAGATCCTTTTTGACCCACCTCCTAGAGAAATGGAAACAGAAACAAAAATAAGTAAATGGGACCTAATGAAACTTAAAAGCGTTTGCACAGCAAAGGAAACCATAAACAAGATGAAAACACAACCCTCAGAATGGGAAAAAAATATTTGCAAATGAAGCAACTGACAAAGGATTAATCTCCAAAATTTATAAGCAGCTCATGAAGCTCAATATCAAAAAAAACAAACAACCCAATCCAAAATTGGGCAGAAGACCTAAAAAGACATTTCTCGAAAGAAGATGTACAGACTGCCAACAAACACATGAAGGGATGCTCAGCATCACTAATCATTAGAGAAATGCAAATCAAAACTACAATGAGGTATCACCTCATACCAGTCAGAATAGCCATCATCAAAAAATCTACAAACAGGGCTTCCCTGGTGGTGCAGTGGTTGAGAGTCCACCTGCCGATGCAGGGGACACAGGTTCGTGTCCTGGTCTGGGAAGATCCCACATGCCGCGGAGCGGCTGGGCCTGTGAGCCATGGTCACTGAGCCTGCGCGTCCGGAGCCTGTGCTCCGCAACGGGAGAGGCCATGACAGTGAGAGGCCTGCATACCGCAAAAAAAAAAAAAAAATCTACAAACAATAAATGCTGGAGTGGATGCAGAGAAAAGGGAACCCTCTCTCACTGTTGGTGGGAATGTAAATTGATACAGCCACTATGGAGAACAGTATGGTTGTTCCTTAAAAAACTACAAACAGAACTACCATACAACCCAACAATCTCACTGCTGGCCATATACCCTGAGAAAATCATAATTCAAAATGAGTCATGTACCGCAATGTTCACTGCAGCTCTATTTACAATAGCCAGGATACGGAAGCAACCTAGTGTCCATCAACAGAGGAATGGATAAAGAAGATGTGGCACATATATACAGTGGAATATTACTCAGCTATAAAAAGAAATGAAATTGAGTTATTTGTAGTGAGGTGGATGGACCTAGAGTCTCTCATACAGAATTAAATAAGTCAGAAAGAGAAAAATGAATACTGTATGCTAACACACATATATATGGAATCTAAAAAAAAAAGGAAAAATTGTTCTGAAGAACCGAGGGGCAGGACAGGAATAAAGACGCAGAAGTAGAGAATGGACTTGAGCACACAGGGAGTGGGACGGGTAAGCTGGGATGAAGTGAGAGAGTCACATGGACATGTATACACTACCAAATGTAAAATAGATAGCTAGTGGGATGCAGCTGCATAGCACAGGGAGATCAGCTCAGTGCTTTGTGACCACCTAGAGGGGTGGGATAGAGAAGGTGGGAGGGAGACGCAAGAGGGAGGGGATATGGGGACATATGTATGCATATAGTTGATTCACTTTGTTATACAGCAGAAACTAACACAACATTGTAAAAAAGTTATACTCCAATAAAGATGTTAAAAAAAATAAAATACTTGGGATCATATTACATATACAATGGAATTTTCTATTATCCTCACTAAACCCTGCAACTTAAGCATTTCCCCCACGTTCCTAAACATCTATTAGTCAATATCACCATAGTCTCTCTTCTCTAATTATTAAAAATTTTAACATGAAATTAATTCCTAAAATTGTTGGAAAATTAAAAAAATAATTTAAGCAGAAAGAAAATAATTAAAAATACCTGATTTCCCATCAGTCATTGATAATCATCTTTAATATCTTGAAGGGTGATCTAACATTTTTTCTCATGTATATCTGCATTTTTAAAAATCATAAGGGGATTATGCTAAATACAAGGCTGTGACCCTTTATTAAAATTGAGGTAAAATTCACATAACCTACAATTAACTATTTTAAATACAATTTAGTGGCATTAAGTGCATTCCAAGTGTGCAACCACCTGCTCTCTCTAGTTTGAAAACTTTTTCATAATCCCAGAAGAACATCCCATCCACACGGGCTGACTACTTGGTCATGGTGTATAATCCTTTTAGCGTGCTGTTGAATTCAATTTGATAGTATCTTGTTGAGGATTTTTGCATCTATTTTCATAAGGGATATTGGTCTGTAATTTTCTTTTCTTTTGGTATCTTTGGTCTTGGTATCTGGGTGATCCTGGCCTTATACAATGTGTTAGGAAGAGTTCCCTCCTCTAATTTTTTGGAACAAGTCTGGGTAAGATTGGTGTTAATTCTTCTTTAAATGTTTTGTAGAATTCACTGGTGTAGAAATCTGGTCCTGGGATTTTCTTTGTTGGCAGGTTTTTGTTTATTGATTCAATCTCTTTACTCGTCATAAGTCTGGTTAGATTTCTTATTTCTTCTTGAGTCAGTTTTGGTAGTTTCTGTGTTTCCAGGAATTTGTTCATTTCATGTTAATTATCTAATTTGTTGGTGTAGAAATGTTGATAGCATTCTCTAATAATCCTTTTAATTTCTCTGAGGTTGGTAGTAATGTCCCCTTCTTTCATTTCTGATTTTCTTAATTTGAGTCTTCTTTTTCTGTCGTTGTTGGTCTAGCTAAAAGTTTGTCAAATTTGTTGATCTTTTCAAAGAACAAACTTTTGGTTTTGTTGATGTTTTCTATTTTGATTATTTTGCTCTAATCTTTATTATTTCCTTCCTTTTGCTGGCTTGGGTTGTTTGATCTATTTTTAGTTTTGTTAGGCTTAAATTTGTGTTGTTGATTAGAAATCTTTCTTTTTCTTTAATGTAGTCATTTACAGCTATATATTTTCCTCTGAGCATTGCTTTTACTGCATCCTATACATTTTGTATGTTGTGTTTCCATATTCACTTGTCCCAAAGTTCTTTCTAATTTCTCTTGCAACCTTTTCTTAGACCCGCTGGTTACTTAAGATTGTGTTGTTTAATTTCCATGTATTTCCATGTTTGTGAATTTTCCAGTTTTCCTTCTGTTATTGATTTCTAGCTTCATTCCATTGTGGTTGAAGAAGATAATTTGTATTATTTTAATCTTTTAAAATGTATTGAGAAATGTTTTATGGCCTAACCTATGGTGTATCCTAGAGAATTCTTTGTATGCACTTGAGAAGTACGTGTAGCATACTGCTGTCAGAGTGTTTTGTATGTCTGTTTGTTCTATCTACAATTTATATTGTAGTTTATATCTACAATTGAAAGTAAGGTATTGAAGTCTCCAACTATTTTTATAAAACTGTCTATTTCTCTCCTCAATTATCTCAATGTTTTCTTCATATATTTTGGAGTTCTGATGTTTGGTGTGTTATGTATTCTTAATGAATTGACCTTTTGTCAATATATAATGTCCTTTGTCTCTTTTAACAATTTTTCACTTAAAATCTATTTTACCTGGTATTGATATAACCACTCCAGTTTCCTCTGGGTTGCTATTTGCATAGAATATCTTTTTCTACTTTTTCATTTCCAACATTTTTGTCTTTGTATTTAAAGGGAGTCTCTTGAAAGCTGCATAGACTTGAATCATATTTTTAAATTTATTCTTCCAATTTCTATATTTTAATTGGTTAGTTTAATCCACTTAAAATTCAAATGATTACTGATAATGATAGGCTTACCTCTGCCATTTTGCTATTTGGTTTTTATATATTTTCTGTTTCTCAATTCCTCCAATATTGCCTTCTTTTTTGTTTGATTGCTTTTTATTTCTACTGTACTTTTTTTTTTTTTTTTTTGCTGTACGCGGGCCTCTCACTGTCGTGGCCTCTCCCATTGTGGAGCACAGGCTCCGGACACGCAGGCTCAGCGGCCATGGCTCACGGGCCCAGCCGCTCCGCGGCATGTGGGATCTTCCCGGACTGGGACATGAACCCGCATCCCCTGCATCGGCAGGTGGACTCTCAACCACTGTGCCACCAGGGAAGACCCTCTACTATACTATTTTAAATACCTCTTCATTTCCATTTCTGTATATTTTAAAGTTTCTTTCTTAATGGTTACTGTATTTAATGCCCTAAATTTATACCAATATAGTTTGAATATATACCAATTTAGCCTCAACAACATACATTAACTCTGACCCTATTCAGCTCCATCTCCATCTTGTTATTGACACAAATTATATCTTTTTACATGTGTGTCCATTACATAGGTTATAATTTCTTTTTATGCATTTGTCTTTTAAATCCTACAAGAAACAAAAAGAAGTTACAAAAGCCCAAAATACAATACTACTAGCTTTTGTAATTATCTATGTGGTTATTTTTACCAGATCTTTTTTCTTCATTTGGCTTCTAGTTGCCATCTCTTGTCCTTAGGCTTCAACTTGAAGGACCCCCCTTTAGCATTTCTTGTAGGGCAGGTCTACAGGGCAGGAATTAATGATTAATTCCCAAAGTTTTTGTTTGTCTGAGAACATTTTATTTCTCCATTTTTGAAGGGAAGTTTTGCCAATATAGAATTCTTGGTTGACAGTTTTTTGTTTTTTCTTTCAGCACTTTAAATATATCATCCCACTGCCTCTATGGTTACTGATGAGAAATTGACCATTAATCTCATTGAAAATCGCTTGTCCATGATGAGTCACTTCTCTCTCGCTGCTTTCTAGATTTTCTCTTTGTTTTTGGCTCTTGACAGTTTGGTTGTAGTGTGTCTCAGTGTGGATCTCTTTGAGATTATCCTGCTTGGAGTTTGTTGAGCTTCTTTGATACACATATTCCTGTATTTCATCAAATTTGGGATATTTTTGGCCATTACTTCTTCAGGTGTGTTTTCTGACTCTTCTTTCTTCTCCTTCTATGACTCCCATAATGCATATGTTGATACTTTTGATATCGTCTCATAGATCCCTTAAGCTCTGTTCATTTTTCTTCATTATTTTTTCCTTTCTGCTCCTCATACTGGGTTATTTTATTTTCCCTGCAAGTTCATTGTTTCTTCCTTCTGCCTGGTCAGATCTACTTTTGAAATTCTCTTTTGAATTTTACATTTCAGTTGTTGTACCTTTCAGTTCCAGAATTATAATTTCTATCTCTTTATGACATTCTCTACATTTTCATATATTGTTCCTGATTTGCTTTAGTTCCCTTCATGGTCTCTTTCAGCTCTTTGAGTATTTTTAAGACAGTCAATTGAAAATCTGTGTCTGGTGTAAATAATGTCCAGGTTTCCTCAAAAATGTTTTCTGTCAAGTTCTTTTTTTCCATCTGTGAATGGACCATATTTTCTTGTTCCTTTGTATTTGCATATTTTCATTGAAAACAGGATATTTTGAATACAATACTGTACTCTGGGAATTGCACTGTCCCCATCCCCCAGGGATTGCTTGTATTGTTTGTTGAATGATACAGTCATCCATTTGTCTAGTGACTTTTCCAAACTATTTTTGCAAGGACTATATTCCATGTTTGTGTGGTCACTGAAGTCTCTGTTACCTTATCTCTGTCTAATTGCCCCTGCGAAGACTGGCTCAATCTCTGTAAGTACAGAAACCAGGGAGATGTTTCAGAATATTTTTCGTGGCTTTCAGTGTTGTCTGAAGACTAAAGTGACAGATTGATCAGACAAGATGAGGGGTAACAGAGTCAGCAGAGCACAGCTCTGTGGAACATTTATTTGCTCTGTGTCTATGGTGTGTGTGTGTCATTTCTGTTGTCTTTAAGCTGGAGAATTTCAGGGCTTTGTGTCCATCCCTGCCCAGGTGACTCCTCTCTGAATTGCTAGAGGTCCCACAATTTCACTAACTACTCCCTTGCTTTAGTATCAGCTTCTCATACAGGAAGGAGATGTTACAGGAGGACCTGGAACTTCAGAGTCTCAGGTCCTGCCCTTTCCTGCCACCCTCATTTCTGTCCCCCTCCCTATTTGGATTGATTATTCAAGAGTTGGGTTGAGGTCCTGAATATAGCCATGTTGACATGATATGCTGATTAGGATGAAGAGGGAGGGTGTAGGGAGTTTGGGAAATTTTTTCTTTAAACTTCAATGGCTAGTCAAATGGCCAAGACTGTGTAGTATCCCTCCCAAACCCAGAAACAGTAACACAAATATAAGGCAGAGGAAAGCTTACTGAGGTGGACACATGTGGAGAAGAGCATCATGCAGGAAACTTCCTAAGAAAGAACCCCCACCTGGAAAAAGCCTTAGTGGAGAGACCAAATTTCTTTCTAGATGTGACCAAAGGGAGCCACACTAAGAGGTAGTGAAAACCATTTGGGACTTATAACTTTAAGAATCTGTGTCTAAGTAAAAATAAGTAACAATAAAAACATACATTTGTAAAAGGAGGTATGATTAATCAGCCCACTGAACCAATGAAAGAATAATATCCAACATCATAATGCTGGTTAATATATTTTTTCCTTTTTAAAAATTGTATTTATTTATTTTCTTTTATTTATTTTTTTATACAACAGGTTCTTATTACTCATCAGTTTTATACATATCAGTGTACACACGTCAATCCCAATCTCCCCATTCATCCCACCACCACCACTCCACCACCCCGCCACTTCCCCCCTTGGTGTCCATACCTTTGTCCTCTACATCTGTGTCTCTATTTCTGCCCTGCAAACCGGTTAATCTGTACCATTTTTCTAGGTTCCACACATATGCGTTAATATATGATATTTGTTTTTCTCTTTCTGACTTACTTCACTCTGTATGACAGTCTCTAGATCCATCCAGGTCTCAACAAATGACCCAATTTCATTCCTTTTTATGGCTGAGTGATATTCCATTGTATATATGTACCACATCTTCTTTATCCATTCGTCTGTCACTGGACATTTAGGTTGCTTCCATGACCTGGCTGTTGTAAATAGTGCTGCAATGAATATTGGGGTGTATGTGTCTTTTTGAATTATGGTTTTCTCTGGGTATATGCCCAGTAGTGGGATTGCTGGGTCATATAGTAATTCTATTTTTAGCTTTTTAAGGAACGACCATACTGTTCTCCCTAGTGGCTGTATCAATTTACATTCCCACCAACAGTACAAGAGGGTTCCCTTTTCTCCACACCCTCTCCAGCATTTGTTGTTTGTAGATTTTCTGATGATGCCCATTCTAAATGGTGTGAGGTGATACCTCATTGTAGTTTTGATTTGCATTTCTCTAATAATTAGTGATGTTGAGCAGCTTTTCATGTGTTTCTTGCCCATCTGTATGCCTTCTTTGGAGAAATGTCTATTTAGGCCTTCTGCCCATTTTTGGATTGGACTCTTTGTTTTTTTAATATTGAGCTGCATGAGCTGTTTATATATTTTGGAGATTAATCCTTTGTCCGTTGATTCGTTTGCAAATATTTTCTCCCATTCTGAGGGTTGTCTTTATGTCTTGTTTATGGTTTCCTTTGACATGCAAAAGCTTTTAAGTTTCATTAGGTCCCATTTGTTTATTTTTGTTTTTATTTCCATTACTCTAGGAGGTGGATCAAAAAAGATCTTGCTGTGATTTATGTCAAAGAGTGTTCTTCCTATGTTTTCCTCTAAGAGTTTTACAGTGTCCGGTCTTACACTTAGGTCTCTAATCCATTTTGAGTTTATTTTTGTGTGTCGTGTTAGGGAGTGTTCTAATTTCATTCTTTTACATGTAGCTGTCCAGTTTTCCCAGCATCACTTATTGAAGAGACTGTTTTTTCTCCATTGTACATCCTTGCCTCCTTTGTCATAGATTAGTTGACCATAGGTGCGTGGGTTTATCTCTGGGCTTTCTATCTTGTTCCATTGACCTATGTTTCTGTTTTTGTGCCAGTACCATATTGTCTTGATTACTGTAGCTTTACAGTATACTTTGAAGTCAGGGAGTTTGATTCCTCCAGCTCCGTTTTTTTCCCTGAAGACTGCTTTGGCTATTTGGGGTCTTTTGTGTCTCTATACAAATTTTAAGATGATTTGTTCTAGTTCCATAAAAAATGTCATTGGTAATTTGATAGGGATTGCATTGAATCTGTAGATTGCTTTGGGTAGTATAGTCATTTTCACAATACTGATTCTTCCAATCCAAGAACATGGTATATCTCTCCATCTGTTGGTATCATCTTTAATTTCTTTCATCAGTGTCTTATAGTTTTCTGCATACAGGTTTTTTTTGTCTCTGTAGGTAGGTTTATTTCTAGGTATATTATTCTTTTTGTTGCAATGGTAAATGGGAGTTTCCTTAATTACTCTTTCAGATTTTTCATCATTAGTGTATAGGAATGCAAGAGATTTTTGTGCATTAATTTTGTATCCTGCAACTTTACCAAATTCATTGATTAGCTTTAGTAGTTTTCTGGTAGCATCTTTAGGGTTCTCTATGTGTAGTATCATGTCAGCTACAAACAGTGACAGTTTTACTTCTTCTTTTCCAATTTGTATTCCTTTTATTTCTTTGTCTTCTCTGATTGCCATGGCTAGGACTTCCAAAACTATGTTGAATAGTAGTGGGGAGAGTGGACATCCTTGTCTTGTTCCTGATCTTAGAGGAAATGCTTTCAGTTTTTCACCATTGAGATGTTGGCTGTGGGTTTGTCATATATGGCCTTTATTATGTTGAGGTAGGTTCCCTCTATGCCCACTTTCTGGAGAGTTTTTTTCATGTAAATGGGTGTTGAATTTTGTCAAAAGCTTTTTCAGCATCTACTGAGATGATCATATGGGTTTTTTTTTTCTTTTTTTTCTTTTTTTGCGGTACGCGGGCCTCTCACTGCTGTGGCCTCTCCCGTTGTGGAGCACAGGCTCCAGATGTGCAGGCTCAGCGGCCATGGCTCACAGGCCCAGCCGCTCCGTGGCATGTGGGATCCTCCCGGACCAGGGCACGAACCCGTGCCCCCTGCTTCAGCAGGCGGACTCTCAACCACTGTGCCACCAGGGAAGCCCGATCATATGGTTTTTATTCTTCAGTTTGTTAATATGGTGTATCACATTGATTGATTTGCATATATTGAAGAATCCTTGCATCCCTGGGATATATCCCACTTGATCACGGTGTGTGATCCTTTTAATGTGTTGTTGGATTCAGTTTGCTAGTATTTTGTTGAGGATTTTTGCATCTATGTTCATCAGTGATATTGGTCTGTAATTTCTTTTTCTGTAGTATCTTTGTTTCTATTTCATTTATTTCTGCTCTGATCTTTATGATTTCTTTCCTTCTACTAACTTTGGGTTTTGTTTGTTCTTCTTTCTCCAGTTCCTTTAGGTGTAAGGTTAGATATTTTATTTGAGATTTTTCTTGTTTCTTGAGGTAGGCTTGTATGGCTATAAACTTCCTTCTTAGAACTGCTTTTCTGCATCCCATAGGTTTTGGATTGTCGTGTTTTCATTGTCATTTGTCTCTAGGTATTTTTTGATTTCCTCTTTGATTTCTTCAGTGAGCTCTTGGTTATTTAGTAACGTATTGTTTAGCCTCCATGTGTTTGTGTTTTTTACATTTTTTCCCCTGTAATTGATTTCTAATGTCATAGTGTTGTGGTCAGAAAAGATGCTTGATATGATATCCATTTTCTTAAATTTACTGAGGCTTGATTTGTGACCCAAGATGTGATATACCCTGGAGAATGTTCTGTGTGCACTTGAGAAGAAAGTGTAATCTGATGATTTTGGATGGAATGTCCTATAAATATCAATTAAATCCATCTTGTTTAATGTATCATTTAAAGCTTCTATTTCCTTATTTATTTTCATTTTGGATGATCTGTACATTAGTGTAAGTGAGGTGTTAATGTCTCCCACTATTATTGTGTTACTGTCGATTTCCTCTTTCAGAGCTGTTAGCAGTTGCCTTATGTATTGAGGTGCTCCTATGTTGGGTGCATATATATTTATAATTGTTATATCTTCTTCTTGGATTGATCCCCTGATCATTATGTAGTGTCCTTCCTTGTCTCTTGTAACATTCTTTATTTTAAAGTCTATTTTATCTGATATGCGTATTGCTACTCCAGATTTCTTTTGATTTCCATTTTCATGGAATATCTTTTTCCATCCCCTCACTTTCAGTCTGAATGTGTCCCTAGGTCTGAAGTTGGTCTCCTGTTGACAGCATATATATGGGTCTTGTTTTTGTATGTATTCAGCAAGCCTGTGTCTTTTGGTTGGAGCATTTAATCCACTCACGTTTAGGGTAATTATCGATATGTATGTTCCTATTACCATTTTCTTAATTGTTTTGGGTTTGTTTTTGTAGGTCCTTATCTTCTCTTGTGTTTCCCACATAGAGAAGTTCGTTTAGCATTTGTTGTAGAGCTGGTTTGGTGGTGCTGAATTCTCTTAGCTTTTGCTTGTTTGTAAAGCTTTTGATTTCTCCATCAAATCTCAATGAAATCCTTGTCGTGTAGAGTAATCTTGTTTGTAGCTTCTTCCCTTTCATCATTTTAAGTATATCATGCCACTCCCTTCGGGCTTGTAGAGTTTCTGCTGAGAAATCAGCTGTTAACCTTATGGGAGTTCCCTTGTATGTTATTTTTCATTTTTCCCTTGCTGCTTTCAATAATTTTTCTTTGTCTTTAATTTTTGCCAGTTTGATTATTATGTGTCTTGGCGTGTTTCTCCTTGGGTGTATCCTGTATGGGACTCTCTGCACTTCCTGGACTTGGGTGGCTATTTCCTTTCCCATGTTAGGGAAGTTTTCGACTATAATCTCTTCAAATATTTTCTCTGGTCCTTTCTCTCTCTCTTCTCCTTCTGGGACCCCTATAATGTGAATGTTGTTGCATTTAATGTTGTCCCAGAGGTCTCTTAGTCTGTCTTCATTCCTTTTCATTCTTTTGTCTTTAGTCTGTTCCACAGCAGTGAATTCCACCATTCTGTCTCCCAGGTCACTTATCCGTTCTTCTGCCTCAGTTATTCTGCTATTGATTCCTTCTAGTGTAGTTTTCATTTCAGTTATTGTATTGTTCATCTCTGTTTGTTTGTTCTTTAATTCTTCTAGGTCTTTGTTAAACATTTCTTTCATCTTCTCGATCTTTGCCTCCATTGTTTTTCCAAGGTCCTGGATCATCTTCACTATCATTACTCTGAATTCTTTTTCTGGGAGGTTGCCTATGTCCACTTCATTTAGTTGTTTTTCTGGGGTTTTATCTTGTTCCTTCTTCTGGTCCATAGCCCTCTGCCTTTTCATCTTGTCTATCTTTCTGTGAATTTGGTTTTTGTTCCACAGGCTGCAGGATTGTAGTTCTCCTTGCTTCTGCTGTCTGCCCTCTGGTGGATGAGGCTATCTAAGAGGCTTATGCAAGTTTCCTGATGGGAGCAACTGGGTGGTTAATATTTTTGATCACTGATCATAGGTCCTCACTCCACCTTCCGAGTTAGCTATGGATATTTCTTCCATTTCACACATGAGAAAATTAAGACACTGAGAGGGAAAGGAACTTGTTTTATCTCACTCAGCTTGTAAGAGTGGAGGGATCTGATTCCAAAGTCTGTGATCTTATCCATAGCTCCAGTAACTTGACCATTTCCTATATTGTTCCCCCTGTATTCTGGGGAAAAATTAAGGGGGTGCTGAATAATAAAAGTTTCTGTCTATGTCTATAATGTACGCCTCTGGTTCTCTTAGAAATGAAAGGTGCCTCAGTGGCTACCATATTGTGTTGGAAAAGTTCATTTGGATCACATATCCTCTTTGGTTTTATCCTTTATACCCTGATGTTTTCCCCAACATGCAAGATAATGTCATGCTTGGCTCATAATCCCCTTGGGCCTTAACCTCTCATAATTAGTGCCTATTGGAAGGGGGTAGGGCCATTTCTGGTAGGTAATGACAATGGCCCAATGACATGACATTGCCACACTCTCACCTTCCCACATTCATGCATGACATTTGAGTCTGTTGCTATAAACCAGTTTCCCTGAGCCTGATCACTCTTGTTATGGCTAAAATCAGAACCTACAGGTGCAAGGTGTCAGAACTTGGCCCCAGCTGATCAACAATGAGACTCAGCCCTGTCGTTGAGAAGAGATTCCTGCCTTATGAGTTATCCCTGCATTCCTATTAGGAGGCTAGGATGAGAGTCAGAATTTCTGGGGTGCTTACATGACATCAAAGACAGCTTTAAGGGAAAGAACTGTCAGTGAAGATGAACCTAGGTCATGTGATGGAGTGGGGAAGTGGTACTTCCATTTTGTTTCTGTAGTAGTTATGATGGAGTGAGATGGCAGGGATGTGGAGAGAAAATGTCTTTATGGCAGATATACTTCTATGGGATTTCCAGAGTAATGTTAAACACTAGAACACCCTTAATTTTCCCTTGTTGCCTACTCTACTCATTGCCCAGCCAACAAAGAGGAAGGTCTGGATGTTGGATTGGGGATAATTCAGTAAAACTGTTGAGTGTTTAGATATCTGGGGTGATGAGTAGGGAGAAGATTACTGAGGAAAGGAGAGCAGAAGTGGGCTTGATTGAGAATGGTGTGCCTACCCCCAGCAAACTAAGGGAAAATATAAATATACAGAAGCCGAAAAATCAGTTGGTATTGACTGCACTTCTGGGTGGGAGTGAATTACAAGGGAATGATGTTCCAGGTGGGGATGTTGCCTTTGATGTGACTTTGAATCTCACTTAAGACCCCACTACCCTCTGCTCCCCACCTGAGAATCTTTATCTCCCCAGGATCTTTGCCCACCAAGACCATTTCCTTTCCCCAAGCATTTTGTTCCCACAGAGCCTAAAGGTCTCACCTTAAGCTTCTGGAATGAATGGGTTCTCTTCCCATCTCACTCAAGGTCTAGCGCTATGTGCTGTCTCACCATGTCTGCACGGGATGTGGCAAATGGTTTGGTTTGGGGTAGGTAAGAGAAATGCTGCTGAATCATTTACAAGAACCTCCAGCATATGACTGCAAAACTGTTCATTCTTTCTTTCTCTCTATCTCACAGTTCAGGGCACATGTAACAAAGTGTTGTTTCTCAAAAATCTAATTCACACCTAAGAATTTTTGTGTCACATCTCCTATCTGTCTTTCAGTCTTGGTATGTCATCTCCTAGTTGTAGATATCCCCTACTATTATGTTTCTCTGTTTATGACCAAGTACCAAGAAGCAACCATATATATGAACCATATATATGGAACCATATATATGAACAAAGCAAGATCTGGACCATTCCACTCAGCCCTTCAAAGTCTGCCCAAGAGAAATCAGGCACTGCAGAAACCTGCGGGGCTGCTGAGAACATTTTACCAAAGGAACTGTGGCAGGATGATTTCCTGTGATACCATTGACCATATTAGTCTCTCTGTAGTCTCTATTAGCATTCATTTGTCAGAACTTCCAGGATGTGACTACAAAACTCTAGATATTTTTTATGTTCCCTGATTTCAGTTTTCTAAACCTGGAAGCCTGAGGATTGATCTGTTACTGTACCATGTTTAATTCACCAAGATATTGAATTCCACCTTTGTGGTTTTCCAGCTTCCTTTGGCATCATATGCTAAGATTTTGGCTGTGCAGGTATGAGCATGTTAAATACCTACAGATAAATATACATAAATGGTACTTGACAAATTCTGAGAATATAATGGGGACCAGAATCAGTAGAATTAGCATTGACTTGTATCCTATGGCTTGGCCCCTTTCTCCCAGAAATATCATCTTTGCTACCGTCTTACAAGGGCAGGGAGGTCAGGCTTTTTTTCTTGACTCCATAGAGGTTAAAAGAGAAAAGAAGAGGAAAGCTGTGTCCTGAGATGGTGTCCACACTGGGTTCTACTCAGTGTCCAGAGGAAAGAGTCTTCACTGATAAGGTAACTCCCAGCTGACTCATGTAGGAAAAAGTGGACTGGGATATGGGTGTATATCATAGCTAGCTTCAAAAATTTTGAGGCTGGGGCTTCTCTGGTGGCGCAGTGGTTGAGAGCCCGCCTGCCAATGCAGGGGACGTGGGTTCGTGCCCCGGTCCGGGAAGATCCCACATGCCACGGAGCAGCTGGGCCCATGAGCCATGGCCACTGAGCCTGTGCGTCTGGAGCCTGTGCTCCACAACGGGAGAGGCCACAACAGTGAGAGGCCCGCGTACTGAAGGAAAAAAAAAAAAATTTGAGGCTGTCACTTGGTGTGGTTTTTTTTTTTTTTTTTAACACAAATATAATGTAGGGGAAATCCGGGAAGAGGGAAGGCAAAGAGCATTAATAATAACCCACACCATATTATGTTCCAAAGCATATATAATTTATATATGTTATCTCATTGAATTCTCCACCTTCTGCCTGGTCATTATTATTAACCACATTTTAAAATGAAAATGACTCAGAGATATTAAATGATGTGCTCAAGGTTACATGGTTACAGAAACTGTGTACACACACACACACACACAGAGGACACATGCCTGGTAAGCTGCAAACTTTCCTCTATATCATTCTCAGAAGTGGTGGAAGTCAGAGCAGGCAGATTTCAGCTCAGCAAAGAAGAGTGTTCTGACAGTTCTCTTGGGATGGCTGCTCAGGTGCTTTCTCTGCAGGGAACTGTTGCAACACAGGCTAGAAAACACCTTTGTCAGGAGGACTGGGAGGTTATCATGGCTGGGGGCATAAGATCAATTTTAAGACCTTTTGCAGCTCTGAGACTTTATCTCTCAGTAGGAAGAGACCTGAGTTGGGGGTTGGGAGCCCTGGTCTCCTGTTCAGTGATGTGACGCAGTTGCTATTCTCTGGGCCTCATTGTCTTCAACTCATAAAAGAGGATTGGGCTATAGTAGAGGCTTCTTAAACATTGTTAACCATAGAAACGGTTCCTCAAATGGATTATATATGTGCGAAGGTAGCTTTTTGAAGTCAAATATCTATATCTATACCTATATCTTATATGTATATTTATACTTATGTATATAGACACAAGTATGCACATTGTTTTATGTACACTTTTTATATGATTACATACACACATGTATATATATGTACATGTATATTTGTGTGTGCATGTGAGTATAGTATGTTTTTGTTTGTTTCCTTCATTTTTTCTTTCTGAACATGATCTTAGCACATTTAAAAAATTTATTAATAAAGTACAATTTACAATATAAACATATTAGATAAATTTTCACAAATTGAACATACCCATGTAACCAGGATCCAGATCAATAAACCACACATTACCAGCCCCCCAAAGTCCCACCACTTTGTGCTCTACTCTAGTCACTGTCTCCCAATCCAAAGCATTAACTTGTATTCAAGAAACATAGATTACTTTTGTGTATTTTTGTACTTTATGTGAATGGAATCACCCAGTATGTATTCTTCTGTGTCTGGTTTATTTCACTTACATTTTTGACATTTATCCATATTGTTGCATGTAGCGGTAGACATTTGTCATGGACTGAATGTTTGTGTACCCCTAAAATTCATGTCTTGAAGCCCTAACCCCTGTGTGGCTGTATTTGGAGACAGGGTCTCCAGAGCAGCAGCTAAAGCTAAATGAGGTCATAAGGGTGGGGCCCCATCCAATTGGATTAGTGTCCTTAGGAGAAGAGACACCAGAAAGCTTTCTCTCTTTCTCTCCATACACATTCGCCAAGGAAGGGCCATGTGAAGACAGCAGCTGTCCACAAGCCAGATAGAGACCTCACAAGAAACTAAATCAGCTGGAACAGAAATTTCTTTTCTCAGTTCTGTAGGCTATAAGTCCAACATGACTGTGCCAGCAGGACTGGTTCCTCCAGAGTCCTCTCTCCTTGCCTTGAAGATGGCTGTCTTCTCCCTGTGCCTTCACAGTGTCTTCCTTCTGTATAGACCTATACTCAAATTTCCTCTTTTTATAAGGATACCAGTCAGACTGGATTGTGGCCCACCCTAATGATCTCATTTTAACTTAATTATCTCTCCAAAGGCTCCATCTCCATATAAAGTCACATTCTGAGGTACTGGGGATAAAGACTTCAACACATGAATCCTGGGGCTGGGAGGGGTGAGGGTTGGGTGACAGCACTGCACAACGCAGCCCATAACAGATGGGAATGGGCAAAAGATCAAGATTACTCATTTGTCCAATAATTCATCTGGTTCTTTACTGGAATTCTTCAGTCTTTTAGCAAAAAATGTAGGAGCTATTGTTCTGATCTCAGATTAATAAAGAATATCTTAAACATGTATTGTCAGCCTAATGATAACAGCTGTAACAAATAGACCACTAAGGTATAGTTTCTCAAACACTATCGAAGTTTATTTTTCACTCCTGTAAGTTTAAAGAGGGTACACATGACTGGCGGGGTGGCTCTCCTCCAAGCAGTTAATCCAATGGCAGCCCTGTCATCTTCAAAATGTGGCTTCCACTATCCCCTGGGGTTTTCTAACCTAATCAATTGGAAGGAAGAAAAGAGCATTGAGGTGTTGGTAGGGCTTTTTGGGTCAAGCCAGGAAGTGGCACACATCATGTCTACTCACATTCCATTGGTTAGAACTCAGCCACCCAGACACATCTAACAATACAAGCTGTGAAATGTAGTCTAGCTGTGTGCCCAGGAAGAAGAAAAAACAAATTTTTGATAAACTGGTAGCAATCTTCAACAAGACTCAAAATTCACTATTGATAAAATATTGATAAATTTAACTACATTAAGATTAGGAAAAGACAAAGAAAATAGGAGGGAGTTCTCTGGTGGCCTAGTGGTTAGGATTCAGCCCTGTCACTGCTGTGGCCCAGGTTCAATACCTGGTGGGGAACTGAGATCCTGCAAGCCGTGTGGTGAGGCCAAAATAAAAAAATAAAATAAAAATAGGGGAATTCCCTGGCAATCCAGTGGTTAGACTTGGCTCTTTAAATGCCGTCGCCTGGATTCAAGGCCATGAAGTGCGACCAAAAAACAAAAATAAACAAACAACAGAAACAAACAAAATAGGAAACACAGCTCATGAAGATGAAAAGTTACTAAATTGCATTAATAGTAAGAGAAGTGAAAATTAAGCCACAATTAGATACATTTCATATTTTACAGATTATCAAACCTTTCAAAATCTGTCAGTATCAAGTATTGACAAAGAAGTAGAGTGGCAGGAACTCTCATCTATTGTTGTTGAGTGTGTAAAATGTTATATTTACAAGGGAAAACAGTTTGGCATTACTTTTTAAAGTTGAAAATGTATATATCTTATTTCTAGGTCTTTTCACAGGGAACTAAGAAGCATGGTTTTGGATAAACTGTAATTTTTCCTTGATGACCTTATGTCCCTTTAAGACTAAAAGCTTTAGCAAGTGGATGCTGTCTTCTTGTGAGGAGGCTTGAGAAGGAGGGCAAAGAAGCAAATCATTCACGTACTGCAACAAAGTAGAACCTCTAGAGAACTTTATATCATCCAGACCAGTCTTCAGGGTCTGTGAGAAATTAGGACTCTCAGTAAAACTCGAGGCATTACTGTCCTGAGGCATTTCCTCATTAAAACCCTGAGGCATTACTGAATTGATTTCCTTCCCAAGTGAAGGCAAAAAAAGTATTTGCCAGCTTTTTCAACAGGAATACTAAAGAATGCACTGCATAAATCACTTACAGGAAAGGATTTGTTTCCAGTGGGAATGGATGTTAGCAGCTTATGAGAGTTGGGAACAACAGGGTGTGAAGAGATAACAATGTTGTTTATTGCTTGGAAGTCCCAGACAAACCTCCACCCTCAGCCCTTTTTTTCTCACCCTTAAAAGGGAGTGTTACAGGAACTAGTACAATACAAGGGATAATGAGGCCTTGAAACTTGTAATCTTCTATTATGGGTTTTACGCCTTGAGGGGCTTCATTACTCATTAGGTATTGATCAATTCTGGGAAGAGGTTCCGAGGAATCTGTTTGAATCACGGTGGAAGGTGTGCTGTGAATTTTGCCAATATCAGCTGGAAATTTTGCGGGTAAGAAGGGTAGCTAGTGGCTGATTCAATCGGGACAAATGATCAGTGTTTCCAGACTCAGCTCTAGTATCATCAGAGATGGAGCAAATAAAAGATGTCAAATGGTCATTTAATTCACCTGGTGGTGAATTGTCAAATTCTACTGTCAAATTCTAGAATTATTTTCCCTTTTTAGGAGAAAGAAATTCTGGCATGATACTTCTCCAAGAAGTCTCAGCCTGATAAATGGATAGGGGTGGATAAACTAAAGAGAAAGTGGTGTGTATCTTTCAAAGAGCCTAGATAAAAGGGAATAGGTTCAGAGAAAGGAACCTTTTGAGGTTCATTAGAGATTCCTACTATTTGAATTGTTTTGGTACTCCCGAGGCAAGGGCTATTTTATAGTAGTGGGGTCAAGCACCAAGAGTGTAGCTCTGGTGTTAATTAGGACAATTCAAATAGTAGGAATCTCTATGGGAAAGCCCTGAGAATTGCCTGATAAAGTTGCCTAAGAATTTCCTGAGCCTGATCATATAATATGTTGTTGGGCTGGTGTCTCAGTTATAATTCTAGAGACCTTTCAGGATTTTCCCAAGTGGCAGTTTTCATCCAATGCTGGGCCTGGCCTTCACTGACAAGCATATGAACTAGCTGATTAAATCAGAGAAACCAGGTTGATAAGTTTGAATGACTATATTAAATTTCTCAGCAAATCTGTGAGGATCTTTGGTTAATTGGGGAAAATCTTTGACTATGTCTCACAGTTCTGCTTTAGTCCAGGGAATATAAGAAATTCAGGGTTTAGCCTCTGGGTCCTCAGAAGGCTTAATTTTAAAGGGATAGGTTCTGTTAGGTTCAGGGGAAATAGGAGCGGGGAGAGTTTCAGGGAAAGAGGGAGGTTCAATGAGAGAATTAGTAGGGGGAACTGAGGGTATGGAGGAGGCATAGGTGGTATAGGAGGGAAGGAGGATGATGGTGCCAGAGGCGGAGCCTGAGACAAAGAAGCCAGGGAAGAAAAGCGTGAGGTCAGAAGCCATGTTAGCTTTCTTTAATTATTGCTTGCCTCAGTGAATCTTAAAATCTTATCTGGGAGGGAGGCAATTTTAGGCTTCCAGTAACTTGAGGAAGCCTTGAAATACCAAACAAGACAGACAGTCCATTCAGTTATGGAAGTTTTACAGCTATGGTTTACCAATTTTGTTTTAAGAAATGTAAGTCTGGGGTATCTAAAGGTATTTATCATCTAAACAATTTGGCCTTTGGTTTTGGTGATTTCTTGGGACAGAAGGATAAAAGTTAAGGCCCTGGGTCCAACCAATATGGAGAGTCAAGAAAGAAACTCTCCTTGTGTTCATCTGGGGCCCCAAGGGCTGCCCCTTAGCATAAAAATAAAACACAATGAAATGTACCCCCAACAGAGAAGATTGCCTTGGTACTGAGCAAAGCAGAAAAAAAAAAAAAAAAAAAAGTTAAAACAACAAGAATCTGAGAAGCTATGACCTAGGGCCTGTCTTCTTGATGATTTACAGCCTAGGTTCTCATAGGGTCTCAAGCAGTGGTCTTGGTTTTCAGGTGGTTTACAGGGGAAATGCCTTCAGATGCCAGGTAGAAGCATTAGCACATCCTCTCCGAAGAAGATACATTTAGTCTAGGGCATCCTGCCATCCCCTCCCCTCCCCCATCACACACACAATATCTTTTTAAACATAATAAGTGGCACATAGTCAAAATACCAGAGAACACAGGAAAACATGGCACAATGAATGAGAGCCAGGAGAAATGACTCTTAGCAGGAACAGATCAGCAAGTTCTTGAGGTTTTGGAATTATCTAGCACACATTATAGCACAAATTTTAAAAGAACTGGAGGGGAGGCTTCCCTGGTGGCGCAGTGGTTAAGAATCCGCCTGCCAATGCAGGGGACATGGATTTGAGCCCTGGTCCGGGAAGATCCCACATGCCGCAGAGCAACTAAGCCTGTGCACCACAACTACTGAGCCTGCTCTCTAGAGCCCACGAGGCACAACTACTGAGCCCGTGTGTCACAACTACTGAAGCCCATGCGCCTAGAGCCTGTGCTCTGCAATAAGACAAGCCACCGCAATGAGAAGCCCGTGCACCACAACGAAGAGTAGCCCACACTTGCCGCAACTAGAGAAAGCCTGTACGCAGCAATGAAGACCCAATGCAGCCAAAAATAAATAAATAAAAATAAATAAATTTATTAAAAAAAAAACTGGAGGGAACAGGAAAATATGAAGTGTCATTATGATTTGATAGAGGACTAAACAGAACTTCTAAAAGTAGAAAATGAAATAACAAAATAAAAAATTAAATGAATCATTTGCTTGCAGATTGCAGACAGCAGAAAAAAGAATTATTAACTGGAAGAAATATTAGAAGAAATTATTAGAGTACAATGCAGAAAAAATGAAACTAGTCTAGTAAAGGAAAATGAACATTGTTTATATAATGATAATCACATTTTCTAATGGCACTTAAAAAACAGGGTAGAAATAAAATGCAAAAATGTTGAGAGAAATTAAATGAGATTAAAAGTCCTGTGTTTCTTGTTTTTTCAGGGAGGAGGGTAAATCTATTGATTAAATTTAATCTTTGATAAGTTAAGAAAACATGCAGTACTTTTATGTAACCACCAAAATAATATAAACAATGTATAACTTCCAAATTAGTAGAAGGGAAAAAAGAAAGGTAAAAAGTAATCCATCCAAGGAAAAGTAAGAAAAGAGAGGGAAAAAAACCCTGTAGAATAGTTAGGACAAATACAAAGGATAAAGTAAGAGTAGATTTAAAAGCAAGTATATCAATAAATATATTAAATATAGACATACAGAATGTTCCAATTAAAAGTTAAAGAATATCAGATCAGCTATGAAAAATAAAGCCATAAATATATGCTCTGTGCAATAGACAGGTTTAAAAAGTTGAAAGTAAAAACAAGGAAATTGATATATACCATATTTATAGCAACCATAGAAAACTATCACAGGAAAAAAGAAGGTGCAAATATTCAATATCAGGAACTAAAAAGGGAATTTTTTTTAACCAATGCCACAGAACATTAAAAGATAAGCCAAGAATATTATAAGAAACTTTCTGCTAATAAATTTGAAATTTTAGACAAAATGGAAATATCATTGCCTATCACCTACTCAAGAAGAAATTGCATACTTTCCAGGTAATACGGGATCTACCAAAGAAATTGCATCAGCAATCAAAAATTTTCCAAGTAACCTAGATGGCTTTACTGTATATTTCCACTGGAATTCAAGGAAGGAAAACTTTTCATCTACAAACTTTTCCAGAAAAGAGTAAAACAAAGAACACTACCCATCTCACTTCATAAGGCTGGCATAGTCTTGATACAAATAACAGCGTAAGACAGGAAATTTACAGGTTAATCTCATTCATGATTCATAGACACAAAAATCCTACACAAAGTATCAACTCTTGAAATTAGTCCAGCAATATATAAACAGGTCACTACATCATGAGCAAATTAGGTTTATACGAATGCAGACCTCATTTAACCTTAGGTCAATTAATTTGCCACACAGATCTAAGAGAAAAACCATATTATTATCTTAATAAACAGAACAGCATTTGATAAAATTCAACATCCTCTCTTGATAACAAAGGTAATATTTTAGCAGACCAAAATGGAGAGAAGTTTCCTTAATCTAATAATACCTTTAAAACCTATAGAAACCATTTAGTCAACTGCTTATCTAGTAAGGAAATTGGGGTTTCTATCTTTCCCACAAGAATGCAAGAAAGCCCTTCTCTCCAGGCTGCTTTGCAAATAAAGTGTGTGACACTGGTATTCTTCTCTCAGCTCTTTTCCTTGGGAGGCTTGAGTTCAGAAAATATCGCAAGTGGGATCCTTTCAGGAATGTCTATAGATAAAAAACGGGGGAGAATGTAAAAAGGAGATCCAAGGGAGAAAGCATTGCACCTTTCCTTGACTCCGTTCTTTTTCTCAACTGTCATTGCCCGGGGCTTGCACCTCCCCAATAAATTGTTGTCTCTGTAATCCTTGCTTCAGGCTCTGTTATCTACAGGAGTCAGGATAGGATAACGTGGTAAAGTACAATTTGTGACATTTGTTTCCTTGTGCCTCAGGCTGGAAGTTAAAACTCAGAGGGAGTCTTCTCATAAATTACAGAGAAGATAATCCCCAGGGATATACTTCCATTAAAATCTTTCCTCCTAATGTTATCCCTTCCTGGTAGTTCTTGGATATTTCTCCCCTCTGTTTAACCAAGGTTTATGATGGAAACCCCTTTCTTATTCCTTTTTACAATCTGTTTCTGGGGGACCAACCAGGTATTTCACCTAAATACTTTCTATTGGTAGAGTAAAGCCAGTATTGCAGCCGTATAAAGAGCATTCGGAGATTCTCAGCCCCCCTGAAGGAAGGAAGCACATCCTGTGCCTTTTAAGGGCAAGCATCTCATGGGGGAAAATAAGATGTCTATACTGGCAAATACTTTAGTAATAAAAGAAGAACTGGGGTTCAGTGCTACAAAGTCACCAAAAAAACTGCTGGCCTCAAAAGAGGTTGTATTTTCCTCCACTATTCCATATTCTTCATTCTTCCTGTTTTATACTTGTGTGATTATTCAATCAGACAGTGACAAAAACAGGCAAAGAATAACTCACTGTGCACTATTGTATGCTCAATGCCAGCCTTGGGGACCACCCACATGTAGAGCTTTACTTAATGTTGTCAGGGAACAATGAGGATGATAAAAATGAGGCAAAACAGAAAAGATGTGAACTTTAAGGCTTGGGATGAACCTGGAGTAAGAAGGGGAGGGATAGTGAGAAATAAACTGATAGTTTATAAATTACTTAGTTGATACTCAGAAGACTGTTGAAGAGTCAGTGATAGGAAAAGAGACTGACTTTGCAAGAGCTTCTCGGGATCTCCAGGAAATCAGACTTGGAGGAATCTTTTAGAATTCATTGTCTCCAAGCACTTTTTTGCATTTTTCTCAATCTGTGCAACAAAGACTTTATCTCTTACTTTTTCTGTCTCTTTGTAGATTGTTTCATTTCTGGCATTTACTCTCATCCTCTTTGCCTTTTTTGGATTACTTTTAAATGGTGTGATGTGCATACCCCTTCCTGTGTATCATTACCTTCCACCATTAAGTTTCCTTTCTAGGAGGATGCCATTCTAAAAGTAGAGACCAATTGTGTAACCTCAGTTTTGCCTTTTTCCATGAAGAATAAATTATCATCTTTAGGAATTCCACTGGACTCCCTCTTTCCTATGTGATTTCCACCCTTCTTTTTCCTTCATTATATAAAGTGACTGTACACCATGTATCTGATGTTCCACATCAATGTTACATTCTGACATCTTGCTTCTAATCCAAACTCTAGCCAAACTAAGGGAAGGAGAGTACATATGATATACTCAGGGAAACCGGTAATGGGCAGACAATGGGAGGGTAACGGGTGGGGTCCATATGTCATAACCCTGTGCTATAGCAACCAAATGGAAGATAGACATTCCAACTTGACCGAATCAGTCATCATATAACCTTGACATTCCTTTAATTGCCCTAAACCTAAAAAAATTAAGATAATCCCTTGAAAATGTGTGATAAGAAAAATACAAAATGCTTGGGGGATGAGCTAAGGCTGAGGACTCATTTTTATTAGTCAATAACCACAATCTTGCAATTACCTGCTGTCACCACAAATCACCCTCCTAGGGCTCACTGAGTCAAAAGTGCCATTGACTCTTTATAGCCATTGTTGCCACAGTGGGAACCTCATAAAGAGATTGTTGTGGGCCTTAGATCAAAGGAAGAGATGCTATTTCCTGCAGACTCTGAGCCTTTCCACTGCTTAAACTGACATGGGAAGCCAAATCATAGGAACACCGGAGAAGAAGTCCTTAAGGGAAGAGTTTTAATATGATACAGGTGGAGATGCAATGTCCCTGTCTGGGCAATTCTTTCATTCAGAAATATGTATTAAGTACTGTTAAGTACTTTCTCTGTGTATGGCAGTCTACAGAGCACTGGCAATCAGATGGTGAGAAATAACAGATATAATTTCTAATCTTGAGGAGTGAGACATACATTCGCCAAATCAACACACATGTATATGATTATGAATGGTGGCAAATACTCTGAAGGAAAAAAATCATTGGAGACTATAAGAGGCTAACCTGACCTTCCCAAGGAGGTAATATTTGCCAATCATGCAAACACACAGCTGAGGATGGAAAGTGTATCTTGAGGTGGGCACACACCCAGAGGTTCTGGAGGGCCTGAGGATAATGAGAAGTAATGAGGGATTTTACCAAAAGTTAAATTCTTCTGTTTTCCAGAAACTATGTGGAATTCAAAGACAAGAGGCAGAAATGAATAAATTGGAATCTTTGAATATTTAAATCTTCTGTTTAACCAGAGGCATCATAATAGTGCAAACAAACCCCCTTTGGATTGGGGGATGATGTTTACAGCATTTGTTAAAAAATTGATATCTAGAATGTATCAAGAAGTCTTTAAATCCTTGGCAAATGACTCAAGTGTAAATGCGCAAGGGATACGACAGACAGTTCATGGAAGAGCAAACTCAAATGACTAATAAATAGTTGAAAAGATAGTAAACCTTACCAGTAGTCAGGGAAGTGGTAAGAAAAATCACTGTGATTTACCATTTCACACCTAGTAGACTGACAAAAATGATTAAGCTTTGCAATACCAAGTATTGTTGGGAGTATCACATGGAACAGTAACTTTGTGAAGCCATTGGGCAATGTCAAAGACAAGTGAAGGTACGTATACTCTATAGCCCAGCCATCCCACATTAAGGATATACCCCAGAGAAATTCTTGCACATGTAAACTTAGAGGCATGGTAAAGAATGCTCACTGCAATCTTTTTTATCAGCAGAAATTGGAAACAACCTAAGTTTCCAAAGAATGGATAAAAAAAATTGTGCTATTTGCACATATTGAAATATTATGCATTCATTAAAATGAATGAATTATACTTACATGTATCAACATGGCTAAATCTAAGTAAATATATCATTGATTTGTTTCTTCCAGGGAGGGAAACAGGATGGCTAGGAGTCAGAGGTGAGAGAAGTATTTTTACTTTTTATGCTTTTGGAACCTAAATTTTGTACCAACTAAACATAGTTCTTTTTGAAAAAATACAAATAATACAATGATTCAATAAATTTAATTTATTATTAAACAATAAAAAGGATGCAGAGGGCTTTTATAGGATAAATATAGGATGTATTATTTTTTAAAAGTTTAAAAACAGACACAGTGAAGAACAACCAGGTCACTTCTGCTCCCTACATTGTTTCGACCACCCAGACTGTTCACAGTTGAACTCAGAGTCCAGACTCACCACTTTGGTTTCTAAACCTGAGCCACTGCATTGGCGGGAAACCAAAGCTCTTGATTTTCTTCCATTATTTGCTTCTGACAATAAAAACAACAGGGGAAGAAAAATATAGCGAAGACCAGTGAAATATTACAACCCACACAAGCTGGGAGAGGCTGGGCCCACCGAGTTCCCACTCTCCTTTCACTGCTGAGGGCAAACACCTGGTGTGCAGAGCAGCTCCTGCCCTGGGCAGCCTCTCTGGAAAGCCCAGCTCCTCTGGCTGATCTTGTCAGCTGTTCTCCTTCCTCCCCAAGCTTGTTTACTTCCTTCTGTCAGAAAATTGTCACAGTATGCCGGCTGAGTTGGAACAAGGCGCTTTGCTGAAATCTGCTTATATGTTGTCATAATAAAAGTATAGATTGGCTGATGTCTACACTGTGACCTGCTCAGATCTCTAAACCTTGGTGTGTCTGAGTTCAGCTCTGTAGTTGGTGTGTCTTAGTCCCCTCCAGCAGGAGGATAAGGTCACAAGTCTGTTCTCTATACCTGTGAGTCTCCTTCTGTTTCATAGATATGTTCATTTGTGCCATATTTTAGATGCCACAAATAAGTGATATCATATGGTATTTGTCTTTCCGACTTACTTCACTTAGTGTGATAATGTCTAGTTGCATCCATGTTGCTGCCAATAGCATTATTTCATTCTTTTTTATGGCTGAGTAATATTCCATTGTATACATGTACCACATGTTCTTTACCCATCCATCGATGGACATTTAGGTTGTTTCCATATCTTGGCTATTCTGAATAGCGCTGCTATGAACATAGGGGTGCTTGCATCTTTTTGAATTATAGTTTTGTCTGGCTATATGCCCAGGAGTGGGATTGCTGGATCATGTGGTAGTTCTAGTTTTAGTTTTCTGAGGAACCTCTGTACCATTTTGCGTAGAGGCTGCACCAGTTTACATTCCCACCATCAGCCTAGGAGGGTTCCTTTTTTCTCCACACCCTCTTTAGCATTTGTTATTTGTAGACTTTTTAATGATGGCTGAAGAGGTCTGTTTCATGGTTTGTTCTCTCAGGGGAATTCTCTTGATCTTTTAATTGGGAGTGGTTCCTCTGCTTCTTCATTTTACTTATATTTCTCTTGCTCCATGAGTTTAGGAGAAACAACTATCTACTGTGGTCTTGGAGAGCTATTTTTATGTGGGAGTGTCCCTGTGTAGCCTGTGTGGGTTTAATATTTTTGGTGCAAGGGCTGTTTGGATGCCTGCTACCTCTTTCCTCAGTGTATGCTGGCCTTTATCACGTTGGTAGGGAGCGTGATTGGTGTTGCGGTGACTAGAGTCTGCACTGGATATTGAGCGGGACCTCCTCTTTGCTCTGTGGTTATCACTGTCCTGTCAGGGGCAGGGTCTGCTCCCTAGTTGTTGGAGCAGAAGCCCCCAGATCTGTTTCTGAGCTGCGTTTCTGAGCTGCAGTGTGAGGTAGGCAGGATTGGAGTCCTCCCACTGGAAGAGGAGCCAGTGAGTATTCCTCTGCCCAAGCTAGTCTTCAAATTTCTTAAAGAAGCCCATGGAGAAGCAAATCCTCCTTTTCTTAATCCATTGAACGTCTACTGAATGTCCCAAGTTTCTGCTGATATCTCGTGATGTCTAAGTCCTGGGACCACTCTATCAGGACCCCTCAGGTCAGAACCAGGTGAGCATTGCCTCATGTCCCCTGAGGCCTGCTCACAGTTCCACCTGCTCAGGAACCTGCTCTTGCTTCTTCATGGCCTACATGCCTTTTACTTGGGTTGCTGTTTGTGTTTCCTGAGTGTCTGACCCCTGGAGGTGATCTTGAATCTGAGACAGAGAAGGTCTAATGTCTTAGGATGGAGATGACCAAACTCAACTCTTCAGGTGACCCTGAACTGTCCCTGCCCCGTTTTTCTCCCTAATTCCATTTAAAATCTTTGTCATTGTCACTCTTGGAGTTCATGGCATTTGAGGCAGGCAGAATCCTAAAATGACCCCTGGTGACTCTCACCCTTGTATAATCTCCTCCCCTTTGAGTGTGACTGTGGCTATGTTATGTTATATGACAAAAAGGAGATGATCCAGGTGGGCCTAACCTAATCACATGAGCTCTTCAAAAGCAGAGAGTTTTTTTCCAGCTGGTTGCATAAGAAAAACTCATAGAAATCCCAGGCATGCAGAGGGTTTGATGTATCATTGCTGGCTTGGAGATGGAGGGGGCCATGAGGCAAGGAATGAGGGCAGCCTCTAGAAACTGAGAGCTGCCCCCTGCTGATAGCCAGCAAGGAGATGGCACCTCAGTCCTACAACTGCCAGGAACTGATTCATGCTGACATCCTTAGTGAGCTTGGTGCTAAGGCTTCCCAGAGCCTCCAGATGAGACCCCAGCCTGGCTGACAACGTGATCTGGTCTTCAGAGACCCTGAGCAGAAAGCCTAGTTGAGCCCACCCGGACTTCCGACCTACAGAACTATGAACTCATAAATGGGTGTTATTTTAAGCTGCTAAATTTGTGGTAACTTGTTACACGGTGATAGAAAATCTCCCTCCCACTTTATGGTGCAATCCCACTTTCGCTTCTTAGCGAAGCCTTAGGGGGATCAGCAACCCAGGGAGGTGTGAGCTGTGAGCTCTTGTGAGCCCCTTGCAGTAAGAAGGGGAAAATGATGAACAGACAGCATTTATTGAGCACCTATTCTGCATCAGGTACTATTTTAAGTGCTTTATATGCATTTCTTTGCTCCTACAACAATCCCATGAGGTTGTACTGTTATTATCACTATTTTACTGTTGAGAAAACTGAGGCACAGCCAGGTGAAGCAGCTCTTCCATGGTTGTGGATTTAGGCAGGGGTGGAGCCAGGATTCACACTTCAGTGGTTCTGGCCGTAGAGTATGCACACTTAACCACTACACAGAAAATTTTTATCCAAGTCAAAATTCTTTTTGGGAAAACTTAATACATTGTGTGTATCCTTGTGAATTCCAAGCTCCCTGAGCATTCTCTCTACCGCCCACATGATGACTGTCGCCTGGTCTTCTTAGAGCTGCCCCAATCTCCAGGACAAGGTTGGGTCTTCTGCACATCCTAGGGGTGGTGGTGAGAGCAGGTAGTCTTAAGTGATTTTCTTGTGTCAGGAGTATCCTTGAGCAGCTTTCTGAGTTAAATTGGAAAAGCGTCAGAAAGAAATTTTATACCTCACTCAGGCCCTCACCGGCAGCCTGGCTAGAGGAAGTGGTGGGGTCTGAGGATCTTGGAAGCTGGCCACTGCTTGGACCTATATCCTGAGATTCTGAGGGAGACTGCTCCTGCTGTGGCCCTGGGGGGACAGCCAACTCTGCCCAGGCAAGTAGTCCAAAGACCTCTTTAATCCAATAAAAAACCTCCTGGTGGTCCCAGAGCAGAGTCCCTATCACCGGCTGGGGAGACACCGTAGCACCATAGCTGTTTAGGACCCTCTGGTGCAGAAACACAATGACAGGTGTGACTTTCCCAATATCAGCTGCCACCACCCGAGGACTTGGGGGGGTGGGGGGGCAGATTACTCACTGTGCACGACCTCAGGTCTAGCTGTATAAGCCTCCTCCCTGGTAACACAGCAACCACATCAAAACATCTCTCGTAGCTCCAAGCTCTAGCAGTGTTTCATTATATACAGGCAGCAAACGGAGGTACACAGTTTCATTTCAGAGTCCATCCCTGACTCCCTTAGGAGATAAGTTTTATTAAGATTCTCCCAAGCAGCCCCAAAGATTTCCCGGCTCCTGTGTGTGGATAAAGCTTTAAGACTTAGCGTCCTCCTTTTAAAAATGGAGGCTATTATTTGTGGCTGACGTTGAGAGTTTCCTGCCCAATGCCCATCCTCGCTTCTTCCTCACTAAAGAACTCCAATTTTGCTCAGAAATTTGCTCGTTACATTTTGTAATGTACCCAGCTAAATATACACACCCTCCCAGACTCCTGTGCACATAAGGGTTTATGTGTGACACAGTTTTAGCCCAGGAAAGTCACTGAGCAGGGTTTCTAGGAGAGACTGTTAAAAGGGCACCTTCTCTTCAGTCTTCTGTCCCTTCCTTTCATGCCCAAGAAGGAGCACTACTTATGACGTGTGACCGTCAGACAATAAGATGGATTTCTCCCTCCCTTCCTCTCTCTCCCTTTTACTAGTCTGCTCTCCTTTTCTCTCCATCACAATGTCTTGTTTCCAATCTGTCCATGGAATAGCTGCTGATGCTTGAGGAAGCACGCTCAGGGATTCACCTCCCATTACACCTTCCAGACAATCACCAAAAGGGCACGAACGTTGCAGAGAGCCACGAGATTGAAGGAGACTGCACAGAGAGAGCAGATGTCGCAGCAGTGAAATGACTGTACTGATGACACGTGACTCGAGAGAGCTCTCCCAAGCCCCCAGGTCTGGCCACGTTGAAGACCCTGGAACTATGACATGACCCTCATGTGAAGTTAGTCCCAAGAATGGCTGATTAAGGTTAGATTCCCTGCCAGCTCAAATCAAAATTACATTGATTTATAGAAAACAAGCGAGGTGATATATTTCAAATTCTGGAGTTTTAAAAATTTATACATGTATATCCATAATTTTGAGTGCCTATATCAATGCAATACTTATTAGTGGAAAAAAAAGTCATTGGACAATCTAATAGGACCTACAAACTAATAAAAGAGTTCAGCAATGTTTCCGGGTACAAGATGAATATAGAAAAATCAACTGGGTTCTAGACACCTACAACAAACAGTCATAAAGTATAATTTATTTGCAATAGGAGCAAAGTCTCTAAGGTATCTTGGAATAAATAATAGGTTTGTGAGACTTTTATGGGGAAAGTTATTTTTAAAAAAGAAATGGTGAAATATACTTTGTCCTTGAATGAGTAGATTCAA
Organism: Monodon monoceros; assembly: GCF_005190385.1. NCBI lineage: Eukaryota > Metazoa > Chordata > Mammalia > Artiodactyla > Monodontidae > Monodon > Monodon monoceros. The sequence goes on from NW_021703778.1 coordinate 101,442,012, forward strand.
TATTCTTAAAGGTGTCAGTTCTCCCCAAATTTACTCATGGATGGAATAACATTCTCATCAAAAGCCTAACAGAGCTCTTCAAGCACTTTAAGTTGTTTTTAAGATTTCAATATGAAAGTAAAAGGCCTAGAATAACCAAGAAAAAATTTGAGAAGAATAAAACGGAGGCTTACCTTACCAAATATCAATATTTGTTCAAGGCTACATTAAGACAATGCAGTATTTACACAAGGATTTAAAAAAAAAAAGACCAGTGGAAGAAAGTAGAAAGTTCAGAAACAGATCTTCTCATATTTAGACTCCATAGATGACAGAGACATGAAAAATTAGTGGAGAAAAGGTGAACTCTGATCAGTGGTGCAGGACGATTGGTTATGCACAGGGGCCAAAATTAAATGACATCCCCAATTCATACCAAATATACGAAAGATTGTTAGCGACCTGAATGTAAGAAACAATTTTTTACAACTCTAAAAGAAAATATAGAATATATTTATGACCTTATGGTAGAGAGGTTTCCTTAACAAGATAGAAAAAGCAGAGACCATAAAGGAAAATACTAATATATTTGCCGAAGTGAAAAAAAGATCTGCATACCCAAGAAGCTATAAGGAGGACTGGCCTGCTCAGGCCTGTGGTCACCACAGCCCACGGCAATCAAGGCAGTGTCAGGAAGGCCCGATTTAGGTGCTGTCAGCAGGACCTGCCTCAGACCAGCACCCAGCAGAGGAGGCTGTCCTGAGAATACTCAGCGGAGGGTGGACAAGAGCAGCCTGCTCTGGGAAGTTCAGCTTGTAGCTGGGGGAATCAACTCCTCTCTCTATGGAATGTAGCTATGTGATTGAACCCCTCCCTCCCCCAAATATTATTTTGGGAGATATACAAAAAAGTTAAGTTTATCACTTGGAGGGTAGGGAATGCCTCCTATCCCCAAACTTCTTATCCATGCCAAATTTCACCTTCACCTCTTATTGACTCAAGGGATAACTGTTAACCACATTCCTACTGCACAGCATTATTTATTGTAACCTAAGGCTTAGGGTGTTTATTTGGAATAGGAAATATCCCCAAACTGGTCCATCATGCAGGCACTAGTCATGTCTGAAACTCCCTAGCTTAGTTCCTGGAAAAAACCTGAGGTTTAATAAACTTGTGTGAAATCTAAATGACTATAATGTCAAAGATTCTGTTAAAAAGTTCTTATATTTTCAACATGTAAAACATGGAGAAAATGGTACAATAAATGCCCAGACACTCCTCACCCAGAACAAACAGTTACCAAATTTATCATGTTTTCTTTTTAAAATGCCATTCTCAATATTATTTGGGCCCTGAAATTTGTTCCAGTTCAAACATCAGAAATAAGTTGGAAAAAATTATGGGACCCGGCTTTGTCAGCCGCAGCGTCACATCTCTTGTGACACATCAGTGGGCTCTCCGGTAAGCCCACCACAAACACCTGGGATCAAATGCTGAGAAAGGCGAGGGAGGACCCTCTTCACACTTCCTCGGGGACAGAGAGATGAAAGCTGAGAAGGAGGGACCTGTGGTCAGTTGTTTCGGTGATGTGCCAACACACGGTCACAGTTTTTACTGTGCTGGCATGTCGGAGAAAGCCAACCACAGCCCAGCAAAGGCTTTTCTGCAACGTGGAAATTGACATACTCCACTCCACTTTCAATGAAAACAGTGAATGAAGAAGATAAAGCCCACACCCATGAGGAAACTTTTCAAGGAAGTGATCCAGGGCCAATGGCGGGATTTCTTCCCCTCGGGGCCTGCATTCCATTCCATTTGTGCTTGGGCCTTTGAAGAGAACACAGGCTTATAGATTCAGCCTTCACCTCCAGCCTGACGACCTTCAAATCTACAGCTGCAGTCCAGACCTAGAGACCAGCTCTGGACTTGTGATCCTAATTGGCTCCGGCACCTTCACCTAGATGCCCTAAGGACACATCAAACTCAAAGGTTCAAAACTGAACTCATTATTTCCACTTCCTCTCCAAACAGAGTTTAATTGAAAATCCCAGTATCTTCAGATTTAACTTTCACAAACGATTACTAAGTGACCCTGAAAGTCCCTGACTTTTTTTATTGAGGCAAAATTCACATAACATAGAATTAACCATTAACCATTTTAAACTGTACAATTCATTGACGTTTAGTACATCCACAGTGTTGTAAAACCATCACTTCTCTCTAGTTCCAAGACATGTTCATCACCCCAAAAGGAAATCTCGCGCCCATTAAGCAGTCATACCCCGCTTCCCCCTCCCTCAGGTCCTAGAAAACCCTATAGCCAACTTTCTATCTCTATGGGTTTGCCTGTTCTGGACGTTTAATGTAATGGAATCAGGAGATATGGGATATTTTTATGTCCGGATTCTTTAACTCAGCAGAATGCTTTCAAGGCTCATCCATGTTGTAGCATCAGTAGTTCATAGATTTTTGTGGCTGAATAATATTCTGCTGTGTGGATATACCACATTTTGTTTACCCATCCATCCGCGGATGAACATTTGGTTTTTTCCCCCTTTACGACTACCGTGCGTACAAGTATTTGTGGCTTGTTTTCACTTATTTGGGGTGTATACCAAGGAGCAGAACTGGTGGGTTCTATGATAGTTCTATGTTTAACTTGTCGAGAAGCTGCCACGCTGTCTTCTGCAGTGGCTGCACCATTTTACATTTACGGTGTACATTTTGCACGCCCACAGCAATGTATGAGGGTTCTAATTTTTCCACATCCTTGCCAACACTTATTTTCCTATTTAAAAATTCTAGCCATCCTGGTGGGTGTGAAGTGGTATCTCATGGTGGTTTTCATTTGCATTTTCCTTGATAACTAATGACATTGACATCTTTTCAGGTGCTTGTTTGCCATTTGTCTTAGTATTCAACTCCTTTGCTCCCTTTTGATAATGATCCCGACTTTTTTTTTTTAACATCTTTATTGGAGTATAATTGGCTTACAATGGTGTGTTAGTTTCTGCTTTATAACAAAGTGAATCAGTTATACATATACATGTGTTCCCACATCTCTTCCCTCTTGCGTCTCCCTCCCACCCTCCCTATCCCACCCCTCTAGGTGGTCACAAAGCACCGAGCTGATCTCCCTGTGCTATGCGGCTGCTTCCCACTAGCTATCTATTTTACTTTTGGTAGTGTATATATGTCCATGCCACTCTCTCACTTTGTCCCAGCTTACCCTTCCCCCTCCCCATATCCTCAAGTCCATTCTCTAGTAGGTCTGTGTCTTTATTCCCATCTTACCCCTAGGTGATGAAGAACCTACTTTTTTTTTTTTTTTTTAAGAACCTACTTTTTATTGAGACCTGAATTTGAGTGTCAGGCTGCAAGCCTGCTGTGTGGGGTGGTCACTTAGCCAAGTGCCTCGCAGTTGCCGCAGAGGGAGCTTTCTCTTCCATCCTTGTTTCCTTGTTCTCTTTTCAAGAGGGGAGTAATAACATTAATTAAGTTCCCAGTGAATCTTTTGTCTTGGTCAGGGCACTATAATCCACATAGTTGTTCCAAGATAAAAGCTTTCAGTGACCCTCCATTCCTCTTTCTCCCTAACCACCTACCTCCACTCAGTTATCATGTAATAGTGGGAGGAGCCGAATTTCTTAACTTTAGAAACAATACTAACGTTTATGGCTACGGATTCTTGGAAACTAACTTAATCCTGGCTTCATTTTATATTAATACCTGCATTTTCCCTTTATTTCTAATTCTTCATTTTAACATTTTGTTCTTGGCACATTTTGCAAGCTGCCTCAAATTTGCTTTTAGAAATCCAAAGTAAAAGTAAAAAAAAAAATCTTATATAGTTTAATTCCTATATAATGCTGTAAAAACAAAGCAGCTTTTATTGCTCTGCTAAGTACTCATGAAATACATGCTTATTTTGGAAATTTAGAAATCGGACACAACAAGTAAACAGGTAAAAAGAGTAAAATAAAAATCTTCTATAAACTCACCATCAACTACTGTTAATATTCTGGTATGTATCCTTTTCGTCTTGTCTACCTATCCTCTAGCTAGCTACACTGTTTTTTAAATTTCTACTTTTGAAAATCTTCAGTTTTAAAAAAAATTGAAATATAGTTGATTTACAATATTGTGTTCATTTCAGGTGTACAGCAAAGTGATTCGGTTATATCTCTATATATTTGTCAGATTCTTTTCCATTATAGTTTATTACAAGATATTGAATATAGTTCCCTGTCCTATACGGTAAATTCTTGCTGTTTATCTATTTTATATATAGTGGTGTGGATCTCTTAATCCACTACTCCTAATTTACCTTCCCCTGACCCCGTTTCCCCTTTGGTAACCATAAATTTGTTTTCTACGTCTGTGAGACTGTTTCTGTTTTGTAAATAAATTCATTTGTAATATTTTTTTAGATTCCACATATAGTGATATCGTATAATACTTGTCTTTCTGTTTCTGACTTAACTTCACTCAGTATGATAATCTCTAGGTCCATCCATGTTGCTGCAAATGGCATTACTTCGTCTTTTTTATGGCTGAGTAGTATCTCATTGTGCATATATACCACATCTTCTTTATCCATTCATCTGTTGATGGACACTTAGGTTGATTCCATGTCTTGGCTATTGTAAATAGTACTATGAACATTGGGGTGCATGTATCTTTTTTTTTTTTTTTTTGTGGTACGCGGGCCTCTCACTGTTGTGGCCTCTCCCGTTGCGGAGCACAGGCTCCGGACGCGCAGGCTCAGCGGCCATGGCTCACGGGCCCTGCGGCATGTGGGATCTTCCCGGACCGGGGCACAAACCCGTGTCCCCTGCATCGGCAGGCGGACTCTCAACCACTGCGCCACCAGGGAAGCCCCGCATGTATCTTTTTGACTTAGAATTTTCCCCTTTTCCTGATATATGCCCAGGAGTGGGATTGCTGGGTCATATGGTAATTCTATTTTTAGTTTTTTCTAAGGAACCTCCATACTGTTCTCCATAGTGGCTGCACCAATTTACGTTCCCACCAACAGTATAGGAGGGTTCCCTTTTCTCCACACCCTCTCCAGCATTTATTATTTTAGCTATACTATTTAAAATGGAATTTTATTGTAAATTATTTTCTATAATCTACAGTTTTAATCTAAAAACATATTGTCACCTTTTCTCCTCACAATTAACTAGACTTAATGGTTGTAAGTTTTTACAGTGGTGAATGTACCATTATTTATTCAAACAACTACTTATTTGGGGACAAATTATTTACATTTTCATTGTTTTATTAACACTCCTGCTATAAACATCTTTATACCTACAATCTTGCCCTCATCCATGGCTAAATGTTTTTTGATTATACCCAAGCTGGGTGGTATGTGTCAGTGATGCTGCTTGATAAATGTTCCTCTGGTTGTTGAATGGAAGATTGAAAGTGCAGAGGCTAGAGAAAGACTTCTCCAGAAACCATATCAGGGTCTGAAAAAAGATGGTTTGAGAGGAGTTAGGGTTTCTCGGAGAAATGAAAGTGGAAGCGGCTGAATGTGTGAGGGAGCTAGATTCAAATTCTATATAATTGACGCTAGAAACCAAGTAAGGTGATGCACCTGGGTCCAGCCGGCGAGGTGTCTTCCTTCTCTAGAAACTAGAAGAGGGACTAAAGCAATCCCTTTTATTGAAAGCTTCAAAGTGGAGCGCCTGGCTTTGGTTAAAGGAGCAGGGATATTGCAAGGAGACAGAGAAGGACAGGGAGACAGCACAGGGTCTCTGCCCCAGCTCAGCTTGTGAAAGAGAAAGGTCATGAGCAAAACCAAAAGCATTCTTTTCCCTAAAACTTTCTGAGAGACACCGAGGCCTGAGCAGAATTGCTGCTGGAATATCAAACTCCTTTACCAAAGAAAGGGGGGGGAAGAGATGCTAACACCACTGAGGCATGTGACGCAGTGGGGTTTGGGTGCTTTTAGAACTTCAGAGAAAACACAGCATTCTTTTGGTCTCAATGGTCCGTGTCATTCATAAGACATTAAAGAAGCTGAGGGCTCCGTGGTGACACCACGGAGAGTGCTGAGATGCCTTGGTGTAGCTTCGCAGCCTGTCAGGCTCCGCAGGGAAAAGCAAGACAGTGCCAGGGAAGAGGACATTTGGAGCTCCGTGGGTTGGCAGAGCACTAGTTTGTGAGCACTTGTGATGCAGTTCCTTTCAGGGACATCCAGGGATTATGGGACAGGAAGGGTGAGGACGTGAGTGAGGTACTTGGAACCTGACAGTTCTATGTTAGAAGCCACAAAGTACAGATACCTCGTGGACCCAAGCTACAGGGGCAAGGGCCCAAGTACGAGCCTGTGGAGTGGAGGGTGTTCCCGGAAAGGATGGCTCACCTTGGCGTGGTGTGTGCGCCATCACAGCAGTAGGTGGAGAAGAGGCGCCTGGTGAACCACTTATCAGAAGCCCCCCATGAGTGACCAGAATCTGGTGGTTATTTCTGAGAAAACACAGCCTCTTTTCTCATTTTGACGTGAGTGAGGGAAGCCAATTTTCCCTTCCCCCCCCATTCCCACTGCCCCACCCTCAGCGCACTGAGGGTGGATTCTTGGCCCTGACTGTGAATCAGCTCTGATGAAGCCCACTCAGCATTCCCCTTCACATCAAATCAGAGTGTCAATGAAGGTCGGGGACGGGGGGAACCTGGGGCCCAGGCCACTGCTGAGGAGGGGTGTCTCTGGAGTATAGATAAACGCAAAGGGAGCTCATGAACTGGTTGGGGTGTAAGGAGGGGGACAAATGCAATAAGTAAAGCAAACAGCTTCTAGGTGTCTGGGTTGGTTCTAGAAAAAGCCGAAAAAGCTCAGGACCGGATGTGGTAGCTTCCTGTTTAACATTTCACACAGCTCCAAGAAGAATAACAATGTTTATCAGCCACAACTGTTTGCTTGAATTTATAAATTAATTTGGGGAGAATTGCTATCTTTAAAACAGTAGGTGTTTCAAACTGCAACATTTAACAATATTTTGGGGTCAAGTAAGAGAAACCTGATTTACAGTAGTGCAGACAATAATGGTGTACGTCTCCCATATGACAAGCAGTCTGGAGGTGAGCAGTCCAGGGCTGCTGCAGTGACTGCACGATGTTTCTCATAAGTAGAGAAGAAGTCTTTGACTTCTTCTATTGGTACATGTTGATTTTTCATCCCTATGCTTATTGCTTCCATGTCACAAGATGGCTGCAGCTACTCCAGGCATCACATCTGATTTCTATCAAGAAAAAGGAAGAAGAAAAAGCAGTGATGCTTATTCCAAGAAAGCAAAACAGACAAGCAAACAACAAAAAACTATTCCAGACGTGTATTTACCTCTTGTTGGCCAGAACTTTATCAAAAAGTATGCCTATCTGCAAGAAAATTTAGCAAAATACATTTCTATCCCTCTCTCTCTAAATATTCAGATTTGTTAGCAAAAAAGAAGGTGGTAAATAGATTTCAAGTAGGCAATTTGTAGATTTGCTATGCCATCCATCAACATTATATTTTTGAATTTACTCAGTCTTCTTTTATGTTCTTCATATATTTTTATTATTTTATTCTGCATATGCTTTACATACCTTTGTTAGACTTATACCTAGGAACCCTATAATTTTATTGCTATTATGTCATTTTCTTAAAAAATACATACTCAAATTGGTTTTTGTACATGAATTGATTTTTATATATTGATCTTGAGTCTGATTAGTTGTATTAGTTTGTAGATTCTCTTGGGTCATCCATAGAGAGGTAGACTGTCATATCATTTGTGAAAATTGACTATTTCTTTTCCTTTTCCAACCTTTATAACATTTACTTCCCTTTCCTGTCTTATTAAGTTAGGACCCCAAATACAATTTTGATTAAAAGGGATTCTGGAAAGGTAAAGCTTCTAAGATTATACCGTTAAGATATTTGCTATTTTTTATTAGTTTTTTTGTCATCCATGCAAGGGGGGGTGGTTTGTATTAGGATAGTGGCTGTGGAACTGAAGAGAAGGGACTAGATTGTTGAGATATTTAGGAAATAGAATCATAAGGACTTTGTTGATTGACTGCATTTGTGGGGTGAGGAAAAGGAAGGAACCGACTGAAAAAAAAGAAATATTTTATTTTGACATAATTTCAGGATTGCAGAAAAGCTGCAAGAATAATACATGAAATAATACATGAATGCCAAGTTTCCAAATTGTAAATATTTTACTACATTTTTTTTCTCTCTCATTTAAAAGTAATTTGTGGATCTATTGCCTTTTTATACCTAAACTCTTCAGTGTGTTTCCCCAAAAGCAAGGAATTCTCTTTTAAAAACAGTCCCATTATTGAAATCAGAAATTAATATTGCTATAATACTATTATATAATCTACAGAACTTATTCATATTTCTCCGATTATTTCAATAATGTCCTTTGTAGCAAAAAAAAAAAATCCAAGATCATGCATTGCATTTCATCTTGTCTCTCTTTAGTTTCCTTTAATCTGGAGCAGTTTTTGAGTCTGTCTTTATATTTCATGACCTTGACAATTTTTAGGAGTACAAGCCAGTTATTTTGTAGCACGGCTCTCAGTTTGGGTTTGATGTCTCCTCAGGACTAGATCCAGGTTATGGACTTTTCGCTGGGATGCTGCAGACGTGATGCTGAGTGCTTTTCAGTGCATCACTTCAAGAGGCAGTTGCTGTCAATTAATCCTGTTACTGGTAGTGTTACATTTGATTATTCAGTTAAGGTCATACCTGCCAAATTTCTCCAGTCAAATAGTAAAGTTACTATTTTATCTTTGTAATGTATAGGTTTCTTGTGGGGAGATACTTTGAAACTATGTAATATCCTGTTACTCCTCAAATGTTCACTTACTAGTTGGGATGGTTCTTGACTCAAAAAATTATTATTAGGATGGCTGCCAAATAGTGATTTTCCAATTCTCTCACTCCTTATACATTCGTTAGTTGACTTCCTTATGTAAGAAAAAGTCTCTTCTCTCCTATTTCTTTATTTATACATTCATTTATATCAGTGTAGACTTGTGAATTTTTACCTTATTCAGTCCTTTCCTGTCATTTGTTTTGATGCTCAAATTGTCCCATATTTGAAAAAGGAGTCAGTTTTAAGCCTAGGTGTCTGGCTTAAACAACCGACGGGTGAGGCTGCATCTAACTGAAACCAAGGAGGAGAAAAATGTTTCCCATTGTTGCTTTAATTTGCAGCCTCTCATTACTTGTGAGCTTTATTTTATTTACATAAGTTTATCTCCTTTGGTGAATTGTCCGTTCACACCCTGTGTCCATTTTCTTTACTATTTATAAGAACTCCTTATTGTTTAAGGATATTAACCTTTTGTCTGACACAAACATTACAAATTGCTAATTGAAAGGATACAATAAGCTAGGAACTTTATCAACAATATTTCACTTAATCCTCACAGCAGTCCTCTAATATAGTATTATTTTCATTTTATAGATGAGAAGGCAGGAGGGTTTAGAAATACTGCCCATGGGCCAGCAACACAGGAAAGCCACAGTTAAATCCAAGTCTGTGTGATACCAAAACTTCAATTCTTTATTTACCATTCTGCATGCTGGGAAAAGTTTTTAATTGTTTAAGACTCCTAGGAAATCTAAGGTCATCCCCAGAGTCCTCCTAAAGTTTAAACCACAAGACCAATCATTGAAATGACAACTTAAGATTCAGATTTACTGTATCTTGCACCTTAGCCTGAGATGTGTCATCACACTGATGACGTGGTAGCACTCTATACTGGTACACCACAGTGCATTGGGGACTCTGCAAAATAAATATACAAAATAGGTATATGCTCGTATTCAGGCTTTTTGAGGATAAAATGATCCAGCAGGCACCTGATGAACTTTATACACTTCATACAGATAACACAGGGGGTAGATGAAGAACACTGGTTGAGAAAAAGCAACCTGGGAAGGCCTTGAACTCTAACCCCAGGAAGGCACTTCAGCCCCTTTACCTGGGACATAGACGGTTCAACAAGATGGTCTCTGAGGCCCCTTCTGGTCCTGAATTCCTGGAATTCTCCGATTCCCCAAAATAGGTACCTCTTGGTTTCCTTTTTGTTTGTTTTCTTATTTTTCCCTCTTTTTCTCCTTTATGCCTTTCTTATTTTCCTTTTTCTCCTCTAATGAACATTAGGACTGACAGGGGTTCGCTCTGGAAAAATACAGTCTGGCCCTGTTAACACCCTGACCAAAATGGTCACACGCCGGTGGCCTGGGGGCTGCCCTCCTGGATTCATGGTCCCAGGAGCCCTGGTTTACAAATTATGGGAGAAGGAAGGGAAGGGATCTGGGAACTCGCTTCCTCTCCACCTTTTCAGTTGTTCCGCGCACTGACTGTTTGCACGGCGCCCTCTTGTGTCCAGGCTGAGTTACTTCACTGTCTAGTCCCGAGCATTTTTTTTTTTCCCCACACGAGGGAGCAATTCAGGGAAAACTAATAGAAGTTTTACTAATAAGAGTTTTACGGAGTTTAAAAAGAAATGTACATTCTTAAAACTTAGATAATCCAATTTATTGACTAGAAGATCATTTAGAATATGGGAAGAGAGTTTTAGTTACTAAGTTATTAATGAGCGCATTTGATATAGCAACTGAGAGGAAGCGTTTACTCATTTATTCCTCATGCTCACACAGCTCATTAGAGATCCCCACGTATGTGAAAGTCTTTTTAACTCATTGCAGCCCCAAATAGCTAGAGATACTATCTCTAGCCTTGACCTTTTGTCTGCACTCCAGTTGGCCTGCCCAAACTCTCCATATATGACTAGTAGGCACAGCACATGTAACTGTGTGCAGAACAGAACTTTTGATTCATCCCCTTCTTCCCAAACCTGGTCCTCCCTCCACACTTCCTCCCCACTTTGGCACCACCATCCTCTTAGTTGCATGGGTCCAGAGCCTAGGAATCATTCTTGATCCCTCTCTTTCTCGCATCTTACTTCTAATCCACTAGAATTCCTGTTAGGTCCACCTTCAAATATATACAAAATATAACTACGTACTTCTTACCATTGACACGGCTGCTACCTTAGTCCAAGCCACCCTTGTCTCTCTCCTGATGACAGCAGTGATGTCCTAAGTGGTCAACCTCCTTCTTCTCTGCCTGTTCCCCAAGACCACCCTGTCATCTTCTTCTCAAACAACCAGAGTGATCTTATAAATCTCCAAGTCAGATCACATCTTGCCTCTATTCAAAACTCTCCAGGGACTTCCCATCTCATTTAGAATTAAACTCAAAAGCTCTTCCCATGGGCTACATTCTGATCTTATCCTCCTCCATCCTCTCCAGCCCTCACTCCCTTCCAGCTACACTGGCCTCCTTGCTGTTCCTTGGGCCTTTGCCCCTGCTCTTTCCTCTCTCTGGAATGGTCCATGTTCAGAGCTCTTTTACTTCCATCAGGTCTCTATTTAATTGTCACCTCCTCATCACAGACTCTCCCAACTGTCTGGTCAAATAGAGCCACCTCCATACTCTCTATGCCTTTGCCTTGATTTATTTTTCTTTTTACTGCTTATCACCTGATAGTATATTACATCTCTCTCTCTGTGTTTCTTGTCTACCCTCTGCCCTGACTATGATATAAGATTCATGGCCAGCGACTTTGTTTTGTTCCTTTCTGAGCAAAATTCTCAGTTCTAAACACACAGTTTAGGGAATTCCCTGGTGGTCCAGTGGTTAGGACTTGGTGCTTTCACTGCTGGTCCCGGGGTTCGATCCCTGGCCAGGCAACCAAGATTTCCAAGCCCTGCAGTGTGGCCAAAGAGCAAACAAACCACATAGTTTAAACAAAATGATGAATGAAGGAATGGATTAATTATTAGCTTGAATTATGTGAAATTGTTGACATTTAAAAAATTCTGGCTTACAAAAATAGGAATTCAAGGAGTTCATCTTCACAACATTTATTATTTCCACTTTATAGGTAATGAAACTGAAGCTCGATGAAGTAAAGTGACTTCCCCACGTGTGACATTGTGATATAATAAGAAATATATGTATTTGGTCTTCATCACCTGTTCCTGGCACAGAACTTCTAAAATCCTTGAAACTTCCTGAGTGATAGTCTTTTTTTTTTTTTTAACATCTTTATTGGAGTATCATTGCTTTACAATGTTGTGTTAGTTTCTGCTGTATAACAAAGTGAATCAGCTATACATATACATATACATATATCCCCATATCTCCTTCCTCTTGCGTCTCTCTCCCACCCTCCCTATCCCACCTCTCCAGGTGGTCACAAAGCACCAAGCTGATCTCCCTGTGCTATGCGGCTGCTTCCCACTAGCTATCTACCTTACGTTTGGTAGTGTATATATGTCCATGCCACTCTCTCACTTCATCCCAGCTTACCCTTCCCCCTCCCCATGTCCTTGAGTCCATTCTCTAGTAGGTCTGTGTCTTTATTCCTGTCCTGCCCCTAGGTTCTTCAGAACCACCATTTAAAAAAAATTTTTTTTTTAGATTCCATATATATGTGTTAGCATACGGTATTTGTTTTTCTCTTTCTGACTTACTTCATTCTGTATGACAGACTCTAGGTCCATCCACCTGACTACAAATAATTCAATTTCGTTTCTTTTTATGGCTGAGTAACATTCCATTGTATATATGTGCCACATCTTCTTTATCCATTCATCTGTCAATGGACACTTAGGTGGCTTCCATGTCCTGGCTATTGTAAATAGAGCTGCAATGAACATTGTGGTACATGACTATTTTTGAATTATGGTTTTCTCAGGGTATATGCCCAGTAGTGGGATTGCTGGGTCATATGGTAGTGATAAAGAGTCTTCTGTTATTCAGTAACAAGCCTCTTTCAACCATACCTGAGTTTATATGAATGCGATGACTGGTGACTGGAAGCCCCTAAATAGCTTCTGGATGGAGGGTGGTTGCCAGGGGAACCAACCATGTGATTAGAGGGTTGGAACTTTCAGTCCCACCCCCTGACCTCTGGGGAGAGAAGAAGGGTTTGCATTAATCACCAATGGCTCATGATTTAACCAATCATGCCTATGTAATGGAACCTCCATTAAAAACCCCAAGTGAAAATGTTTGGAGAACTTCCAGGTTGGCAAACATATCCATGTGCCAGGAGGATGATGCTACCCAAACTCCACGGAGACAGAAACTTCTATGCTCAGGGACCCTTCCAGACTTCACCCTAGTACCTCTTCATGTGTTTTTTTATTTGTATCCTTTATAATATCCTTTAGAATAAAATGGTAATAGTAAGTAAAGTGTTCCCCTGGGTTCTGTGAGATGTTACAGCAAACAATTGTACCTGAGGAGGGGGTCATGGGAACTCCTGACCTGTTAGCCAAATCAGACAGAAATGTGAGTAACCTGGGACCGATGAGCAATTGGATTCTGAAGTGGGGGACAGTCTTCTGGGCCTGAGCCCTTAACCTGTGGTGTCTCACTAACTCTGGGTTGTTAGTGTCAGAATGAATTCAGTTGTAGGGCACCTAGCTGAATTCCACAGAGAATTAAAGAATTATTTCATGTGAAAAACTTACACAGCTAGTGTCAGAAGTATTGTGAGTAGAGAAACAGTTTTCCTTTACTGAGTCAGATTTAAAAAGGAATGAGAGGCAGACTTGGAGCTTTTCATTTCTTTCAACGCAACACGGACGGAACTCTGCGGTACACGGGCCTCTCACTGTTGTGGCCTCTCCCGTTGCGGAGCACAGGCTCCGGACGTGCAGCCCCAGCGGCCATGGCTCATGGGCCCAGCCGCTCCGTGGCATGTGGGATCTTCCCGGACCGGGGCACGAACCCGTGTCCCCTGCATCGGCAGGCGGACTCCCAACCACTGCACCACCAGGGAAGCCCCAGACACAACTCTTAAATGGTGTTCTGGACACTGTGCTAGGTTTAGAGGCCATTGCGAAGAAGGTCTTGCCCCACCTGTCTCCCACCTCATCTCCTCTGCCTTTGTGGCCACAGGGTCTCCTGTCTGCTCTGACTGGCAGGACTAAGTAGGGCTATGTGTACGCCGAGCTACACCAAGGTTCTGCAGAAGGGCGAGCGTCTGAAGAGTGTGGACTGCTCCCCATTGCCTCTGCAACTCCTTGCACATGGGGCCCTGCCTGCAGTGGACCTTGACCCCCTTCCTTCTGGTCCCAGAGGACATGTGAACCGCCCTCCCATACTGCTGACTTTCTGTCCATCCCCAGTATCCTCTTCAACACGGTGAAGCTGGAAGGCCCACACAGGCCACCCAGTGCATTTCTGATCCATCCTAAGAGGGTATGGGTGGGAAACCACACTGATCCCCCAGTTCCTCTATGCTCAATAAACTCTACATGCACTGAAAGGGCATCTGGAAGTGGGGAAAGGGGCAGGCTGACCTACAACACCTTGACAGCAAAGGAAGATTAAATGTGCCTGAAACTTTTCTCCTCCAGACTGCTACCTGTCTGAGTCACAGTGGGGAGAGTGTGCCGTAGAAGGGGAGAGGGAAATGAAAAAGCCACATCACGGCCTTTTCCTTTTAGCCCTTTTCCATGCTCTCCTTAAATTTTCAGCTTCTCTCCTTAGTCATTTTCCCTGTCTAATGTTTTGTTTCAGAATTAGCTAGAAAGTTCTGTTTTTCCTCTTTAACTAACATTTTGCTTAGCCTGTAGTTTATTGAGCTCTAGGGAATTTATGCCTTATAAATAAATAAAAGTATTATTATAAGGTAGCTCTATTCAGAGCATTAGTTAAAGGAGAGAAGCGACGTTTTTCTTTATTTTCTTAGAAATATGTTGCAGTCACAATAGTTCTCCTCCTGCCTTGAATTAATGGCATAATTACTCACAATGAGTTTGAACTTGGCATGAATTAATACACTAAAGCATGCCTCCTGTTCTCTCTTATTGCCTAATTAATTCTGAATTCTGAAATTCCCTTTGAGCCACCCAAAAAGCACGGTCACTGGATTCTGGTGCAATTATTCTTTCTTTGCAGTAAAAATCAAGTGATTTGATAATTATGGGCTGTTTCGAAAGAGAATATTCCAAACACCCTGGGAGGGAGAGAGCAGACATCATAAGGGAGCTTTATGGAAGTTTTATAGTAAAGAACCTGTACATGATGGGTGTGTAAGGGTCCCAAAGGAGACAGAACTTCGGGTGAGCCAGCTTTACTCTGAGGGAGGATGGAGGGCCTCAGAGCATTAACCCAAGTCTTTCTGTCAGTCCTGTGCCTCCATGTCTGAAATTTCCACTCTGAAGGCCGTGCCTTTGGATTAGGGTATGGTCTGCAGAGGTTGCCAGTCGGATATGAATGAGTTGCCCATGTAGAGTAGCCCAGTCATCCACCTATGCAGGTCGAGGAGAGCTTGCCATATCATGACCGACTCTGCCCACACCCTTGCTGGGTGCCCCTTTAAGGGTAGAAGAGTCACTAGTGTGAATTTTTGGAACTCAAGACATTGACTGGGCCTCAATGGGTAATGGATGGGGCGCTGTGACATAAGTGCAAACATAGCTCCTTCTCCTTTGCTCTCTCTTCCGCTCTACAGGGATGTGTAAATGGATTCAAGACCACTTGGATTCTGACCACTGTCTTTGACTGACTGTCTTCCTGAAGTTTTCTAGAGAGATTAAGATCCCAAGAAATAGATTCAGGACTTGAAGGAGGTCTTAGTCAACCATTATTAGGCCTTTGAACTGGTATATTGGGTACTTGAACAACCATGTAAATTATTTGTTACTCATTGTCTGTGGCTCCTTTTGGATCCTTAAGGAATTGGGGGGAAGAGAATAATTGGCATTGCAGGATTTTAATATTTTTCTTTGGGCTCCTGGCAATGGTAAACAATATCAATGTAAAAACTAAAATATAAAATCTGGCAATAGTCATCACTCATCTGAGCATCAATTAGTCTATCATATTCCCTTTGAAATGATGGCTTTCTATTGGATTTTCCCCATCAGCATGCAAACCTTCTGTATTTTTTCTCACCTGGAAAACAAAATAAAACCGAATTTCCTAAACCTCTCAACTCATTCCAGTTACCTCTCCATCTCTCTGCTTCTGTTTATGGAAAATTTATTTTAAAAATGTCACTTGTACTACGGCCACCAGTTCTCACCTCATATTCTATCCAATTCTTGCCAGTTAATTTTTTCCACAATTCGCTGAGGTCATCTTAGTCAAAGTCATCAATATTCTCCCTCTTGCTAAATTTAATGTCATTTCTGTGTCTTTTTCTTTCAGGTGCCCTCAGGTTTATTTCACATCACCGTCTTCGCCCATTTCATAAAGCACTTTTTTTTTTCTTTTTCTTTTTAATTGGCCTCTAGCTCACTGTCTTGTGACTTTCCTCCGATATCTTTGTTCATGGCTTTTCATTCTGTTTTCCTGGCCTCTCCTCTTCCCTGGGCTCAGTCTTTTTCTTTATCTACACTCACTCCCTAAGGGATGGCGTTGAGTTCTGGGGCCTTAAATACATTACCTATACACTGATGACTCCTGTATTATCAACTCTCTCTACAGTAGCAAATAACTCCAATATCTAAATGCCTTACCACAAACACGTATTTCCTGTTAATGTTACATGAAGGCTATGGTTCAACCGTGGCTCTGCTTGACTTGGCTGGACTCAGTATGACTTCTCGTTCTAGGCTGAGCCCTTTTCTGGACTGTGTTTTTCTTATGGGGAAGGCAGAGCCAGAGAGTGCAACACAAACCATGAAGTCACATTTAAAGCTTTTGCTCAGACATGTGCATGCCCTCGCATTTCATTGACCAAATCATATCCGTATCCAAATATGCAAGGTGGAGCCATATTTTCCCTACCGAGGGTGCACAGATAACTCACATGACTGAAAATGAATGAGGATAAATCATCCTATTAGAAGACAGTAGCAAGTAATTGAGAACAATAATTCCATCCACCATAATCCATCATTGATCACATATATTTACTTCCCTCCTGAATACATCACATTCTTGCCCGTAGAAAAATTGGCCTAAGGGTTGTTTGGTATTTCAAGTAGTCACCGGCTGGCGGCACTTTCGACAGTATAACTCTCTCAGACACTTCGTTGTGTTTGTTTAATCTATTTGATTCTGGTTGAATCCATGTTTCAGTAGACACAGCCACTATTTTCTTCAAGACATACTTCTCTCTCTAGACTTAATTACAGGTACTTTGAGCATATCATGCTTCCATGGGAACATACTCTTGATCTCTTTTCCCTGAGCTATTTTTCCCAATGGGAAAAAAAATTACTGGGAGCCGCCTTAATCCCATCAGAAGTCTTAATAGGTTTGCTGGCAACACCCTTGGTTTGGTCTTCACCCTGAGATGTAGTAGTAAAAGGTCTTTCTATTCCAAAGGATATTCTATTCAGTTTTATCTTTTACAGGTGGTAGATGGGCACAGTTTCATTTTTCAACCTTCAGGACCCAGAAGTTCTGAGCTCTCTACTTTAATTTCCATCCATGGAAACAGGCAGATTCCCTCTGAGCCCATCTCTTGCTCATGTTACCAGAGTTCTCTCTTTCAGTTTGTTTGCCCCTATACAACAAGTACATTAGAAACACTACCAAAGATTTCACCACGGCGTATCTTGAGTCTTGTTGTTTCCAACCTCCTGTAAGACTCCTATAAGCAGGGTCCTCGTGGATGCATCACCCACTTTCCCTTCATTTCCATATGATGTGATCCTCAGACAGTAAGGCCTGAGAAATACATCCATGAAGCACTGCACGGATCTGTCACGTTTATTTTCAGACCTTCTCAATCAGCACTCCTAGCCTCTTCCTCTAGACAATAGCTCCCCGCTGCCTTACACAGCAGGAGCCCAAGCAAGTACTTGAAGCTTAATTGATCTGGATGTTTGGAATCAAAGTTCATTAGCTCAGATTACTTCAGTTTGCCTAATTTGTTTCTCTATGGGAGCTCTGATAAGCTTGCTTTAACATCTTCTAAACTACGGTGTTTAGCATCATCAATGCCTACTCAAATTACACCTGCGGGGTAATGGACCAGGAGAAAAATGGTTTAAAAGGTATAGTAATTTTGTGTGGTTATTTCTACACACATGCACAGAATGTGGAATACAAGTCACTAAGGAAGTGCATTTACAGCCATAGGACAACTCTGCTCTTTAAAAATGAAACACAGCCAGAGAAATTCTTTCAATCATTAATAATATGGTTAAGGGCTTTGAATTCCATAAACTTTGAGATTTTTTTTTTCTACATGTAGACAGTGATAAATCCATTGTTATGTTTTTCTTCCAATCTGTTAAGAGACTTTCGATTAACCTGTGTGTGTTTATGTGTTTACAAATACACATATTTGTGTTTGTGGGCAAAATACCCATCTGAAGATAGGTATGTCTCCCTAAGGATGACTACTGATCTATCGCAAGTGCAGAGAAACTTTTAGCATTGTTGAAAGTCATATTGAGTATCTAGGAGGAATTGGCAGCAGTGGTGTTTCTAAGGAAGGGCTGAGGGGGAGAATTTCTTCTATACCCCCATGTTTAATTGCACATATTATCTTTTCCAAAAATTAAAAACAAAACATGCATTGGCAGTTAACAATAATCACAAATAATCAGTTTTCCCATAATGCTTAGGCCTGTTAGCTGTGCCATATATATATAGCTTATATGTTTATGGAAATCCAAATACCTCAATTCCAGTGCATTACAGCAGTAGACAGGTAGGTGTTTCAGAATTGTAATGACAGTCTGTCCATTGTTTCTTACATTAACATGGACATTGGATGGGAGAAAGCATGACCACACTGAGAATGCAGAGACCTATTTTAACATCATTATACTTACCTCAATAATTTTGTGTCCTTCTAGAATCTGGAACATGCAGATTCATTCTTTCTTTTCAAATGCTGATAGAAGTTATGGGTTCACAGTCAGGTTTATGAGTCTGTCTTTTACACTGTCCAGATATCTTTCCACATTGATAAAAATCGGCTTATTTTCCACATTTGCTTGCACTCTATGGGTGTACCCCCTGTACTAGAAATGGATAAAAATAGGAAATTCAGATAACTGGGCAAATTTCCTTTCTTTTTATTTTTTATTAATTTTTATTGGAGTATGGTTGCTTGACAATGTTGTGTTAGCCCCCACTGCACAACAAAATGTATCAGCCATACGCATACAGGTATCCCCTCCCTTTTGGACTTCCCTCTCTTTTAGGTTACCACAGTGCGTTAGGTAGAGTTCCCTGTGCTATACAGTATGTGTCCATCAGTTGTCTATTTTATACATAGCATCAATAATGTATATGTGTCAATCCCAGTCTCCCCATTCCTCCTACCTCATCCTTTCTTATTTTTAAAGTTATCTAAATAATTGTATTAATCCCTGACTTCGCTTGTGTACCAAGTATCCCTGGATGGACCACATGGGGGTACAAATGATGTCGGGTGTGATTGGGGTCACATTGATGTGCACATTGTGGTTTAGCTGGCTTGATAGCCCTCACCAATGGAATTAGAAACATCTGCCCCCTTTCAAGCTTCCACCCACAACGGCTACTTTAAGGAGGCTCACAGGGGGCACACTTAAGAATCAATATGGGAAACAACACAGGCTGCCTAGGGTGATGTATGAACTGCTTTTACCCCTCAGGGCACCCTCTGTGCTTCATTCACTCCAAGCCTCTGTCCAGGTGCTTCCCCAGGTCAACACGCACACCACTGGGGCTGCCCACCTGCTCAGGAAATGTCACCTGCCCTGCTCTTGGGCCCTTGTACCGCATCACCTCGTCAATGGACAGGGAAACAGCCACCCTCTTGCTTGGATTTAACCCTTGGGTTCAGCAGCAAATTTGCATAGGCCCAGGGCTGCTATAGTGCTTTCACTTTTTAAAAACCTGCTTTATTGAGATATAATTCATATGTCATAAAATTTGCCCATGTAAAGTTCAATTTTTTGGTATATTAATTATTAATTTTTAAATAGCAAAAATATATGTGACAAAATTTTCCATCTCAACAATTTTTAAGTGTATGATTCAGTAGCATTGATTACACTCAAACTTTTGTGCAACCATCACACTATCTCTTTCCAAAACTTTTAAAGTCACCCCAAACAGAAACTCTTAACTATTAAAAAATAACTCCCTATTTCTTCCTCCCCTCTACTGGTAACCTCTAATCTACTTTCTGTCTCTATGGATTTGCCTGCTCTAGGTACTTCATATAAGTGGAATGATACAATATTTATGTTCTTGTGTCTGGATCCTTTCTTTTAGCGTAATATTTTCAAGGTTCATGTAGTTGACAGCATGTACCAGAGCTTCATTCCTTTTTCTGGTTGAATGATATTCCATTGTACGGACGTATCACATTTTGTTTATCCATTCATCCGTTGATGGACACGGATTGTTTTCACCTTTTGGTTATTGTGAATGATGCCGCTATGACCATTGGTGTCCACGTGTCTGTTTGAGTCCTTGCTTTCAATTCCTCTGGGTATATGCTTAGGACTAGAATGCTGGGTCATGTGGTTATTCTAAATTTAGCTTTTTGAGGAAATGCCAAACAGATTTCCACAGCAGTTCCACCTTGTACGTTCCTACCAGCGATGCATGAGGGTCAGTGCTTTTGCTTTTATACAAATAGTACTCCCCATCCCTACGCCAAGGCAGGCAAACTCTGGGAGGGCTGCTCGGAGGGGGCAGCTTCAAATGACAGCCACTAGTCCACTGGCGTTTGCTTCACAGGCACCCAGTGCCCCGTTCTAATCCGGCTTCTTTTTATTCCTCCAGCTCACTCCGTTTGTGCCTGACCCCCAGGCATTGATACTGTTTGAGTTCTAGCCCCAGAAATCTCTTAAGCCTTAATACACATCAGTCAATAGACGAGGACCCTAGAGAAGGACACCCACTGCCAGCTCTATACACAAGTCTCTACATGGGTTCAGCTAGTAACACCTTTTTTAAACATTAATTCATTCATTCATTCATTCATTCATTTATTTATGGCTGTGTTGGGTCTTCATTTCTGTGCGTGGGCTTTCTCCAGTTGCGGCGAGCCGGGGCCACTCTTCATCGCGGTGTGCACGCCTCTCACTATCGCGGCCTCTCTTGTTGTAGAGCACAAGCTCCAGACGCGCAGGTTCAGTAGTTGTGGCTCACGGGCTCTAGAGCTCAGGCTCAATAGTTGTGGTGCACGGGCCTAGTTGCTCCACGGCATGTGGGATCTTCCCAGACCAGGGCTCGAACCAGTGTCCCCTGCATTGGCAGGCAGACTCTCAACCACTGCGCCACCGCGGAAGCCCGGTAACACCTTTTAAAAACGTTTCCCTAGACTCTCTGATGGCTCTAACTGAATAATTCCATGAGAAACAGCCAATCACTCATTCAACTAGAAGTGGTTAATAATGGTGCTGCGTCTGGGAAGCAGGCACCTGGGGGGATGACAGGTGTGAGAGATTCATTAGGGAAACACCTGTGAGGAAGGTGGGAGGGGAAACAGGGGGTGCTGGGAAGCCTGTCGGTCTGAGATGCAGATCTGACCCCCCTGGAGGGAGGAAAGTCAGGTTGGATGGAGTCATCTTAGACTGCTTGTTGGGTGTCCTCAAGTCAAAATCGGCAGTTAGAGGAGTCCAGCATCTTCCAGGAATTGGCCTGCCTCAGTACCCGGTCATGCTCCGTCGTGGCTGAGAGCAGCCCGGAGGCGGTGTGGCCTCCTCACTACTCAGTGATGGATTTCAGAGCAGCAGCCGGGGCCGCAGTCAGAGGGACCTCTGAGAGGCACGATTCCAATGAAATGATCAAGGGGGTTTATATGAGGTGACATTTAGAATGATTCTTAGGAGATTTGTGAGAAAGGCATTCTACTAAGAGGGTCTTTTGCCATCTCCTGTTAGAGGTCCTCTCTCTAGGACATTCACGCTATAAAATATTTACTTGTCATAGCCAGCTGGGGTCTGGGGGCAGCTGTGTGTGGACCTTCTTGATCAGGATGGGAAGTGCCAACCACACCAGCTTTAATAGAAAATCCCTCAGCCCCGTGTCTACTGGCCAGCGTTGGGAGTGCTTTGACAACTGTGAAATCTCTCCACCCTGATTGAATCCTTTCTCAAAGGCTCACATGGCAGGGTCAGACCTGGAAACCAGGGCTCCTGACTCCCAATCCAGTGTGTCATTCAGTATCTTTAAATGATATTTCACTGTCCCCTTCAGTTCTCATTGTTTGGGGGTGGTTTGTACCCCTGAAGACTTCAACCTGGCTTGTGATTTCACCCCAGGACGTGTGGGTATGCATCTGAAAGGAGTCCTTGCCCGGTTTGGGGGATGATCTGTCGCCACCATCTCCCCTTGCGTCTGTGTCTTACTTTTCTCTGTTTCTCCCTTGTTAAAATCTTCACATTTCTCCTTTGCCTCCAGCATCCTTTGTTGGTTCTAACTACACGCCTTGGCTGTGTCATTGCTGTTTCACTGGGCTCTCCACTCTCCTCCCAGAGCCTCACTGGGTAGATCAGGTAGGACCTCAGGCTGGGGCCTGCCTAACCTTGTGCTAGGGGACCACATCCGCGAAGGCTGAGACCCGCAGCTTGGCCACATATCAAGGAGAGAATCATGGATGTGCATGGAAGAGGCTTTTGGGTTCAGTGACTCTAAGATGCCTTCCAACCCTTAAAATCCATAAACCTCTAGAACGCTATTCATAGCAGGAATATATACTTCCATGTGGCACTGAATTAAATTAGAGGAAATGCACTGGCTGTGGACAGGCTTGGGAGTAGCTTGGTTAATTAGGGGCCTATATCATGTATTACAGTATACCTTCACTGCTCCTGCCATGGCTGTACGTTAGCATTCAGCTGTTGCAGAGATTTAAATAGTACTTGTTCCCCTGAAGGAAAACTTCAAGGTCCATTCATTTGCTAAGGGCTAATATTTTCCCCAGGGGATAAAGTGCTAGACCGTCAGCCCCTGGGCTTCAGAGACTGTGTTTACACAGTACAAGCAGAGCTTAAGGAAGTTTCCTTGCCCCTGCTTTCTCTGCACCCTCCTGGGAAGGAGTTTTGTGCTTCCCATGGTGCCTCTTTTTGGTGGGAATGAGGGTGATGTGGTCTTTGCTCTTCTGGGAAAGCTTCTTCGCATAGAAGACAATGGAACATCCATTTCTGCTTCAACCTTGCTCTTGTTAAAAAAAAAAAAAATCAGATCACTGAGATTTTTTTTTGGTCAAGCGAGATAAGGCTTAGGACTGGACAGTATAAACAGCAATGGCAGGACTCCACGTCTGTAGAACCTAACAAGTTAGAGCCTTTTCACACTTAGTAATTTATTTCATCTTATATCCGTCTCGAGTGGTTGGCAGGACAAAGGCTGTTATCCTCGCCTTATGTGAAAAGCATTCGTTCTTTCAGTAAATAAGTATTGGGTACTTACTAAGGTTTTCTTCCTGTATTTATGGAGTGCTTACTATATGCCAGGCATGGGCTACTTGCTAACTCATCTAATGTCCAAAGTGACCCCACGAAATAGATGTTATTATTAACCCTATTTGGCAGATGAAGAATCAGAAGCCAGGGAAGTGAGGTGATTTGCCCAGGACGTTAGTAAACGGCAGAGCTAAGATCCGAGTTGTGCGGTCTGACTCCAGAACCCAGGCCCTGGGCTTTTCTGCTGTATTGATGACAGGCTATGAATCTCACGAGCAAAGAGTTATTCATTGCAACTGAGAAATGCTGTGAAGGAAAAGAACAGTGTACTATGAGGAAATAAAACAGGAGTGCTAACTTAGTCTGGTGAGGAAGGAAAGGCTTCCCCAGGGAGGTAACACTTAAACGGAGGTCTGAAGGGGGAACGGGAGAAAGATGGGAAGGGGGTGAGGGTGGGAGAGCAGGCTACGCAAAGGCTGAGGGGAGGGAGGATGCTGGTTCTGTGAAGGACCTGAAAGAGCCTGGTTTCTTTGCTGAGTAAAAAACAAATACCGTATGCTAACACATATATATGGAATCTAAGAAAAAAAAATGTCATGAAGAACCTAGGGTAAGACGGGAATAAAAACAGAGACCTACTAGAGAACGGACTTGAAGACATGGGGAGGGGGGAGGGTAAGCTGGGACAAAGCGAGAGAGGGGCATGGACATATATACACTACCAAACGTAAGGTAGATAGCTAGTGAGAATTAGCCACATAGCACAGGGAGATCAGCTCGGTGCTTTGTGACCACCTAGAGGGGTGGGATATGGAGGGTGGGAGGGAGGGAGATGCAAAAGGGAAGAGATATGGGAACATATGTATATGTATAGCTGATTCACTTTGTTATAAAGCAGAAACTAACACACCATTGTAAAGCAATTATACTCCAATAAAGATGTTAAAAAAAAAAGAATTCCACACACACAAAAGAAACATGGGGGATCAGGGAGAGATGGGGTTGAAGAGATACAGGCCGAAAGATGACTTTGTAGTCCATATTAAGGATTCAACTGGGTCTAAAGAGCACTGAGAATCAACCTATGGGGCTTATCAAGCTCATTGTGCCTGCTGTGAGGAGAAGTGGGGCAAATACAGAAGTGGGGAGAGTGGTTATGAGACTGTTATAGTCCTGCTGGTGAAGGAGTGGAGATGGAGAGAAACGGGCGGGTCAGAGGACCCTTAGGAGGTAAAGTTTGTGGTGACACATACTCAGGGAGTCTCAGTGAATGCCAGCAGGAAGGACAGATTGTAAAGAAACATTTATACAAAGCGTTCCTTCACCAATTAATCCACTGCTAAAGTCATTCATTTTTCATTTGAGAGTGCTAATAAATTATGATGAGAATGAAGGTGGAATGCGTTACGAAGTTGCCCATGTAGTGCCTCCTTTTTTGTTTTTGTTTTTTGAGCCTCCCTTTTAGTGCCATCATTTCTTCAAAAGGAAGGAGATACATTCTTCCATACTTGTAGAGACCTTGAAAATATTCATTCTGTGGGAGGGGGTGTGGTCAAGGAATCCTGCAGGTGTTTGGAGGACACAGCAAAAAGGGAAGAGGCTTTTTGCCTGTGTATTGGTGTGTGTGTCTCCGAGTGTGTGTTTGTGTATATTTGAAGCCAGTTTGCAAAATCAGATCGCAAAACTCCTGAGAGAAGTCCCAGGTAGTGTTTCTAGGATGTTGCAACAGCCCATATGAAAGGAAAGAAATCAACTGCTTACTTGAACTTAAAGGATGTGCTTTAAGAAAAATTACTTGAATTTACTAGATGTTTTGCCATTGAGTGGATATAACCTGGTCTAAATTTTGTCCTAACTTGGCACCCACTGATTGCTCTGACCTCCAGCTATTATTATAACCTGGCTAGTGAAAAAGTGGATCATCATGTATAGTTTTCCAGAAGCCTCACAGTTGAGATTGTTTTGAGCATTTCCTTCTAAGCGGCAAAAGGTTATTGGTTGCAGGTCCTAGAACTATCCTGCCTCTATTCATCCTCTTCTTGTGGTAATGGTAACAGCTACAGAACAAGCCTGAAATAGCACATCCTGCTAAGAGATGCCACCACATCCCGATGAAACCCACCTAAGTTTGAGGCTTGTGGTTCTGCAAAGTGACTACTTATTTGATAAACCAGAAAGGGAGGCAAGCCATTGAGTTCAAAGAAAGTACAAGTGTGTGTCAGGGTCTTTGTCCCCACACTATTGCCTCTTGAACGGAGTTGTCCCATGTGTGAGAGCAGCTGACCCATGAGACAGGGAGGTTGCCTTGAACCTCACTGCATTAGGCCATGAGACAGAACGCAATGAGGCCCCAAGATGAGCAAACACATCACACAGCCCATGGAGCCCACCCGACACCTTGAAAACACTTTGTTGAAAGAATGCTTCATTGTGAAATTTCTCTAAGAAATGTGATCTGCTCACTTCCTTAATAAATCACTCTGTACTTTTTCAGTGGACAATATTTACTTGATTTGAATAAATGACTCGCGACAGGCATAAGGAAGCTCCTCATTAAAGTGCACCAATTGATTAATGACTTGGGCCAGAATCACGTTACGGCTCTTGGCTGCATTATTAGTCATTTTATAATAATGGCCTCTTGTCACTTTAAAATGCAATTTCCTTTATGGAAACTCAGTTATAGTCGCATGAATTTGGAAAGGTTAGCTGGTGAGTATGTGACTTTACTTGCCCTGTGACCATACAGTGACTTTGGCTTTGCAGGAAAAATTTATGAGGCTTTTGGACAGGGTGCCCTTGAAGAGCAATGCCCAGTGATGTGCAGAATCACAGAGCTGGGTGAGCCCTTAGATCTTTTCCTGCCAAAGACCTTAATGTTACAGAGCAGGAAACTGAGGTACAGAGGTGACGTCAGGGCTGCCCACCCTGTATCGGCAAGTGTTCCTCAGATGCCTCTGCTGTGCCTTGTACTGTGCTAGGTGCTGGGGGAAATGCACAGCTTTGGTCTTAAGCTTTTACCCTCTAGGTGGAGAGATAAAACCGCACGTGTAAGTGTTTAAAGACAGCATATGGCAATATAGCAAGCATGAGCAAGTGTGGTCCGTGTTGTTTTATAGCCACACACTCCACACTGGGATCACTCCACGAGCCAGGGTGGAAAAGGGTGCGAGCTTTGAGGCAGAGCAGAGCAATGAGAACATCATCCCACCACACAACGTAAAGCTGGGCAACGTGTGGCTTCAGTCCAGGTGATGTATGCAAAACCGTTGGGAGGGTCAGAGAGTCACACTTAGAACCAGTGTGGGTGTAAGATCAGAAAAGCCTGAAGTTCCTTCCCCATGGGCTTTTCTTCCTCTTCACTCTGGCAATGTCTTTACAAATGGGAGGTCAGTACAGTACAGCAGTTAAGAGCACTGGTTCAAGAGGCAGATGGACTCAGATAGGAGTCCCAGCCCTGCCACTCTGTCGTTGTATGACTTTGAGCAATTCATCTCACTCGAGTTTCATTCCCTCTGTAAAATGAGAATAATAATTAATGACTGTCTCACATAATTTTGTGAAGATCAATTAAGGTAATGCATGAAAGTAAAGCACAACAGCCATAAAAAGGAATGAAACTGAGTTATTTGCAGTGAGGTGGATGGACCTAGAGTCTGTCATACAGAGTGAAGAAAGTCAGAAAGAGAAAAACAAATACCGTATGCTAACACATATATATGGAATCTAAAAGAAGAAAAAGAAAAGTTCTGATGAACCTAGGGGCAGGACAGGAATAAAGACGCAGATGTAGAGAATGGACTTGAGGACACAGGGAGGGGGAAGGGTAAGCTGGGATGAAGTGAGAGAGTGGCATGGACATATATACACTACCAAATGTAAAATAGATAGCTAGTGGGAAGCAGCCACATAGCACAGGGAGATCAGCTCGGTGCTTTGTGACCACCTAGAGGGGTGGGATAGGGAGGGTGGGAGGGAGACACAAGAGGGAGGAGTTATGGGGATATATGTATATGTATAGCTGATTCACTTTGTTATAAAGCAGAAACTAACACACTATTGTAAAGCAATTGTACTCCAATAAAGATGTTTAAACGAAATAAATAAATCACTAAAAAAAGAGAGGAAAACAAATACAGTATGCTAACGCATATATATGGAATCTAAAAAAAAAAAAATGGTACTGATGATCCTATTGGCAGGGCAGGAATAAAGATGTAGACATAGGGAATGGACTTGAGGACACAGGGGTGGAGGGGGAAGCTGGGGCAAAGTTAGAGTAGCAGTGACATATATACACTACCAAATGTAAAATAGTTAGCTAGTGGGAAGCAGCCGCATAGCACAGGGAGATCAGCTCGGTGCTTTGCGATGACCTAGAGGGATGGGATAGGGAGGGTGGGAGGGAGGCTCGAGAGGGAGGGGATATGGGGACATGTGTATGCATGTGGCTGATTCACTTTGTTGTACAATAGAAACTAACACAGTATTGTGAAGCAATTATACTCCAATAAAGATCTATTAAAAAATGTTAAAAAAAAGTAGGAGAAACTTAGTGGAATTTATTAAGTATAATAAAAAACAAATATAGAACAAACAGACAAAAAAAGTAAAGCACAGCCCAGTGTTTGATATTGAGCTATGCTTTTTATGGGGATCCATTATTAATATACCCAACTCAACTATGATGTTAACACATTTGCTGCTAGCAAAAAGAGAGAAGGGGAGAGAGAGAGGAGAGAGAGGATGTGTGTGTATGTACTTCCATACAACATGTTCTGGCTATTTTGGCCATCAAGAAGAGATCGGGATTATGGAATCCAACTGGTTGTACAATGAATAGCTCTTTAAATCGCCCCAAGTAACAAATGATGTTAAGATAGAAACAAGGAACAGCTCATTTGTAAGTGGTCCTGTCAGTTGTTAAATGTTTACCAATTAATTTCTTTTTTTCCAGGCACAAAGGAAAACTATGTTTCCCAGACTCTGTCACAGGTGGGTTCAAACCATGTGACAGCATTCTGGCCAGTAAGATGTAGGAAGGAGTGACATGCTCCACTTCTGGGTTGAACATAAAACTGCCTGTGTGATCCCCCATTCTCTCCACTCCTACTTCTTCTACCATGGCCACATGTTCCAGACAGTATAACTAGTATATAACTACTAACTGGAAAGAACATACATCCCTGGGTCAGTGCTTGTAGTAGAGTCTCACCTCCACAACCATGTTAACATTCAGTGAACTATCACATTACTGAAAGAACTTAGAATACATTCCCTAGATTACTTATTTGCAATGAGCCATTCATGGTTAGTCATTCAGTGGCATTTTTCATATTTTTGCTAACTTTTTACTTATTTGTGCCTGCCAATGAACATTCAAACTCCTCTCTCCTGTAGTAACCCAGAATTGTTTAAGGTAGATGATAAGTAAATATTTTTAGTAGGGTTAAATGGTCATCTTTTGTGGTTATCCATTTATTCCTTAACTCAGATTAGATTTAGCTTTTCACCTTTGAGTATTATATTGGCTGTGGGTTTGTCATAAATCGCTGTTATTATGTTGAGATATGTTCCCTCTATACCCATTTTGGTAAGAGTTTTTGTCATAAATGGATGTGAATTTTGTCAAATGTTTTTTCTGCATCTATTGAGATGATCACGTGGTTTTTATCTTTTCTTTTGTTGATGTGGTTTATCACATTGATTGATTTTTGTACGTTGAAACATCCATGTGACCCTGGGATGAACCCAACGTGGTCGTGGTGTATGATCTTCTTTATATGTTGTTGGATTCGGTTTGCTAATATTTTGTTGAGAATTTTTACATCTATATTCATCAAAAATATTGGCTTGTAATTTCTTTTTTTGGTGGTGTCTTTGTCTGGTTTTGGGATCAGGGTGATGGTGGCTTCATAGAATGTCTTTGGGAGTGTTCCCTCTGCTTCAGTCTTTTGGAAAAGTTTGAGAAGAATCAGTAAAAGTTCTTTTATGTTTGGTAGAATTCACCTGTGAAACCATCTGGTCCTGGACTTTTGTTTGTAGGGAGGTTTTTTGTTTTTATTACAGATTCTATTTCACTTCTAGCGATAGGTCTGTTCAAATTATCTCTTTTCTCTTGATTCAGTTATGGTGGGCTGTATGTTTCTAGGAACTTGTCCATTTCTTTTAGGTTGTTGAATTTGTTGGCATATAATTGTCAGATTAGATTTGGAATGATTAGAATTGACGTTGAAGGTGGTTTTGTCTTATCCCCCAAACCCACTTCCAGTATTCCAGTGTACATGAGAAAACTGCAATAGTTTTGAGTTGCCTAGGCTAACCTAGCTCACTGCTGGAAGCATTGGGATGTGCCTTTTCAGTTCAACACTCTTTGCACTGCAAAGTGCTGCCTCCAGTCATCTAATGGGGTCAGGAGGAAGTGGGACACAAAATATGTAAGTTCTGTATGGGAGAAAGTGCCAGGAAATGTCAGGAAAGCAAAGTAGAATCTGGGGCTGGGGGGAATTTGTGGGTAAGGGCAACAGGAGGAGAAACATGGGGCTGGATCTGCAGGAATGGAGGGGCAACTTCATCTAACTTCACTCTTGCTAAAGTCTGGATTGGTTACGGCAGATGGCGTGTTCCAAAGACGATGGAAACAATATCACATGTCCCACAAGCTCTTCTACAGCATGACCTTATTATCCCCCATCAAGTGGAGGTGTCTCCCTTGAATCTGGACTGCCCAATGACTTTCTAGTGATGAACAGCATGTGTCCGAAGTGATGTGTGTGACTTGTAAGGCTAACTGCAGAAAGGCCACACAGCTTTCGTCTGGTTCTCTTGGAACACTTGCCAGCCTCCAGGTAAGAAGCATAGTTACCCTGAGATCACTGTGCCAGAGAGGCCACATGTAGGACTCCAAGTAGGCAGTGCCAACTGAGCCCAGCTGTCCAGCCAGACACGTGAGTGACCCCATCTTGGAGCCTCCGAACCATTCCATTTGCCAGTTGGACATCACTGAGTGACCTCAAAGTATGCCACAGGAAGTAAAAGAATTGCCCAGTCAAACCTGACTGAGTTCTTGATTTATGTAAACTGTAAGAGATTGTAAAATGGTTGTGGTTTTGGGCCACAAAATCTTGGGGCAGTTTGTTACACAGCGGCAGTAAGTGGAAAACTAGCTTCTCCTATGTTTATAAACATACCACTCAGGTATGAGAGACTCTCATTTGCTTTGTTCTGGGGATATAAGTGCAAAGTTGCATGCCCAAGTGTTAACAGGCTTGGACTCTGGAGGCCTTGTGGATATCAGTGAACCCCTACAAGGCCAGTGAACTTCTGTTTGCAGGTGAAGGTTGAAGGGTGTTAAATTACGAGTCATGGCATAGATCAAGGGAAAAACGATTTCCAGTTCAGAGTGCAAACAGGAATTGATTCTAATCTGAAATGGGGAATTTAAAACACCCCACACATTGCCACAGTACAGAGAAGAAAACTAATCATGGGAGAGAGAGTACAGGTGCCAAAGAGCATTGACCTAGAATGCTCTCAGCCTAGAGAGAGAGAGAATTGTACTATCTCACAGCCATTAATTAATCAGGCACGATACTTCACGACGTCTACCAAAACAGTCTTTCTGTCCAAAGTCTCTATAGAGAGTTCCACAACTCTCATTTTTGTGCTGAGGTTCTGAAAGTTAGGGATGGGAATGGGTATGGCATGGGTGGGTGGTACATTGTATCTCCAGAGATGGCCGCAACACTACCTCTTGCTCCATGTGCAACTCTCCCATCAAGAAGGGGAATCTACTACCCCTCCCTTTGAATCTGACCTAGTGACTCCTTTGACAGATACAATGTAGTGGAAGAGATGTTCTGGGACTTCTAAACCCAGGCATTACAAGGGCCTGGCAGCTTCTACTTTTGCTCTTTGGAGGAGACCAGCTTTCATGAAAGAAGTTCAACTGTCCTCACTCAGGTGGCCATGCCGGGAGAATCTCAACCTTGCCATCTGGAAAGGCCACAAGGAGGAGAACTCAAGGCCCTGGCTGACAGCCCCAGCTGAGCCCCAGCTGTCAGCCCATGCCAACCTGCCAGCTAAGTGAGTAAGGCCATCTTGGAAGTGGACCCTCCCACTTCAGTCAAGCTGCCCCAGCTGCCAGCCCACGGAGCAGAGGCAAACTACACCTGTGAGACTGGCTCAAATTGCAGGATCAAGAACAGATAAATGTTATTGTGGTACCGTGAAATTTTGAGGGGGTTTGGTATGTAGAGATAGAGAATCAAAATAGTAGGAAAATAGGGCTGGCCTGTGGCTTGAGGACATGGAACAAGGGGGGTCTAAAGCAAATGCCAGGGCAAAGGCTTAGGAATCCAGGGACAGGCCACAGCATCAGATTCAAAAGGGGTGGTCGAGAGAGGTGAAACAGATCCCAAAAGGAGAGTCTGTAGCAAAAATTAGACAAAGTGGAAGAACAGGGGTCAGGGCCAAGGAGAGGATGCCTGAGACAATGGTAAATGAAGCAGGTTTTGAGTTTTTTAAGTGTCAGACTAAGAAGAATTTTTAGTTTTTTTTTTTTAATGGAAGTATAGTTGATTTACAATGTTATGTTAATGTCTGCTGTACAGCAAAGTGATTCAGTTATACATATAAATACATTCTTTTTTAATATTCTTTTCCGTTATGGTTTATCATAGGATATTTAATATAGTTCTCTGTGCTATGCAGGAGGACCTTGTTGTTTATCTAATCTATATATAAAAGCTAACATCTTTTCCCCAGGGGAAATAGGAGCATCACATCCCCCAGTAACTAACCTCAGTCCTCCTACGTCCATCGAGGCTTGCTCCCTCTCGTGTCCTTAGAACACTAGCTCATACTGATGATGAAATATTTTGTGATATATAAATTTTCGAGTACCTTTTATTGGCATGGTGAAATGCTAACAATATCATTTAATTTTAAAAGAACCCCAAAACAGCTATAAGCCTGAAACTAACCCATTATAAATCAACTATAATTTGAAAAAATGTTTAAAATGGTAAATAAAAAAAAAAAAGAAAGAATCCCAAACCATACAATATCCACAATATTAAAAACTGTAATAGGGGTGGAAATTTCATTATTTTAACTGCTGACAGTAATATTCCTCTTAGGGGGCAAACTATCCATGCTTTAGAAAATAACCTGATATAAGTCCTTGAGTTAGAGGGAAGACCTGGGGATGGGAGAGCTTGTAGGAGCTTGAGCAACAGCAGGAAGTGGCTAAATTGCTCTGCATGAGGCCAGGATCAGGCAAGGAGAGCAAGGGAGGTCCTCCCAGGCTGAGGACAGTAGGGCCAACGGTGGCAGGTGGGGATTCTCTGGCAGAGAACTGTAAGAAGGGCCTGACTGATGTCCTATCTGAAGCTGCTCGCGGCAGTGCATACTTCTCTCCCCACCCTTCAGCATGCCACAGGCACAAGTATTTGATGTGAGTGGGGTTGTATGTGTGTGTGTGTGTGTGCGCACATACATGAGTGTGCGTGTTGTGGGGAAGGAGGTAGACCTGGCAAACAGCAGAGACAGCATTTGGGGAGGTAAAATCTGAACCTAAGAACTGACTACGAAAGAGTGATCTTCTCAATCTGCGGAAATTGAGAGGAGGGCTTTGGACTTCGACAAGGAGAGGAGTGGGGTTGGCACCATTTTACCTAGACCTCAAGATCTATAACTACGTAGCTGGAAGGAAGTATCAAATGTTTAGATGAGTTATCTTACGGTGGGGATAATTTTCTTCTTTAGAATTTTCTCTATTATCCATGTTTTCTACAATGAGCATTTGTTATCTTTAAAGTCAGAAAAATTCAATTTTTTTTTAAATGGACTCATTCTGAACCTCCCTGGCTTTAGCCATCAAGTTAGGAAGGATTTAACAACTCAATCTCACTGTGAGTGTTAATGACTAATAAGGAATGAGGCTACATGTGCAGGAACATGCACACTTTCACAGAGGACTCCTAGAGACAGTAATTCTATTTATTTATTTATTTTTTGGCTGTGTTGGGTCTTCGTCGCTGTGCACAGGCTTTCTGTAGTTGCGGTGAGCGGGGGCCACTCTTTGTTGCCGTGCGCGGGCCTATCATTGCGGTGGCTTCTCTTTGTTGCGAAGCATGGGCTCCAGGCGTGCAGGCTTCACTAGTTTCGGCACATGGGCTCAGTAGTTGTGGCTTGCGGGCTCTTGAGCGCAGGCTCAGTAGCTGTGGCGGTGCACGGGCTCACTTGCTCCGCGGCATGTGGGATCCTCCCGGACCAGGGCCGGAACCCACGTCCCCTGCATTGGCAGGCAGATTCTCAGCTGCTGCACCACCAGGGAAGCCCCTAGAGACAGTAATTCTATAAGATAAAGGACTATAATTTCAAGGAGAGTAAGACAAGCATGACTCAAACCAAGCAGCTCCATATTCCACCTGCCCCAAGACTAATCTTTCTCTTTAGCTAAAAATGTGGGTAAACCCTGGAACTGGAAAGAGGAGAATTGTGTTTCATGAATGATGTTTGAGAAAAGAAGAACTCTCCAAGGCCTACAGACACCTACCTGTGGAAATGCTGGCTCTGTTAGGGAGAATTGGCACTAATATTTCCTAGTAAGCCTTGAACTATCATGGATTGTTTTGTGTTGGAATTTTTTTATTAGACATTGGGAGCATTATTTTTCTTTGCCCTCCAGTGTGGATAAGATCCCAAGCAGCTTGAAGACCAGGATTTGTGGATGTACCTGTCATGAGGGCAGGGACCATGTTTATCTGCCCCAGCTGCATACCTAGGACCTAGGATAAAGCCTGAGACATACAAAAAGATATAATAATGACTAATAACATCTGTTAAGTGTTTACAAGAACAGGTCTTGTTCTAAATTTTTTTTTTTTTTACTGTGTGTGTGTGTGTGTGAACATTTAAGTTCTACTCTCTTAGAAAGTAGAGGCAGAGAGGGAGGGAAACAGGGAGCTCTTGTCTGGAGTTTGACAGTTCTCTAAAGTACCTTTTTTCTCCCTTGTTGAGAGGATGCGGTAGAGGTCAGTAATTCCTTCAGAATTCATTTGGGGACCCCTTGAAAATGAACGATAGAGATTTTCGTGTTTCTTTAGCATGTGAATAAGGGCTTGGACTCCTGGCTTTCCCATTCCAACCTCACACATTATGGATCGTTTGGAAGCGTGAGAGGCTTCCAAACACCTCTTAGCACCTCTGGTAGGAGGCTGGAAGGCTGAGCCGGTTCCCAGAGAGGCTGCTGCCATCCCGCAACACAAGAGGGCAGTATTTCAACAGGTCTGAGATTTCGCCTGCATCATAATGTGTGCTTCCACTACCTTCAGCAAAAAGCCTGTTGGACTGATTATTTCAGCTCAAGAATTTCGGAGTCCAGGGGAGGATGCATTTTAATGACTCCAGGGAACGGATCAAATTAAACACATTATCTCGGATTTTCTTCCCTCGCCTCCTCTCACCCGCCTTCTCCGCGGCGTCTGTCTGCGCGGCGTGGGTCTCAGCCCCTGCCCTGAGTCAGTCCTTCTGCAGAGATGCAACCCTTGCTAAGGAACGAAGGGCCAGAAAAAGTTTCTGCAGCTTGTCTCGGCGCAGATTCTCCAAGGTCACCTTGCAGCAAGATAAACTTAGGAATCCCTGAAAGTTGCCTACCCTGCCAGCTGAAGCTGATCAGGGAAAAACCAAACCCAGACCCCAGCAGCTGCCGCATCTTACCCTGGGCTTCACACCGTTCTAGAGGCTTTACATATATTATCTCTAATCTTCCCAACCGCTTTGCAAGAAGAATAGTATTGCCATGTGGCCGGTGAGGAAACAAATACAGAGAGGTTAAAAAAAAAAAAAAAGTCCAAGATCATGAAACTAGTAAGTGCTGAGCTGGGACTTACACCAGGATGACTGGTCCCAAAGCCTGGAATATACACGGCATCTCCCTAAAGCTGAGTCCCTACTGCTCTTATCCCTGTAAGTTGCCCATGACACTTGGTTAGAACATGAAGTGCACGCACTAAATGATTTCTCTGGTTGAGGGCAGAGGGGTAGGCTGCTTCTTTGGGCACCTTGAGCGCAAACTTCAAAAATTTTGTTTGTCTCACCTGTATATAGAAGTTGTTTCTGCCCAGCTTCTCATTAAAACCCTCTCAGAAACCTACAAGGAAGTGTTGTATTTGCTTTCTCGGCTTTATTTTCACTGATAAAATATATAAGTGATTTTTTTTAAAAAGGCAGAACTAACTAATCAATCAAAACAAACAGCTGTAATCTGATTTTAGAGCAATCTGCACGATAAGAGCAGGCCGGGGAGAAATAATTCCCTCTCACAGTGGGATAACATGCAAATGGAATTTAAACTCCAGGCTCCTTCCCCTCACAGAATGTCAGAGAAGCGCCCAGCAGAATGTGTTTATGAATGGAAAAGCCAATGGTGTTATATTTTCTCTTAGGTTATTCTCAATCTCGTTTTCATAAGGGATGAAATAGCTCTAAACATTTCTAAATATTACACTCCATATGGCCTGAATCCCAAACTTAAAAATATCTACCAACTGCCCGCAGAGAAGGTTTTCTAAAAGAAAAAGAAAGAATCCATTTTATTGGAAAATCTCCTCAGAAAAGTTTTCCCAGGGTTAAATATGGGCTGCCTGCCTTGCAATATTGTTGCATCTATTCACTCGAAGGGTGGACAATTGTTTGTTAGCCATGCACTAGGTGGAAAGTTGGACCAGGGGACCCCTGGGGAAGGTTCCGAGATTCTTGTGAATGAAGCACATGAATGGTGATTGCTTGTAGTCTTTACAAAGTCCATCATATCATCTGGTGAAGTGCCGGGACCAGTGACCTAACCTTCTTGCGCTATGTCAGGGGGCTCTTCAACCTTTCCCAGACCCACTTTCAAACTCCTGCAAACTAGGACAGGCCACAAGCTGTGAACAATACTTCAAAGAAAAATGAGAGAAACTACAGTCATTCAAAATGGGTCACCACTGAGAGAAATGCGTTAGGAAATCATAGCTGTACCTAAAACGAGAAAGCTCTATGGCCCTCCTCACTATCTCAAAAACCAGCTGGTAATGACAGATGCAATTTTCAGCACAAGCCCTGTAATTCTTTTTTTCAAATGTGAGCCCAAATGCCGGCCCCCTAGCAAGGGAACAGCCAGGCCGATACACTGACGCACGTCTCCAAGGCCCGCAGAACACTCCAAGTTTGTGGTCGTTCACGGATAAGTAGAGCAGCGGTCCCTGCATCAAGTGGCACCGGACATTTCGTCCGCTGTCATCGTTTCCTTCACCTGTTAAATACTGAGTGTCTGCAATGTGCCAGGCGCTGTTGTAGGTGTGTGGGATACAGCACTGAACAAGGAAGACAAGATTCTTACATTTTAATGGGAGAGAGTAACAGTAAAATAATGCATAAATAAGAAAGTAATAGTAATAACTGCTATGAGGAAAATAAAACGTGGAAGTGGGAAAGAGAGGTTCTGGGTAACTTCTTTACTGTGGCCAGTGTGGGAAGCTTCTCTGAGGAGTGGGTTGAGTGAGAAGAAGCCGCCCAGGCACAGAGCTGGGCAAGAACATCCCAGGCAGAGGGCAGAGTGAGTTCAAAGGCCATAAGGTGGAAGCCTCCGTGGGCTCGAGAAACATAAAGAAGGCCACTGGGGCTGGTGTGTCATGAGTGGAGAAGATCGGGTATGAGATGAGGTCAGCGGGAGAGGCTGGGGAGCAATTGAATCTTGACTGCACTTTGGACTGTGAGACCAGCTTTTTTTTTTTTTTTTTAAATAAACCTCTTTTTATTATAAGACATAACATTATTCTGTCAAATTGCTATGAAAGTATCTAAAAGCGGGCTCTCATTTCCTATACTTACATGGTTGCAGATGGGCATACCAAGTTTCTGGATCACTCTTTAAGTAGCTGGTATTGGGGAACTCAGCCTTCCTTAGTTTCTCCACTGACTCAGTTTCCCTAAGTGGTGTGAGGATTAAGATGTTAATAAAGGTGTGTAACAGACTGAAAATTGCCACCCCAATTTTTTTTTTTTTTTTTTTTTTGGCCGCACATCATGGCATGCAGGATCTTAGTTCCCCAACCAGGGATCGAACCCATGCCCCCTGGAGTGGAAGTGCAGAGTCTTAACCACTGGACTGCCAGGGAAGTCCTTGCCATCCAAATTTTATGTTATTATGGTCCTCGTTGGGATAGAGGGCATTTCAGGACAGCCACTGCTGCTGAGTCTGTTGCTCGAATTGAGCCTCATTCAGGGTACCAGTTAGAATCCAACCATAATTACGGTTGGCAGGAATGGCCAAAACCCCCTCAGAATGATTCTCTCACTTGTGAGCGGGGAGAAAAAAAAAAACACTCTTGTCCTTATCAACTTTGAAAAGCCCATCAAGCATCCATTTTCTCTGGGATTGTAAATTCAAGGACAATATTTCAAAATCTCCCAAGCGCCAGTAATTTTTCCCATTATATTTCTAAAATGCATCTGAGGGTTTTCCTCAGAGTCCCATAAAGGCAGCACTCTCTGCTGACCTGAACAATTTTTAAAACATCATATTATTATTTTTAAAATTTTATTTACTTTTTATACAGCAGGTTCTTATTAGTTATCTATTTTATACATATTAGTGTATATGTGTCAATCCCAATCTCCCAATTCATCCCACCACCACCACCCCTGCCACTTTCCCCCCTTGGTGTCCATACGTTTGTTCTCTACATCTGTGTCTCTATTTCTGCCCTGCAAACCGGTTCATCTGTACCATTTTTCTGGGTTCTACATACATGCGTTAATATACAATGTTTGTCTTTCTCTTTCTGACTTACTTCACTCTGCATGACAGTCTCTAGATCCATCCACGTCTCTACAAATGACCCAATTTCGTTCCTTTTTATGGCTGAGTGATATTCCATTGTATATATGTACCACATCTTCTTTATCCATTCATCTGTCGATGGACACTTAGGTTGCTTCCATGACCTGGCTATCGTAAATAGTGCTGCAATGAACATTGGGGTGCATGTGTCTTTTGGAATTATGGTTTTCTCAGGGTATATGCCCAGTAGTGGGATTGCTGGGTCATATGGTAATTCTATTTTTAGTTTTTATGGAACCTCCATACTGTTCTCCATAGTGGCCGTATCAATTTACATTCCCACCAACAGTGTAAGAGGGTTCCCTTTTCTCCACACCCTCTCCAGCATTTGTTGTTTGTAGATATTCTGATGATGCCCAATCTAACTGGTGTGAGGTGATACCTCATTGTAGTTTTGATTTGCATTTCTCTAATAATCAGTGATGTTGAGCAGCTTTTCATGTGCTTCTTGCCCATCTGTATGTCTTTTTTGGAGAAATGTCTATTTAGGTCTTCTGCCCATTTTTTGATTGGGTTGTTTGTTTTTTTATATTGAGCTACATGAACTGTTTATATATTTTGGAGATTAATCCTTTCTCCATGGATTCATTTGTAAATATTTTCTCCCATTCTGGGGGTTGTCTTTTCGTCTTGTTTGTAGTTTCCTTTGCTTTGCAAAAGCTTTTAGGTTTCATTAGGTCGCATTTGTTTATTTTTGTCTTTTTTCTTAAATTAATTAATTAATTTATTGGCTGTGTGGGGTCTTTGTTGATGTGCGTGGGCTTTCTCTGGTTACGGCAAGCGGGGGTTACTCTTCATTGCGGTGCGCGGGCTTCTCATTGTGGTGGCTTCTTTTGTTGCAGACCATGGGCTCTAGATGTGCTGGCTTCAGTAGTTGTGGCATGCAGGCTCAGTAGTTGTGGCTCACATGCTTAGTTGCTCTGCGGCATGTGGGATCTTCCCGGACAAGGGCTCGAACCTGTGTCCCCTGCATTGGCAGGCGGATTCTAAACAACTGTGGCACCAGGGAAGACCCTATTTTTGTTTTTATTTCCATTACTCTCGGAGGTGGATCAAAAAAGATCTTGCTGTGATTTATGTCAAACAGTGTTCTTCCTATGTTTTCCTCTAGGAGTTTTACAGTGTCTAGTCTTACATTTAGGTCTCTAATCCATTTTGAGTTTATTTCTGTGTATGGTGTTAGGGAGTGTTCTAATTTCATTCTTTTACATGTAGCTGTCTAGTTTTAACAGCACCACTTACTTAAGAGATTCTCTTTTCTCCATTGTATATCATTGCCTCCTTTGTCACAGATTAGTTGACCATAGGTGCATGGGTTTATCTCTGGGCTTTCTATCCTGTTCCATTGATCTATATTTCTGTTTTTGTGCCAGTACCATATTGTTTTGATTACTGTAGCTTTGTAGGATAGTCTGAAGTCAGGGAGTCTGAATCCTCCAGCTCCGTTATTTTCCCCCAAGACTGCTTTGGCTATTCGGGGTCTTTTGTGTCTCCATACAAATTTTAAGATGTTTTGTTCTAGTTCTGTAAAAAATGCCATTGGTAATTTGATAGAGATTGCATTGAATCTGTAGATTGCTTTGGATAGTATAGTCATTTTCACAATATTGATTCTTCCAATCCAAGAACATGGTATATCTCTCCATCTGTTGGAATCATCTTTAATTTCTTTCGTCAGTGTCTTATAGTTTTCTGCATACAGGTCTTTTGTCTCCCTAGGTAGGTTTATTCCTAGGTATTTTATTCTTTTTGTTGCAATGGTAAATGGGAGTGTTTCCTTAATTTCTCTTTCAGTTTTTTCATCATTAGTGTATAGGAATGCAAGAGATTTCTGTGCATTAATTTTGTATCCTGCAACTTTACCAAATTCAGTGATTAGCTCTAGTAGTTTTCTGGTGGCATCTTTAGGATTCTCTATGTACAGAATCATGTCATCTGCGAACAGTGACAATTTTATTTCTTCTTTTCCAATTTGTATTCCTTCTATTTCTTTTTCTCCTCTAATTGCTGTGGCTAGGACTTCCAAAACTATGTTGAATAATAGTGGTGAGAGTGAACATCCTTGTCTTGTTCCTGATCTTAGAGGAAATGCTTTTAATTTTTCACCATTGAGAATGATGTTTGCTGTGGGTTTGTCGTATATGGCCTTTATTATGTTGAGGTAGGTTCTCTCTATGTCCACTTTCGGCAGATTTTTTTTATCATAAATGGTGTTGAATTTTGTCAAAAGCTTTTTCTGCATCTATTGAGATGATCATATGGTTTTTCTTCTTCAATTTGTTAATATGGTGTATCACATTGATTGATTTGCGTATATTGAAGAGTCCTTGCATCCCTGGGTTAAATTCCACTTGATC
Source organism: Monodon monoceros (assembly GCF_005190385.1). Taxonomy (NCBI): domain Eukaryota; kingdom Metazoa; phylum Chordata; class Mammalia; order Artiodactyla; family Monodontidae; genus Monodon; species Monodon monoceros. Next base: position 101,482,651 of record NW_021703778.1, read on the forward strand.
ATGGTGTATGATCCTTTTAATGTGTTGTTGGATTCTGTTTGCTAGTATTTTGTTGAAGATTTTTGCGTCTATATTCATCAGTGTTATTGGTCTGTAATTTTCTTTTCTTGTAATACCTTTGTCTGGTTTTGGTATCAGGGTGATTATGGCCTCATAGAATGAGTTTGGGAGTGCTCCTTCCTCTGCAATTTTTTGGAACAGTTTGGGAAGGATGGGTGTTAGCTCTTCTCTAAATGTTTGATAGAATTCACCTGTGAAGCCATCTGGTCCTGCACTTTTGTTTGTTGGAAGATTTTAAATCACAGTTTCAATTTCATTACTTGTGATTTGTCTGTTCATATTTTCTATTTCTTCCTGGTTCAGTCTTGGAAGGTTATACCTTTCTAAGAATTTGTCCATCTTCCAGGTTGTCCATTTTATTGGCATAGGGTTGCTTGTAGTAGTCTCTTATGATGCCTTGTATTTCTGTGGTGTCGTAACTTCTGTTTCATTTCTAATTTTATTGATTTGATTCCTCTCCCTCTTTATCTTGATGAGTCTGGCTAAAGGTTTATCAATTTTGTTTATCTTCTCAAAGAACCAGCTTTTAGTTTTACTCATCTTTGCTATTATTTTCTTTGTTTCTGTTTCATTTATTTCTGCTCTGATCTTTACGATTTCTTTCCTTCTACTAACTTTGGGTTTTGTTTGTTCCTCTTTCTCTAATTCCTTTAGGTGTAAGGTTAGATTGTTTGAGAATTTTCTTGTCTCTTGAGGAAGGCTTGTATTGCTATAAACTTCCCTCTTAGAACTGCCTTTGATGCATCCCATAGGTTTTGGATCATCATGTTTTCATTGTCATTTGTCTCTAGGTATTTTTTGATTTCTTCTTTGATTTCTTCAGTGATCTCTTGGTTATTTAGTAACGAATTGTTTAGCCTCCCTGTGTTTTTGTTTTTTATGTTTTTTTTCCCTGTAATTGATTTCTAATCTCATAGTATTGTGGTTGGAAAAGATGCTTGATATGATTTCAATTTTTTAAAATTTACTGAAGCTTGATTTGTGACCCCAGATGTGATCTATCCTCGAGAATGTTCTGTGTGCACTTGAGAAGTAAGTGTAATCTGCTGTTTTGGGATGGAATGTCCTATAAATATCAATTAAATCTATCTGGTCTATTGTGTCATTTAAAGCTTCTCCTTCCTTATTAATTTTCTGTCGGGATGATCTGTCCATTGGTGTAAGTGAGGTGTTGAAGTCCCCCACTATTATTGTGTTACTGTCGATTTCCTCTTTCATGGCTCTTAGCATTTGCCTTATGTATTGAGGTGCTCCTATGTTGGGTGCATATATATTTATAATTGTTATATCTTCTTCCTGGAGTGATCCCTTGATCATTATGTAGTGTCCTTCCTTGTCTCTTGTAACATTCTTTATTTTATTGTCTATTTTATCTGATATGAGTATTGTTACTCCAGATTTCTTTTGATTTCCATTTGCATGGAATATCTTTTCCCATCAATTTCAGTCTGTATGTGTCCCTAGGTCTGAAGTGGGTCTCTTGTAGGCAGCATATATATGGGTCTTGTTATTTTATCCATTCAGTGAGCCTGTGTCTTTTGGTTGGAGCATTTAATCCATTCACATTTAAGGTAATTATTGATATGTATGTTCCTATTACCATTTTCTTAATTGTTATGGGTTTGTTTTTGTAGGTTCTTTTCTTCTTTTGTGTTTCCCACTTAGAGAATTCCCTTTAGCATTTGTTGTAGTGGTGGTTTGGTGGTGCTGAATTCTCTTGGCTTGTGTGTAAAGCTTTTGATTTCTCCATCAAATCTGAATGAGATCCTTGCTGGGTAGAGTAATCTTGGTTGTAGGTTCTTCCCTTTCATCAATTTAAATATATCATGCCACTCCCTTCTGGCTTGTACAGTTTCTGCTGAGAAATCAGCTGTTAACCTTATGGGAATTCCCTTATATGTTATTTTTCGTTTTCCCTTGTTGCTTTCAATAACTTCTCTTTGTCTTTAATTTTTTGTCAATTTGATTACTATGTGTCTCAGCATGTTTCTCCTTGGGCTTATCCTGCCTGGGAATCCCTGCACTTCCTGGACTTGGGTGGCTATTTCCTTTCCCACGTTAGGGAAGTTTTCGGCTATAATCTCTTCAAATATTTTCTCGGGTCCTTTCTCTCTCTCTTCTTCTCTGGGACCCCTATAATGCAAGTGTTGTTGTGTTTAATGGTGTCCCAGAGGTCTCTTAGGCTATCTTCATTTCTTTTCATTCTTTTTTCTTTATTCTGTTCTGTGGCAGTGAATTCCACCATTCTGTCTCCCAGGTCACTTATCCGTTCTTCTGCCTCAGTTATTCTGCTATTGATTCCTTCTAGTGTTTTTTTCATTTCAGTTATTGTATTGTTCATCTCTGTTTGTTTGTTCTTTAATTCTTCTAGGTCTTTGTTAAACATTTCTTGCATCTTCTCGATCTTTGCCTCCATTCTTTTCCCAAGGTCCTGGATCATGTTCACTATCATTATTCTGGATTCTTTTTCTGGAAGGTTGCCTATTTCCACTTCATTTAATTGTTTTTCTGGAGTTTTATCTTGTTCCTTCATCTGGTACATAGTCCTCTGCCTTTTCATCTTGTCTATCTGTGAATGTGGTTTTCCTTCCACAGGCTGCAGGATTGTAGTTCTTCTTGCTTCTGCTGTCTGCCCTGTGGTGGATGAGGCTACCTAAGAAGCTTGTGCAAGTTTCCTGATGGGAGAGACTGGTGGTGGGTAGAGCTGGGTGTTGCTTTGGTGTGCAGAGCTCAGTAAAAGAAAGCATCATATTATTGTAGCTAACTAAAGAATAGCCTAGAAGGGTAATGACATCAGTGGTGGGACTTTAGTACCTGCTGCAGCCACAGGCTCTACCATACGTAGGTCTGCCTCGCTAGGATATGCATTTTCCTTACATTTTCTATATTACACTTATATCCTATTTATAAAGGTAGATAGAAAATTCTTGGTCTTGGAACATAGCTTTGGATGAGAAACAATCAAAAAGTATCTAAAGGGAGCCCCCTTGGGTCTTGGTGCTTTAGAAGGGTGGCCCACTCACCCACACATAATGCAAAATCAGGCTCACCTTCCTTTTGACCTTCCTCTCCCATCTTCCCCTGTGGCCCTTTGATTGTAGAAGGAAGCGTCTTCCCTGCTTTGACCTCTGCCCTGTGTCCAGATTTTGCTTTGAGCTGGCTGCCAGCCAGTCCTGTCAAGTTACCCCAGGTGATGCTTCAGCAGCCTGGAGTTGAATCCCTGCTTCTAACTAGCAGTGTGTCTTGGACACACATCTTAACCTCTCCCAGCAGTAGTACCTCCACTTGTAAGACCTCCTGACTTGCTTAACTGCCAGCACTGTCATTTGACTAGACCTGATGATGAATAGTTTTCCTTGTGTGGAAAAAATCTAACAGAATGGGCATTTGAAAGGATTGTGAGACCCTCTGGGGCAGTGTGGGTAAGCATGTGTGCTAACCTGCAATCCTGAAATATTAATCTCTGTGCTGTCTGTAATTTACTATATGTCTAGACCCTTCTCCCAGTTAGAACATTCAAATGGAAAGAGAAAGAAATTGTTAATATTCATTTTTGTTTGACTTCCAAACTACGTTCTTAAGAATTAAAAGGAAAGGCCTTGAGGGATGCAGAGCATAGTATACGCCGTCACAGAGTTTAATAAGAGATGGAGCGTGAGGCTGAGAGCCATGCCTTTCTCTCCAGGACAGAGTATGAGGGTCATTTGGGGTGGGGAGGGTGCAGGAATCCGAAGGTAATCCTGGACACAGCTGTGTAGGCAGCCAGAGGCTATATTAAGTAGCGGACTGAGGTGAGGGGCCCCATGAATGAAAGCAGTTACTACAGAAGAGCATGACACAGCCTGCTGCCCTGCTCACTGCCTGTGGCTCATCCAGCAGACGGACACCCACTGGGATCCTAGATGTGGCCAAGCCTCCATCCAAACTGTCCTGTGTGGGACATCTCTCACCCTTGTCATCACTCCAGGATCCTAGTAAGCTCCTCCTTCATGAAATAGAGCAAGGGATTGAAGCCGAATCTGGCCTCTGTACCCTGACACCAAATTAAATCTTGGAGACAGAGTTTTGGCTGAAGTAGAAAATAATACTGCTTTGCCAGGCAAAGGGGACCACAGCAGGCTAAGGCCCTCAAAACCGTGTGTGTGTCCTGCCCTGGAGGGGATAGTGAGGAGTTTTATAGCAATGGTTCAAAGAGGGCGTGATCAGCTCGTGGACATTCTTCTGACTGGTTGGTGGTGAGGTAAGCGGGAGTCAGCATCATCAACCTTCTGGTTCCAACCAGTTTGGGGTCTGTATGCTCCTGGGCAGCAAACAGTTAATTTCCTTCACCTGGTGGGGATTTCAGTATCTGCAAAACAGCTCAAATACATTGTTATGTATATTTCTTGAGGAGGAACCAGGACCCTGCCCCAAGGTTGCACTATTGTTTCCCCCCCCACCCGTGACTGTTTGTTCCTTGTCTCTGCATCCCCTCCCTTCCCTGATTAACAATTGTTTGAACCTGCTCTGTCGGAACTCAGGAAAGGTCATGGAGTTCTGAAAGAAGCCTCTTTCCTATAATCAAGAAAAAGGGGTACACAGAAAGACTTTTGTGCCCAGGAGCCCCACAGGGTCCTGCTTGGTTTCAGGACCTTGAATAGCGAAGAAAAAGAAATTCTGAGACTTGTGTGGGGCTGGGTGGTGGGGAAAAGACGCCTTATTACACATTTTCTGTGATCAATTATGATGACTGGCTGTTGGGTGAGGAGGGTGATGGAGTTTGAAGGAATCCAATATATAGCATCCTTTCCCCCAGCATTTGGAGCATAATCCAGGTAGCTTGAGAGACAGACAAATAGTTGAATTTGCAACTTGGGGAGCCAGAAATATGTGAGGCTTTGAGTAAGTAGCTTTAGGCCTTAGGTGAAATAAACATGGGTCACATGATTTGATTTTATTTTTTTTGCTTTGCGGGTTTGTAGGGCTTTGTTGTGACACATGGCTGGTTTTTACAGTTACGTGATTTTCTTTTGACTAGTGGGGTTGGACTGGTAGCTTAAGGCTTTAGATTTTAGTAAGCATAGTCCAGTGGGATTTTGACCTAGCAGTTAATGGCAACTTTATCCACAAGCAAGTAGCTGGTTTTAAACACGCAGGGCAGCAAGTGCTCAGCCTCACAAACATGCTAGAGCTGCACTGGCTTCAGTAAACACAAGCAGCTGAGGCAAGGTTTTGATTAGAGGGAAAAGAAAAACGTTTCATAGGGAATGAAAGAATTTTTGTTGTTGCTTGGCTGTAAATCTACAATCCACCTTTAAAAAGCAAAGGAAGTGGAGCTTCCCTGGTGGTGCAGTGGTTGGGAGTCAGCCTGCCGATGCAGGGGACGCGGGTTCGTGCCCCGGTCCCGGAAGATCCCACATGCCGCGGAGCGGCTGGGCCCGTGAGCCATGGCCGCTGAGCCTGCGCGTCCGGAGCCTGTGCTCCGCGGCGGGAGAGGCCACAGCAGTGAGAGGCCTGCCTACCGCAAAAAAAAAAAAAAAAAAAAGCAAAGAAAGCTACATTTCATGTGTCTTAAAAGCCATTTATGTGTGAGGCTCTCACTTTAAAATGATGTGCCAGGTATAAATAGGCAGGGCTAGATCAGCCATACAGCTTCTGGTCCTTTGAAAACTCAACAGGACTATAACCAGAGATAAGAGATGGACATTATATATGATATGATAATGTGGTCATTTCACCAAGAGGACACACCTGTTCTAAATGGATATGAACCTAATAACGGGAGATTCGCACTCTGAAGTCCTATCTCTCCCCACAGGATGTGGGAGGGGCTTCTTTATAGGGATCTCGTCAGCGGAGCGGGCAGGGGGCGGAGTTCTCCCAAGTCCGTGCAGGTGTGCTGCTCACGGCTCCAGACTGGGGTGCCACGTGCAGTGTCTCTGCACACGGCCCGCTGCCGCCATCTTGAATTGACAAGTCGGACGCAGTACTTCTGTGCACGGGCCGCAGAGCTGAGTTGTCCTGCGCGGCCGTTTTGCATGAGGAGCTCTGGTCTGAGGCCTCTCTGCCTGCAGCAACCTGTGAGCAAGTGAAACGAGATGAAGCACAAGGAAAAAATAAAAGGTTAGACTTTATTTTACTACTCAGATTCTATTTTTGTTTCCCAGGAATTGTTAATGAGCTTTGTTGGTGACATAAGCTTTTGAAATAAGAATTCAGTTTCTTTCATAGGTATACGTTATCATTTTAGGTTATCTATTTCTTCGTGACTAAACTCTGGTAATTTGAGTCTTAAAGAAATCGCCTGTTCATTTAAGCTGTAGAATTTGACATAGGTTGTTTATTATTTTCCTTTATTATCCTTTGAATATCTGGAGTGATACCCTTTTTGGTTCTTGATATTGGTCATTTGTATTTTCTCTCTTGTTTTCTTGGTAAGTCTGAGTAGAGGTTTATTTATTTTATAGATCTTTCAAGGGATTATCGTATTAGTTTCCTACTGCTGCTGTAATAAATTACCACTAATGTAGTAGTTTAAAACAACACAACTTTATTACCTTAGAGTTCTGGGAGTCAGAAGTTACAAATCAGCCCAGCTGAGCTGAGGTCTCAGTGCTGGCAGGGCCAGTTCCTTCTGCAGGTTCTGAGGGGAACACCCATTTTCTTGCCTTTTTTAGTTTCTAGAGGCCACCTGCATTCCTTGACCCATGCTCCCTTCTTGCATCTTTCAACTTCTTGCTTCTACTATTATATCTCTAACTCTGAGCCTTCTGTCCTCCCTAATAAGGATGCTTGTGATTCCACTGGGCCCAGCCAGATGATCAGGATAATCTCTCTGGTTCAAGATCTTTAAGTAATCACACCTGCAAAATTCCTTTTACCAGCTAAAGTAGCCCCAGGTTCCAGAGATTAGGACATGGACATCTTCAGAGGACCATTATACAGCCTATTACAATCAGCTCTTGATTTCATTGCTTTTCTCAACTGTACGTCCATTTCCTAGTTTACTGATTTCCAATGTTATCTCTATTATTTCCTTCCTTCTTTTTGCTTTAGATTAACTTACTCTTTTTCTAGTTTCTTAAGGTGTAAGTTTAGATTTTTTATTTGAGATATTTCTTCTTTTAGATGAGAAACATTTAATGCTCTACATTTCCCTCTAAACACTGCTTTAGGTACATCTCAAAAATTTTGATATGTTGTGGTTTCATTTTCATTCAGTTCAAAACATTAATTTTTGGGTGAAGTCTTCTTTGACCTCACAAGAAGTGTAGCTTCTTTGCTTTTTAAAGTCTTGGATTGTAGATTTGCAGCCAAGCAACAACAAAAATTGTTTCATCCGTGTACTGAAAATCTGTGACCTAGGGCTGAAAATATGTCTTCACAAGAGATAGTGGATACTAAGTAACTGGGCGGAACCCTCATTCATTTCAGCAGTGGGATGCTAGAAACACAGGGCTCCAAGGCAAATGGAAATTAAGATGTTTTCAGTATGTTAGATTGTAAATAAGATAAGACCTAGTGGCTGGAATTGCCACCATTGCAGGTTTTAAAACTTAACTAGGTCTCAAATTCCACCCTCTAATTGCTGAGAAAATATGCATAAAAGGCCTTCCCATCCACTCTCCCTTAACATGGTGAAATGGTGCCATAAAGGTCATGTTCTTCCAACAAAGACACAGAATGACCAGCCTCATGGCAAAGCTGCAATCAAGAATTCTGTCCTATTTCTACTTGCCCTCTCTCAGATATCACTGAATCTCTGCTATGGTCTTTGGCAATAATAAATAGAGGGTCTGGGAATATAATTTTGTCTGGGATATCCGCTAAGTGTTAAGGGTTGAAGTGTTTTCTAAAACAAGTGGATGTGAGACAGGTTCTTTGATAATCTTTAGTGTTCTCTTTGGTCTTCTCAAAAGTGAGGCACATATGGGTGCAGTTGAACTTTTAAGATCCTAAGAGAACTACACCTATTCCAGTGGAAGAGAACTCAACTGCAGCTGCTGGAAGAACCACGGTCCTGCATAGGGATATCCTCTAGATAGAGTCAGAAGAATAAGAAATAGGAGGATAGAATTTGGGACTTTAGTTTCTTTTGGCTTTTAACACAAAGGAAAGATAATTTGATTTTAGACTTTAATATTCAAGGAATTTAATTTTGGACTTATAATGTCAACCTGGGAAATCCATGATAAGAGAAGGTTTATACTCAAATTTGGAAAATTTTTATGATTGGCATTTTATTGGAATATCTTAATATCTAATGAGCTCTTTTGGGTAACGTGGCTGGACTTAATTTTGGATGGGAAATAGAATGTGGAGTGCTTGCGCCTAGTATGGCTTGGGGTTTTAAAATTTATGTTATCACCTACTACATAGATTTCTAGGGACGTAAATCATCACTGCATTAACAGTGCCATGAAAGCATAGTGGTCAATATTGAGAGAGAAGCCTCATGAACTGAGAGCTACACTATTCCAATAGACTGCTGATTCCTTCCCCTGAATGGAGTGCCACATCTCTGCTAGACCACAGAATTAGAGGTTAAACCCAATGGGTTAAGAAAGAAAAAAAAGCTGAGGGATGATAGGAGGAAACACTCCTTTCTCTTGATTCCATTGCTTGTTCAAGGTTGAGAACCATTGCATTAGAGCGATGATTCATTACCTGTGAACTTGTTATAAATGCAGATTCTCAGGCCTCACCCAGCCCCGCTGAATCAGAAACTCTTAAGTGGGCCCAGTAATGTGTGTTTATAACAAGCCCTCCAGGTGATTCTGACACATGCTCAAGTTTGTGAACCACAGCTGTGAAGTAATTCTGCTGGTCTCTTGCTACCTTCTTGCCTATTCCTAGTGAGTGAGGGGAAGGTGGGAATGACCTATCAGATTAATACATTTGAGAGAACAAAGTGGGCATATGAGGTGCTCCTGGCACTTCTTTCTTTAGACCCTTCTGGTTCTCTTTCTTTGGAAACTGCCTTCGTATGGAGAATATGCTGTTTTGGCCTATTCTCCCCACTATGTGGGAAGACTGAAGAGCAGGCACTGCCCCCAATCAGAGAGGCTTGAAGCCTGGGAAGTTTAATTTAGGCAACAGTAAGAAGTCCGTTTGCCTTTCATGCCCAAGCCAGGTGCCCAAGGACTGTATCATTAATATCATTTCTGTCTGTCTGACTCCTGTGTTTGTGTTTATCTCTCAGTTGTTTCTGAACTTGGGCAGTAAAGAGGGATAATACTTATTAGGTCCCCTCAATTCTAACCTATGGGGGAGGTGTGGCATATTTGCCATCCTTAAATTAGGCTAATTAAGATGTTTTGAACCCTGTTGAGCATCCTGCTCTGTGAAGGTGCTTGGGTGTGTGGATACGGAATGGGAAGCAAACAGAAATCACTGTGTTCTGTCAGCGCATTCCTGAACAGTCTACTGCCGTGAATTCCTTTGTTGAAACAGAGTCGAGAAGAATATTATTCACATTATAGACTGGAGGCTGTCCATTAGAAATTAGTCAAGAGCAAGAAGGGACGAAAACTCAAGTTCATTATGTTGTCTGCTAGACCCAGATGTGCATTCAAAAGTAGTGGCTCATGTCACCTTGTGGATTCTCTATGAAATATATATGGAATATACTACTGTCCATTCATGATCACAGATGATCAAGAGTCAGTCAAACTTGGGAGAGATCTAAAATGTAAGACATTTCCAAAATTGGATAGAAACAAGCAGCTGGAAACTTCTTCAACCTGATTTCCATGTTTTATGATTCCAAACATGTAAATTTCCCCTTCTATGACAGTATTTTGTGATTAACTATGCAATTTTTTTTCTTTTTATAGTCTCTGGGTATCTAAGATTAAATTAGTTACATGTCAATAAACTCTATATTTTTACTATTTCAACAAAACTGCGCTACTTCCTAGTGTTGAAGTTCAGATGAGGACACAGCCTCAGGGAGGAAGATAAAATATCATGGCAGGGCTTCCCTGGTGGCGCAGTGGTTGAGAATCTGCCTGCCAATGCAGGGGACATGGGTTCGGGCCCTAGTCTGGGAAGATCCCACATGCCACGGAGCAACTAGGCCCGTGAGCCACAATTACTGAGCCTGCACGTCTGGAGCTTGTGCTCCGCAACAAGAGAGGCCGCGACAGTGAGAGGCCTGTGCACCGCGGTGAGGAGGGGCCCCCGCTCGCCGCAACTAGAGAAAGCCCTCGCACAGAAACGAAGACCCAACACGGCCAAAAATAACTAAATAACTAAATAAATAAAAATTTAAAAATATATATCATGGCAGTTAAGTGCAGGATTTTGTGTCTCACTGAATCTTAGGGGCTTGGTCCCCTAACTTTTTTGCTAAAGTAATATTTGTTCAGAATCAGGCATCATAGGGGATTCGCTTGTGGTCCAGTGGTTAGGACTCGGTGCTTTCACTACTGTGGCCCAGGTTCAATCCCTGGTTGGGGAACTAAAATCCCACAAGCTGCACGGGGAGGCCAAAAAAAAAAATCAGGCATTTTAGTTATTAACATGCAGAACCTAGAAATATAAATAATCTTGCATAATTGCCCACCAGGATTCTGTGTAAATAGGCCCAGCACTGAGGCCCACCTTCGGGATGGATTAAGTTAAGTAAGAAGTCCAAAAGTGATGGCAAGACCCATCAAGATTGACACCTAGAGAGAAAATCTGATCAGAAGTTTACTGCAGTTTGTCCTTGGCTTGGTAACATGTTATGCTGATGGTGCTCCAAAACTTCATTTATTGTCAGTTGTTCAGAACTTAAAAAGCTTGAAGGTTTTCTTATTTACAGAGATTAGGGCCCCTGTCTAGTACACATTTAATCCATAATTTTTAAAAAATTTATTTATTTTATTTACTTATTTTTGGCTGTGTTGGGTCTTCGTTGCTGCGTGCGTGCTTTCTCTAGTTGCGGTGAGCGGGAGCTATACTCTTCCTTGAAGTGCTGGCTTCTCATTGCTGTGGCTTCTCTTGTCGTAGAGCACAGGCCCTAGAGTGTGCAGGCTTCAGTAGTTGTGGCACGGTGGGCTCAGTAGTTGTGGCTTGTGGGCTCTAGAGCGCAGGCTCAGTAGTTGTGGCGCACGGGCTTAGTTTCTCTGTGGCACGTGGGATCTTCCCGGACCAGGGCTTGAACCCGTGTTGTCTGCATTGGCAGGTGGATTCTTAAGCACTGCGCCACCGGGGAAGTCCCTTAATCCATAATTTGAATGCACATTTGTTACAATGAAATACTATACATTTGTAGTAAAAGTAGTGTTTTTACTGTAGCACCAGTAATTCAGCCCCCCCCCCCAAAGAAATAATAAATATAAAATAGCTGTTGTTTATTTTGGATGTTTTAGAGGATAAAGGGATAGAAGAATAATTTGGTAAGATTCTAAACAGGATTTCTGTGTACTTCCAAGTGTTCTAGAATTTGACAACACTGATACCTTCAGGGTAGTTTTCTTTTACCTAAAGTTTCTAGGGAACTTTAAGTAATTGCTTTTGTTTTTTGAAGACAAAGAGCCTTTTAAGAGGGGAAAAAATGTCTCCCTAAGGTAACCAGGCCCGAGTTGAAAGAGAGAGCAGAAGAAGGGGTTATGTTAAAGTGTGTGTGTGTGTGTGTGTGTGTTGATGTGAAAAATAGAGGTGCTTAGGTAGAATTAACTGAGTCTGAAAGCAGGAGGGTCTAAAGAAATGCGAGGCTGGTAGCATGGGCAGTCCTGTGGAGGCTATTTGTTTATTTATTTTTTAAAATATTTATTTATTTATTTGGTTGTGCCGGGTCCTGGTTGCGGCAGGTGGGCTCCTTTAGCTGCGGCAGGTGGGCTCCTTAGTTGCAGCATGCATGTGGGATCTAGTTCCCTGACCAGGGATTGAACCTGTGTCCCCTGCATTGGGAGCGCAGAGTCTTAGGCACTGCTCCACCAAGGAAGTCCCTGATGAACATTCGGTTGAATGAGGTAGATACATAATTTATTAAATTGCCTCTAGCTAGGTGTTCATCTAGAACTGTATCACTTCATTTTTTTTGTTTTTAATATCTTTATTGGAGTATAATTGCTTTACAATGGTGTGTTAGTTTCTGCTGTATAACAAAGCTACACATACACATATATCCCCTTATCTCCTCCCTCTTGTGTCTCTCTCCCACCCTCCCTATCCCACCCCTCTGGGTGGTCACAAAGCACCAAGCGGATCTCCATCACTTCTTGATTTGGAGGGCAACTCAGGCAGTCTCCGGGCAGCTGGGTGGTCGGTGCCTTGCAAACATCCATTTGTGCATATGGGAGCTCATACGGTGAATGTTCATCACTAGGAGGATGCAGTCAAATTGATTTGCATATCAGCTAGACCTGCTAAGTTTTGGGCATGCCGTTTCTTTGTACCCTTGGTTAATATTTGGAGGCAAATCAGAAGCTTCTAGATCCTTATGGTGCCTTGGAGCCACCACTGAATTCTTGGTCTGTATCAATTTCCCCCTCTCTGTATGGGCTCAGCCAGCATCTCCATGTAAGGGCGGTGAAAGCACCAAGGGGAAGGACTCCTGCGTTTTTACACATTACTCATGAATTTTCAAGTGTGCCTGTCGGCCGTTGATAGTGGCAGCTTGCTTAGACCTCCTGCAGGATAATGGTCTTGGACATGGCTGCTGGAGAAGGCAGCAAATGAACTGAACTCCTTGTCCACATGTCAGATCGTAAGCAAGCGGCCAGGGCTTTGCCAGGTCTAATTCACAGAAATGGCCCCAAGGAAATGAATGCAAATGTAAACCTGGCTGCTCTCTGAAAGGAAAGGCATTCCCGATCTGTTCTGTGACAACAGCTGCCGCAGAGCGAATTGTCCTGGAGCTGAAAAACAATTTGAGAAACGGCAGATACCTAGGGGTCAGTGCTCACGTAGGAGCTCTCTGTCGTAGCAGAGTGTCAGAGGACCTCAGCTGAGAGGAGACCAGAACTACTGTAGGATTCATTGCTGAATTGCAAAGAGATAAGTATGAAATGCATATTTTTTAGGGGTTCATAATTAGCAATCAAATTCCTCTTGTAAACAGAACATTGCATTCCTCTTTGCAACGTTTAAGTGCCTTTTGATAACCAAGTCTTATAGAGTGGGTTCATTCTGAGTCACTCTTGCAAATGAGTTTCCTGAGACTTTCAGAGGAAAGCCCTGAATCCAGCTGAAAGAGGGACAATCACATTTAAATGGAAAATCTGATCCTCCTGTCTGATAGCATCTGGCATTTCCAATTTGGCTTACTTATTTGCAAATTAAACTTTACAGAAATCTCTTGGAGAAACTCAGTGATAAGCTTTTATTCTTTTCCTGTGAGTATCAGCAGTGGTAAAAGGCCTTATCCCAAAATTCATAAAGAGGAGCTGTCCTGATTAATAACGTTAAGTACTCACAAATCCCCAAACAAGTTCAGGAAGTTTTGTGATAAACACAAACATATAAATACAGAGCGCCTTTTGCTGCATTCTGGTTCTAATCTGCTCTACTGGAGTCAGGGCTCTGGGACACCACTGTGACATTTTTACGAAGGTAAACTTTTTAGCAGTTCCTTGGCATTTGGGGTTACCAATTATTCTGCTCTTTTTTCTTTTCCTTCTTTTCCTCTACCTTTTGTATTATTATTCTGCCTTCCTTTCTCCTTAGGAAGCAGGCTTCCAAAGCATTCCAGTGATGAGTTGCTAATTGATGGGACCTGTCCCTTTGAGGATTATATTATCTTCTTCCTTTCCATAAAATCCCCTTAGGTTCCAAGTCATAGGCCTAGTGATAACTTCCCCACTGTCCTTTATGCCCTCTCAACGTCTCTGGCATCTAGCTTCGTACAAAAGCTGACTCACAAAATTGGCACAATCACTTTGTGAAACTGGAAGTATCTGCAAAAGCTGATCATGTGCACATCCTTTGACCTGGCAGTTCTACCACTTGGCTCGTACCCAACAAAAATGGGTGTACATGCACACAAAAGAAATGTACATGAATGCTCATACCAGCACTGTTCAGAATGGTAAAAAGCTGGAATCAACTAGCTTACCATCATGGGTAATTGATGTAAAAATTTGGTCTATTTATAAATAAAATACAAAGATGAGGACGAACAAACTGCAAGTAACAACATGAATTGCCATCACAAAAATAATGTTGAGCAAAAGAAGCCAGACACAAGAGTATAGAGTGTGGGGGTACTTCAGAAATGGCAGAACTGATCTGTGGTGTTAGGAGTCAGAATAGTAGGGATGGGATGTCAGATAGTGGCAGGAAGAAGACACCACTAGGGCTTCTGGTGTTCCAAGATGGTCTGCTTCTGGATCTAAGTGCTGGCTATATTGTTGTGTTCATTTTGTGTACTTTTCCACTTGTATGTTATATTACTATATATATATATATATTTATTACTTTAAAAGAAAAAAATTAAACACTGAAAATCGCTCTGAGATACATTCATCTTTTTCCAAAAATAGAACCATTTCTGTACAAAACTTAAACAGCAAGCTCAGTTCTACCACTGAACAAGCTACCCATGGCATTATCTTAGTAGTCATAGTTATTAGTGTCAGTGGTAAAGCTTTGCACCTAGCTAAAAGCATTTCTAGGGTTGGTGAGCATAATACCTACAGAAATCTGACAAATATTTTAGAGCCTGTTGTGTACCAGGTGTTGTGTCAGTTACTGGGGTTAGAAAAATGGGTAAGACCCAGACCTGCCCTCAGAGAACTCCTTGTCTACTCTATTTCTAGACTTCCCTAGTCTCCTACTTTGCTCCACCCAGGTCCCATCCCACACACTCCGCTGAGCCTACCATGTTTCTCCATCTTCCTCTCTTGTCTCCTGTGAACACATCAACTTTCCACTCATGGAGCCATACTGCAGCAGAGTTGAAACAGCTAGCGCACTGGGGCAGGAAGTCAGCTGAGAGCTGGTTTTTAGATATCGCTAGAATGTACCCCTCTCCACTCTGAGATGCATGAGTCTCAACCACCACAACCCCTGTTCAGCTACTCATTGCTAAAAGCTGATACCTTGAAAACTCAGCTCTGATATTTGCAACCCTGCATGGTGTATTAACCTTTCAGGCCACTATATGATCAGTTAACACACCAAAGTAATTTGAAGAATTATAACCAAGTGGCATCCAGCATCATCCAGAAGTGCTTACTAATAAAGTAAAAATTTCTCAGAAATACGCTTACTGTTTAGATACGGAGGTATATTCTAACTCTGTGGTTCCAAACCTGGGGCCCCTGGATCTCTAGGTAGGAAAAAAGGTCCTTAAATTATTTGTAGTAATGTTAAAAAGCCTCACAGAAATTGCCTTGTCATCAACAATAAGGTTTACAGGCTAGGTAAAAGGTAACATTTTTGGTTTGATTGGAAATAAATAATCTTTGTATAGTGAACTTGGTTATTGCCTGTTGATCACAAGTTCTAATTGACAGTTTTTGATGACTATGACAAATGCAGATTGGTAAAGGAATTAATTATTGTTTAGCAGAATGAGTTTTCTTGAAAGATCAATTTCAAAATGTGAGGTCCCTGAAGTTAATAAAATAGTAAATTGGCTTTGTGACTGAAAACTTTGGCAACTACTCATCTAGTTTAATGTCTTGCCCTTCTATAGGGCCAGCAGAGGGCGCTGGAATTAAATTATTCCCTAGAGCCATTGTTTCAAGAGCACTAGATAGGAGAGGAGGATTGGACCAGAGGAAGAGGCCCCTGCAGGATGGAGAGTGACCACACTGGGATGGCAAGTCCATTTCATGTAAGAGTGTTGAAGGAGTCGGAGATGTAACACGCAACAAGGAAGGAACAGTTTTTTCATGGCGGCACTGTTTTTATCATGTTCTTTAATTGCTCACAATAGTTCAGAGATAGTGTTTGTCCATTTAGGGCGTAGCACCATGGATAAGCCCACCTCTGACCTCCTGAAGTGTCATTGTCATCAAAAGCTGGTATGAACATGTTAAAACAGTGGAGTTGTCTTGACATTTCTGGGCTTGGTTCCTCCTCCTCCTCTCTCTACTCTTCCTCCAGGGAGGACCCTGGCAAAAGTATTCCAGGCATTAACATGTTGGAAAGGGAGGTTCTTTTTGGTCAGGGGGTATAAATCTCCCACTGCTTCCTGCCCAGAATGTATAAGGAAAATGCAACTTGCTCTGTCATCCTGAAGGAGGCTCTGTGGCAGGGAACACACACAGGACCGTCTGCACACCATCATTTCATTTCCTCTGCAAGACTGATTATCTCCTTCTGGAGAAACTGAGCATGGGTCATCTTGTCTCACCGCTTTTTTTTATAACTACACATTCCACTGATCACTACTCTACAGATTCACATCGAGTTTCATTAAGGCATTTAACCTACTTAATTATAAGAATTCTTGCACTCATCGTTTCTTCACATTTTAAATGTTCCTACAGTGCTCAAATTTGTTTACTCAAGCTGGATACTTGACTTCCAAGCTAATTTTATATATTCAGACTTTTTCTTCTCTCTTTCTATTTTGAATAAGTGCTACACAATTGGAAATGTAACCCTTGTGTTCTGAGTCCATGTAAGAGAAATAGAATGGGCAACGCCTTCTATGGCATCCCTAACAGCTCAGTCATCTTCCTCACGTTTGAATGCTTCTAATGATGGGGTTAGGAGAGGGTGCTGTAACTCACAAGGCAAGATTTCTGGTCATCTGATATTAAATAGAAATCTTCTTTGAATTGTCCAACAATAGATCCCACTTCTGATCTTCTTCCTCTCAATTGTACTTCAGATCTTTGAAAAGCACTATCCAATTTTGCCTCTAATTTTCTCTTTCCTGAAGACTGAACATGTCTAAGATCTTTAATAATGTCTTATGTGACACGAGCTTCTTTTCTCTCCTTTGTCATCATGATCAAAAATTTTCTGTTTGTCAGTATCTCTTAAACTCTGTCTGTATCCCTCTACCAGATAAGGAGATGACTAGATTTTTGAAGATTCAAGGAGCTTAGGCTGGCATGGAGGTGAGTCTGGGCTGATCATGGGGCTGCAGGATTTGCAGCAAAGAGAAAGGCAAAAGTCAACGACCTTATGCAAAGTTTGGATCCAAGGCCAAGCTGAAAATTCAAGCACAGCATTTGAATCTAATGTAACTGGGCCAAGAAGCAGAAACCAGCTAAGAGGTGGCTTCAGAACAGAGTGCACAGGGTCCCTGATAGCCCCTGTTGCATCACCCTAGGGTGAGGAAAGGACCTTATGTGCTTAAGTAGTTTCTATCATTGTATCCACATGGGTTTGACCACATCTCTTAGCTCCAACTGAGTGCATCTTCTAAAGATGCAACTAGTGGTTGCTGATGTTTCCTTAGTGATGGACAGCTGGTGATGAAGGTTTGCTTCTTATGGTAAGATTTTTTTTGAGCTCAGTAAAAATTTTGTGGCTTTTCTCTGTCACACAGGGGGGTGTGCCTGGTGGTTTTTCTGATACCACTTATGACATGAAATATGTGTTTTACTCTATCAATACATTAATTCTTCAATTCTCTGACACCAACTTGCTGTCCAACAATTCAATACAATTTTGACACTATCCAGAGTTAGAAAAGACCCCACAGGTTAAGGGCTCAGTCCCACAGGACTACCCCCACTTTAGACATCAGTTGCACATGGGGTGCCAACTACCCACACTTCTGTCTGGATGAATACAAATTTGGAGGTTCCTGTGACCCACCCTCAAGATTGATAATTTGCTAGAATGACTCATAGAACTCAGGAAAATAGTTTACTTAATGGTTGCCGGTTTATTATAAAGGATACAACTCAGGAACAGTCACATGGAAGAGATACATAGGGCAAGGTATGGTGAGGAGGGGCTCCAAGCTTCCATGCCCTCTCGGCATGCCACCCTCCCAGCACATCAGTGTGTTCACCAATCCTGAAGCTTTCTGAATCTCTTTGTTCAAGTGTTGTTATAACCCAATCTCCAGCCTCCTTCTCCTCCCCAGAGATTGAGGTGGGAGGGGGCTGGAAGTTCCCACACTCTAATCACTGTGTTTGGTCTTTCTGATGACTAGTCTTCATTTGGAAACTATCTAGGGACCTCCACTGTGAGTCATCTCATTAGTATAAACTCAGGTATAGTGGAAAGGAGCTCATTGTGAATGACAAACAACCCTCCTACCTATTACTCAGGAAATTTCAAGGGTTTAGGAGCTCTGTGGCAGGAACCAGGGACAAACATCAAATATATTTTTTATTACACCATAGGGGACAGCAAGGTGGCCTCTAATATTGATGTTCAAATTTCCCTTTGAGAATGAAATTAGACAAACCAAACATGTAATGAATTGTATTGGTTCCTAATCTCTAAGGAATAATCTGGGAATGTGTGATGGGTAGTTTTCAAGAACAACTGAGCTAGAAAAATATTAACCCAGGTCAGTCCCTTGAATATATGTCAATTTTTGCTGGCCTAAAGCAGTAACCTTATCAATTTATATAAACAGACAGAAAAAAAAAAAACGTGGCTTAAAAAGATTAGATGTAGTTATCCTATGAGATAGAAAAAGGTAAGGTACAGTTCGTTCAGCACAGGCAGGGGAGAGAAATAACCTGGATCTAGGAGAAGTGAGTATTTGAATTATCCTAGAGGTGTTCTCCATTGTGGAGCAGGAATGACTCATCAGACCGTTGTAAGTTTGGATGAAATATTTCTCACAGTTCTCAGTTTCTCTGTGGTCTGATTCCGTGGTTACCAACAAGGCACTGATTGTGATTCAGTTTTTTTAGGTTTCTTGATTGTAAGAAGGCACCATGGAACGTAGATATGGAGCATCTGGCCACTGGAAAGGGATAGGTCAAATTGGAAAACTGTATCAATATTTTCATTCTCCTATATAGGTAGAAAAGTTGTAGTTTGCATGTCAGCCACATGCATGGCTTCAGTAACTGCTTACTCCCTAATCTATGACCTCTGGCTAGATCTCTCTTCATAGATGCACCTCATTGTCTAATGCATCATCACTAAGTCACACCCACAACTTCAACTCAACCTGTGCAAAACTGAACTCAACAAAACTTTCCCTACCCATCTCCTTGAATACCTCTACTTCAGTGAATTACCCCATCTGGTTGCCCAAGCCAGAAGCATGAGAGGCATCACGGGCCCCCACTGCACCCTGCCTCACCTTTTGGAATTAACTACCAAGTGCTGCCCATCCCATCTCATCTCCTCAGACCTGCCCCTCTTCTTTACAGGGTCACAGCATTAGCTCTGGTCTCATTGTCCAGGACCACCCAGGATCAGATTCAGGCAGGTCTCTTGCCCCCTGCTGCCAGAATAATGCTGCTAAAATGTGAATCAGCCCATGTCAGTTTTATACTTGAAATTCTTCAGTAGCTTTCAGGATTCCAGACTTCTAGCTTAGTGCTAGGGCCCCCCTTGAGATGCCATCTCAGTTCCCTCCCCATCCCCCCCCTTCCCCCGCAAAAGACATCCTGCGTTACAGTCTTCCTTATAATTTCCCTGAAAGCATCATGCGGTTTTGCACCTAGGCTACATAATACAGATTGTTTCCTCTGCCTGATATAGTCTCATCTTCCGAGCAGGCCCCTCCCTTGCTGTGTTCACAGCAATGCTCTTTCTCCAGAAAGCCTTCTCCACAGCCTCCCTTTAACCCACCTTCCTCAATTTTGAGAACCCTGATTTTTTTCCTCCAGTAACATTAGGGGATTATCTATGGCATATCCCATGCCATAAGGTACTGCAGTGTTGGTTACCCATCTTACACCCAAGATCTCTTAGAGGGCAGGGATCTAACATGGTTAAATGAGTAAATACATGAGAACAGTAGCTCTCATCAAATGTTTGAAGGTCTTTTATTTATTCAACATATTAGTGATTTATCCTAAGACCCCGAGGAAGAGGTAAATACCAAGGAGCAAAAGTTACAGGGAGGCCAATTTTGGTTATTTTTAGAAATTTTTTGTTGCTAACAAATACAGCTCCCTTAAAATTAAATCAGCTGTTTATGAGACGGGGAGCTTCCTGTTACAGGAGAAGTTCAGGTAAAGGTTGGACTCCTTTGTGAGGCTGTTACTGGGGAGCTTCAAGCATCTGATGGGGACTGAACTTTGTGGTTGTCATTAGGCTGGTCACTAATGTTCTGCCTCTCCCACCACAGACACAGAGAACCACTTCCCACCCTCTTTGAAGTTAGGCACCAATGTGTGATTGGTTTTGGCCAAAGAAACAGGAGCAGAAGTGATGTGTGTCATTTCCAATCCGATTCCCACTACTTTAGTCATCGTGGAAGCAATGCCAAGGTGATGCCTCTGTTAGCCTGAGGCCCTGAGTGACCCCTGGGAGCAGAGCCCCTCTGCTGGCCTGCATTAGACGTGTAGAAGGAGTGAGAAATCAGCTTTGTTGTTTTAAGCCACTGAGATTTGGGGTTTATTTGTTCCCAGAGCATAACCTGCTCTCTTGACTGGTAATACTCCTATGGTCCCATCCAGGCCCATGAGTCTGTTGAGGGAAATAGAGGGGTTGAAGTGGTTCTGGGGAAGGCGATGGTATGTGAAGATCTCAGGGGAACATTGTTTAGAGGAAGGTAAAGACAGCTTGTAGGTTCTCACAGCTTGGTCTCGGCCCAGGCCCGTGGGCTTATAAGGAAACTTTGCTGTTTCAGAAAAGTTACGATAAATCTCTTTATGAACTTGAGACTGGTGGACCACATTCAGCAGGGCATCACATGCCAGACAAAGGCCACTGGCTAGAGATGGATGGAAGGTACAGCTTCTCACCTGGCCAAGTTGATTGGGAGGCTATGGGGCCAGTGAAGAGAGGGACTCTGCCTGGGGCTGAACTCCAAAGTGTGACTTGAGAACTAGTGTCAAGAGCCTGGGGGTGAGGACTCAGTTCTTGCCTTGGATGTTAACTGTGTGACTTTGGGCTGTGGCTTAGCCTGGCTGAGCCTTAGCTGCCTCATAAATAAAGGAGATTAGAAAAACTTCCCGTCTGCCTCACAGGACTTCTACGGTGATCAGGAGGTAATGTGCCTGGAAGTGCTTTGTAAATTGAAAATCACTAATCAGACATCAGAGACTGTCGCTCTTGTTCTTCCATTAATATTCTTAACCTCTGCTTGCTTTGCCTGCTTTTCCTTCTTTTATACACCTTAGGTGATATTCTTCAGATACAAGGCAAAGATTGTAGTGGTAAGCTCTTCCATTTAATAGTGCTTTCATGTATGCAGTCCTGCCCTGCGTACCCCATTACCAGTCTTGCAGTAGAAATTTCTCTCTTGGTTTATTAAAACCCAAACCTCACAAAACATACATATTTTTAAAAACATTTTTGATTGATGTTTACATTTTTAAAATGTATATTACATCCCTCCAAATCAGTACATCACGTTGAACAAAACGGCATGAAGAAGTCTTGAGTTCCAAATATAATTGGCAGAGCTCCAGAGTTCCGTGTTTTGGAAAGCACATGCGGTTTCAACACAGCCTTGCTGGCACCACGGGGCTGAATCACTAGTTATACAAAAACCACCATGTGTCAGCAACCTTATTAATTGTTTGGTGATAGGAGAGGGATGTTTTAAGCGTTTTCCATTCTAGCATGAGAGTATGTTACTCAAAAATAAGTGTTTTAGTTTGGCTTTAGGATAGTAAGTGGGCATTTTGGTTTCAGGTATACTGCTAAGTTTTCCATTTACAGTTATGAGAGTCTCTGTATTAGTGTTTTCTTGCAGAAAAGTCATAAGTAGATTACTGACTTTAAGCATGAGAAATAGGCATTATAATTTGATTTTGATCCTCCCCATTTGTGAAGTTGAAAATATGAGGCTCAGAGGAGTTCAGGATTTTTCCCAGAGTCCCACAGCTTCTTGTGAAGAATGAATCCTAGCTGACTGTGACACATCTGTGCTTCTACCTTGGCCCGCTGTCTCTCCAGTTCTTTCTGGGCTGGGCCTGTGTTCTTCTGGTGGGCTCTGGTGGACTCTGTCAGGGGCTGTGTCTCTGTACAGAGACAGCTCTGCAGAACCAACCTCAACCCCCTCCCCAGCCCTGGGACAGCTCAGGTGTCTAGGGAATGATCTCTCAAGTGACGTGAGCATGACATTCTGTGTCTTAGCTTGGGCTGCTGTAACAAATTCCCATAGACGGGGTGGCTTAAACAACAAACATTTGTCTCTCACAGTTCTAGAGGCTGGAAATCCAAGGTCATGGTACCAGCTTGGTTGGGTTCTTGATGAGGGCTCTCTTCCTGGTTTGCAGTTGTGTTTTCAAATGAGGAAAGAAAAAGGTCTAGTCTCTTCTTATAAGCACACTAGTCCCATCATGGGGACGCCACCTTCATGACCTCATCTATGCTGATACCTCCCATAGGCCCCACTTCCTAATACCGTCGTACTGAAAGTTAGGGTTTCAACATATGAATGTTGCGAGGACACAAACATACAGACCATCACATCCTGGGACAGGTTTTTATCTCAGCAGATACCAGCTAAATTCTCTTTAGTAGCATTTTCTCTGGCCTTCACCCTGTATTTAACTCTGAGTCCTCAGATTGATTAGCCATTGGGAGATAGTAGAAATTGCTCAAAAATCACAATAGCCAGAACAGTGAAATATTGTATTTTAGATTGTTTGATTATGGGAAAAAACCCAATCAACTAAACAAACAAAAAGAGGGTTGTTGGAAAGATAACGTGATAGCTACAGAGCCCGTGGGTTGGAAGTGCAGCCAAGGCTCTCGAAGGATCCAAAGCAGGACCAGTCGGTGAGGCAGCAGCTGCCATCTCTGTTCCTTTGTGGTCACAGTCTCTTACTTCTGTGTTCCTCTGGGGAAGTGCTTCTTTTATCCCTCTTTTTGCTACCACCTTTCTCTGATCCGTTTGAACTCAGGTTAAGGATGGCCCCTCTAGCCCTAGCTCTAAAAGTTCCTAACAGAGAGTAGTAATAGCATTTGTGCACCAAATCCAAATTCTTGGGAGGCAGAAGCTACCTGATGTTACTTGAGTCATATGGTCACCCTGATTTGATCAGTTATCACAGTAGAAGGGGTTATGGATATACATGACTGCAAAGGTCCACCCCTGCCAGGAGGATGGGATGGACACACAGGACCCAGAGATTTGGCCGAATAAACAGTCCTGCAAAACAATTACAAACATGTTTCAGATTCACCCTTTGATTCTAAGGGGAAATGGGGAAGTAGAAAAAGGAAAGAAAGGGAAAAAAAAGACAGATATGGCCTTTAATCATATGTATGTGTACGAAGATGTGTGTGTGTGTATATACACACATACATACATACGTGCACATCTCTCTCTAGACCTTTGGGATTGCGTTCTTTAATGAAGTAAATCCTTCTCTCCACCCCCTTTCTTTATATCAGTTTTATTGCCTTAGGTAGAGGCCTCCTTCAGGGCTGAGGTCAGCAGGGTATATTTCAGTTTCTCGGAGTGCTGGTGACCCAGCTGAAGGGACGACACAGAATCAAGGTAAAGTAGGGTACGGGGTAAGGTCTGAAAGACAGCATCTTGTCTTGTTCACCGCAGTGCTTTCTTCGTCCCCAGTACCAGAACTGGGCTTGGCAGATAATGGGCCCTCAATAATCTTTAATGAGTGAATGAATGGGGCCTAAACCATTCATCACAATATAGATAACCAGAGCTAAAATTAGAACACCAGGCGGGAGAGACCAAAGAGTGACAAGAAGGTAATCCAGGAACAGGCCTAGCAGTCACCCAAAACTGCCTATTTCCTCTCTCTGACACATTTGAGGGTAAAGTGAGGGAGGAGTGAGGACAGATTACATTTAAAGGCACACGGGCAGGGCAGAAACAATGATGACATCCTTAATCTTATCTTAAAGTTGCTTTTATACTTGTTCATCTCCTTTCATTTGCAAGCTTCTTGAAGGCCAGAATGGTGTCTGATTCATTAATCTCTCCTTCTAGCTCCTAATAATAATATACACACAGCTCACATTCAGTAAATATTGGTTGAATGAATTAATAAATTAAAATTTTGGGAAACCAAGAAAAAAATCTCAGTTGATTTGATTTAGCTTTTTTTTTTTTTTTTTTTTTTGCGGTACGCGGGCCTCTCACTGTTGTGGCCTCTCTCGTTGCGGAGCACAGGCTCCGGACGCGCAGGCTCAGCGGCCATGGCTCACGGGCCCAGCCGCTCCGCGGCATGTGGGATCTTCCCGGACAGGAGCACGAACCCGTGTCCCCTGCATCGGCAGGCGGACTCTCAACCACTGCGCCACCAGGGAAGCCCTGATTTAGCATTTTTAGTGCAGAAAGTGAACTTCAATAAATTTTTTTGTCCTCAAGAATTCAAAAACTTGTCAACAATGTAAGAATGTTGGGGGATAATTGTTTAGCTTTTGTCTTCTTGTAAAAAAATATATATATATATCATCTGTAGACAGAGGACTTTTTCTTAAAAGTTTGATATACAACTGATTTCAACACTTCATGTTGAATGAGAGCATCCTCCTAGCTTAATTTCCACTCGTGATATTACTGTATATTTTGTGTACTGTATATTCAGTCAAATAATATGAGACTATCTAAATGATATAATTTCTATACAAGTTTTGGTTGTAGCCATTACACAAAATAAGCTGCATCTAATATTAGCTGGAGCAGTTTATTTTTTATATTGAATTTGTATCCTATAAACTTGCTAAACTCATTTAGTAGTTCTAGTAGCTTTTTTGTAGCTTCCTTAATATTTTCTATATATGGTCATGTCATCTGTGAATAAAGACAATTTTATTTAACTGTCTTCCAGAAAAAGGCAAACACTCTTTAGAGGAATGAAACAAATCTAGCACTCAGTAACATAAACTTACCAATGTTCAGCACCTAATTAAAAGTTATTAGATATTCAAAGAAATAGGGAAATGGACACATAACCAGTAGAAGAATCAGTCAATATAAACAGACCCAGAAATAACAGAGATGATTCAATAAGCAGACAAGGACTTCAGCTATTCTATATCCTCAAGGATTTTAAGGAAAACCTTTACATAATGAGGAGAAACATGGAAGATATAAAAAACCAAAAAGAACCAAATGAAACTTCTAGAGATGAAAAATACATATTTAGAAAAAATACTGTATGGGATTAATACTGCATGTCCCTCCAGGACCTTAGCAAGTCCACCTTCTGTCCCTTGAATTCCCTCTGCCTCTTCTGAACCCTAACAGGGTCAGGCATAACTCCCTCCCTGCTGGGATCCAGGAGGCAAGGACTGAGGGAGGTTGGGCTGCTGTCAGCCCCACCATCTGCAGTGTTTTGTGATCGGCTCTCATTCTACAATATTCGGGGCTACATCCCACTGTGTATTTGTGAGAGGAGGGTGCGGAGGCGGCTTAGGTGATTATGTCTGTAACTTGCTTTGATTTGACCCTTTTTCTTGATACTGTTCATTTACATCAGTTTCCAGTGTTATTAAGCAGCTGTTTCATGGCCCTCAGTCACTTCTCCTCTAGAAGATAGATGGTAGGTTCACAGACAGAAGCCTTGGGAGGACTCCTGGTCTTTGGTTGGGGGTTGCTCAAATCCTCTTCCCCTACACATTTTTATGTAAAACATAACCATTTGGCCTCTGCTCCTAGAACTAGGGCAATCAGAATCTTGATTATAGACACAATTGTTGAAAATTACCTTGGAATATCCCACTGTTATACGTATATATAGAGGAGGAGAGAATTAGCCCATAAAATCTATTTCCCAATTTTCAAAAAAGTTCTTCCAGCATTTCCGTAAAGAGCTTGTGTGACTAATAGGCTATAAATAAATATAACTTTGATGCATTATGCAACATGTAGTCTGACTGGAACTGAGACAAATGAGGCAAATAGAAGCTCTATTCAGAATCATCAGAGTCTTTAATGATAAAGTTCAGGGAAAGCATATGTGATTTTTTTTCCCAAGCCTGAGCACATGTAAAAGAAGTACTTTTGGATAACCCTTGTATGCAGTCGTTAAAGTTCAAGTATTTTTATTTCTCCTTTTTGTAAGACATGAGAAAAATTACAAATTTATAAAAAACATCTAGGAAAATTGGTAAGCATTCCCCAAAATATATTAATGGGAGAGGGTTCCCCTTGAGTTACCCATATCTGTCTTGTTGCTTTTTTCACTATTGTTTTAATTTAGTTTTAATAGGTAGAAAATTCGCATGGTTCAAAAATCATATATAATTGTATATGTGTGTTTGTGTGTGTGTGTGTATACATGCGTGTACAGTAAAGTGACTCTCTCCCAACCTCTGTTTCCCATCTGCTCAGATCCGTACCACCAATGGCATCACTGTTATTAATTGCTTGTTTAGCCATCAGGCACATCTTTCTTCAGATTCAAGCTGTTACCAACATATATTCTTATTTTCCCACCTTTTTTTACCCAAAAGGTAACATACCGTTACACCACTGTGTACCAGTAGCCTGCCGTGGTGGAAGTGTCCCATATAGGCTTAAGAGAAATGTCAGCAATTGTTTCATCAGCAACTTAGACCAATAAAAGAGTTTTGGAAGAAGGAGTGTTGACTTACATTGCTTAGAATTATTGGTACATGGTTATTTTTTTACAAAAAGACTAGTTTTTAGCCTGTTTTAAAAATTGCTTTAAAATATCTACAGACAATGAAGCTTGGATTGCCTGTATCAGTGGCACAGTGCTACCCCCACTCTGGTCTTAGTACATCTGTTTTCCCGATATTCTGCAGACCCTTCCATATTAGTGGAGAGAGAACTCTATTTTTATAGCTGCAAAATAGTCTATTGTGTGGAAGAGCAACAATTTATTTACCTAGTCCATCGAGGAGAGTTGATGGTCTTTTAGGGTTGCTGACAATCTTTTATTTTTACAAAGTGTGCTGCAGTGAACAACTCATACTTGATATAATTTTGCATACATGCAAAGTATCTGTAGGATAAATTCCCAGTTATGGAAAGCTGAGACAAAGGGTCTATGTATCTGCAATTTTGATAGAAATTGGTAAATTTCTCTCTATAGGAGAGAGTAAATTTACCCTCTCGCTGACAAGGTGCAAGCCTGCCTATTTCCCCACGGCCAGCTGAGAGAGCGTGTTAGCAGAATTGCTCTATATTTGCTAACCTGATATGTGAAGAAAGATTTATCTCAGGGAATTTTTAATTTAGATTTTTATTGTGATTGAGTTTGGACATCATTTCATTTCTTAAAGTGGCATTTTATTTATATTCCTCTTCCTGTGAACTCTCTGTGAGTGTGCTTTGCTGATTTTTCTAATGGCTGATTCTTTTCTTATCCATCTCTAGGAGTTCTTTACATATTAGAGAGATGAGCCCTTTGTGATTTGTGTTGCACCTATTTATCCAGTTTATCATTTGTATTTTAACCTTGCTTCTGGTATTTTTGATCAGGCAGAAGCTTTTGTTTGGGGAGGGTTCAGTGTGTGTGCAGAACTGCAGTTACCAATATTCTCATTATGACTTCTAGACCTTGAATCCTGCCTTTCTCCTGTGAACTCAGGATACCTCAAGGTAACCGAGTAGTTGCCAAGGGGAGATTTTTCTTTATGGGAGTATCAGTACTTCACCTAATAACTAGAAAAGGAGTGCCGGGATCAGAATATCACCTTCTGCAAAAGCCCTAGTGGGTTAATGAATCTGGACACTGATAACCAGCCGCTACTAACACCACAAGTAGGGAGAGAAGCAGGCGTTAGTGCCTCCTAGTAGAAATGACAAGATCGCTGCTGAAGGGATCTTGGCAAAAGAGTGAATCTGAATCTGATCAAGGCTATAGATCTAACTCTCAGTTCACAAAAAATACAGATGAGAGTAATGGATGAACAAAAAACATTTCTTCTCCATGGAAAATTGGTACTTGGCTTAGCTCTATTTTGAAAATTGGTACTTGGCTTAGCTCTATTTTCTTGAAAACGAGCTTCTCTTCCACAAGTGAGAGGCCAGAGCTTAAGCTAACTCCATCCTGGAAAGATCAGATTAGCCAATTGTTGGGTTATCAAAACATTTTATTTCTTCCTGGTTAATTACAAACGCAGGCCCTGTGACTCCATGGGGGAAAGCAATATCCATTTCCAGGGACTCATGGGAAAAATTGTCTGATGGAATTGCATGGGCCCTGTAAGCTCAAGTCTTTTTCTGAAACCCTTTCCCTCCGTGCCCATATTAAACTGATAGCTCTTCAAAATAGCTCGTTACAGAGCAATTGCTACTCCCCAGCCAACTAAATGCCCAATTAGTCTTTAATAAAAACAGCAACTTGTACAGCGCCCAGCAGAGAAAGGTATTTAACAAATCCTTTATTGCCCAATTCATTTAACTTGGGTGACCTACATAATATTTATACCATTTTTTTCTAAAATAAATACTACCGATGAGTTGACTATAATGGAATTATCTTGACTAACTCCTTTGTTACAAAGGAAACTAATCCACACCTGGGAAGGGATATGCATTATTCCTTTTGTCCTCACATTATCCCTGTCAAGAACAGGAGAACTGGTCATCATTATCATTTTAACATAGACTCAATTTAGGGCACAGTTCCCTTCTTTTTTTATTTTTTATTTATTTTTTTATTTTTTTTTGCGGTACGCGGGCCTCTCACTGTTGTGGCCTCTCCCGTTGCGGACGCACAGGCTCAGCGGCCATGGCTCATGGGCCCAGCCGCTCTGCGGCATGTGGGATCTTCCCGGACCGGGGCACGAACCTGTGTCCGCTGCATTGGCAAGCAGACTCTCAACCACTGCGCCACCAGGGAAGCCCCACAGTTTCCCTTCTTGGTCCCAACTTCTAATTGCCTTCTCTCAGAGGTGTGCTGGAGTGCAGGCAGGCAGGGATAACGGTCCTTACTTGAGCATCAGCACAGGAAACACCTGAATGGTAAACTCCACAGCAACACGTGTACATGACAGTAACACTATGGTATTGGGCTTCTTAAAATAGAGTTATAACCAAGAGGGTTTCTTTTTTTTTTTTTTAACATCTTTATTGGAGTATAATTGCTTTACAATGGTGTGTTAGTTTCTGCTTTATAACAAAGTGAATCAGTTATACATATACATATGTTCCCATATCTCTTCCCTCTTGCGTCTCCCTCCCTCCCACCCTCCCTATCCCACCCCTCCAGGCGGTCACAAAGCACGGAGCTGATCTCCCTGTGCTATGGGGCTGCTTCCCAATAGCTATCTATTTTACGTTTGGTAGTGTATATACGTCCATGCCACTCTCTCACTTTGTCACAGCTTACCCTTCCCCCCCCCATATCAAGAGGGTTTCTTTTTAAGTGAAATATCAAAATGCATATTCTTTTGGATTTACTAGATTCCTTAAATCAGCATTTCAACAATTTTGAGCTTAGTTTTGACCACCAATTCCTCTTGCCAGGGAGCTGGCAGTAGCTCTTTCTCAGGAGGATCCTGATATAGTGTCCATGTTCTACTTCTCTATCATTATGTATTAATATGTTGTCCTTTAAAAATTTATGTTGCAGAGGACTCAGAAGATTCCCTCCTCAAGGTATCCAGTGTACAACTCGTAGGTTAAGAGAGATTTGCTATGCTTGCTACAAATTCTAATGAGGGCATTTTTTTTTCCCCTGCACATGGTGATAAACATGCTGTTTTCCTCTCACTTTTACTGTCTGCCTTGAGTTTGTGCACAGAGCTCTCGGCTGTGCTGCTCACCCCCACGTGCTGCCTTTGTGTGCGTTTGCAGCAGAATATTCTCTGCCATCTTTATTGTTCATTCTGAGCTGACCTGCATGGGGGCAAGTGCTCATTTGTTTTTTGAGACACAACATGGAAAGGACGTGGAATCTGGGATTGAAAGACCAGGGTTCAAAACTCAGTTCTGTTGCTTACCAGACACATGACTGAACAATTAATGTTTACGGTCCCCACTTCCCAAATCTCTTCAACAGGAATATTACCAACCTTGTAGAATTTTGTGACGATTAAGTGAGATAATACGTAATAGTTCAAATACATAGTCCATGCTTAACACTCTATTTCATTGATTATAAAACACACCATTATGTGTTGATAATATTTTCTGGGAGCAGGATTTAACATTAGAAGTGTATGTACCAGAAGATCCTGTGCATCAAAAGAAAGCCGGTGATTTGGAAAAGTGGACAATGGCAAAAAACGGGAGTGTACAGTAAGGAAAAGCTTTACATAGTTGTGCCTGGCCCAGGAGATAGAAGGTAGCCTGAAATTTACAATGTTTTTGAACCATGTTTTGGTTTCCTGTGATTCCTGGCTATATTATATAGGACTATTTTGACTACGAGTAAAAGAAAAAAAAAAACCCAAGAGATTTCGAGGATAAGTCATGAAGTCCAAGGTGAAACCAGATGGCCTAAGACTGCTAACCTGTCCTAGGACATCTGCATGGGTGGCTTCCTACAATCTCTTCTCCAGACATCGGGACGAATGTGCTCTGTGCTTCTTCCCTCCTGCATTAGCTGCTTCTTATTCACACATAGGGGAGGTGGGACAAAGGGCGCTGAGATCTGGGTGTGGGCCTAGGGGAAAGGGAACACGGTAGCCCATTGTTCTGCTTTGATTCAAGACCTAGGTCTGTCTCTAATCTAGACAAGGAAATTCCGTAGCCACAAAGGGACAACATGGGCTTGGAGACAGCCCACTGATTATAAAATTTAAGGACTCAGGAGTCTGTATCCTGATCTTTTCCAGTGCCTTTCTGTTTGCGACATCTGGTGTACTTGCATGAAGGAAAAGACAGATGGAGTGAATAAAAAAGAATCCAATTAGGAATTTCAGTGGTTGAAAGGGACAAAGAAAATCTTGTAATTCAGAGGCATCTAGAAGACCTGACATAAATAAGTGCTGTCCCTTAGTTACACTTAGAAGACACTCTGCCCCTGCTGTCTCTCGTAGATCCTCCTTTTCCATCACTCTAGCAATACTTCTTTTATTTTAATTCTTTAAACATTCAAGGAAGTTTCAGGTTGTCTAAAAGAGATTCTAGGCATAACTTCTTTTCCATCCTTGGTAGAACAAATGATCTCAGGTGTTTGCTGAGAGAACATTTGAGCTGAACATCCATCAGACTGTTTATATCCATCAAAAATGCATCAAACTCTTTCCACATTCATCAAACCATTTCCCATGAGGCAGCCTGTGGCTTCCCTCACCAGGGGGACCTCAGTCAAGAAAATGGAAGAGGGATGAGCATGAAGGCCAGGGGCTGTTCAGTCTTGCCTCAAGATGGCAGTTCTAGAAGAAGTAGCAGCTTCTTACCTCACAAGAAAAGGTATCTAGTGGGGCTGCATTCAGGAGGGACAGAAACAGGTGGGTATAGTAAATAGAACAGACCAGAATACATGGGCTTAGGCCTGGGCAAATGGTTTGACATCTTAAAGGTCAGCATGACACCAGGATAAGGTCTTTGCCATTTTAAGGCTAAGCTCAACTAACTGTATCCTGAAGCCAGGGGACTCCCCATGGGCATGAGATTCTTTGGGCAGAAATAAAATGATTTCTCTACCTTTTGCTCTAAGCTCTGAGCTCCCAGCTTGCTCACCAAATTGCTGCATTTTGTGTTTGCTGATGCAGAAGAATAGCACTTCCTTATAGCATACCACCAGATGGTAATTGGATTCTAATAATAGAACAAAATACAGAGAATTCCCAGTGCTTGGCTAGGTTTTAACTGATGTGACAGCAGAGAGCCAGCCCCTCCACTGTGTGCACATGTGGGGAATTAGCTGTGAAGACTCTGGCCTGTTAAACTGTCTTAGAAACCCTGGGTCGGGGGGGGAGTCACTGGTTGGGGTGGCCCTAGGGGGCTTTCTCTTGCTGGGTTGTCTCTAGACGATTGTCTGCTCCTTGTATTTTCAGAAATCCCCATGTGAGTTTGGGCTTCTGCATTTGAAGCCAGCTCTTTTCTCTTCTCTGCAGTCTCAGTAGGGGGAAGTTTTCTGGAACCAGTGATTCAACCTCAGGAAAGAATCCAATTTCTCTCTTCACCACCACCCTCAGACCACGTCCTAAGGTTGTGGTCTCCCAGGAAGCCCCCCTGCCACAAAACATAAAATACCTTGGATGGAATTGGTTTTTGCCCAGGGTCTTGACTTGAATTTCTGGAAAAATGGGAATTGTGTAATTTGGATAGGGGGATAAGTGACCTGTAGCACATCTCTATTTATTTATTTATTTATAAAATTATTTATGTATTTAATTATTTTTGGCTGCATTGGGTCTTCGTTGCTGCGCACAGGCTTTCTCTAGTTGTGGTGAGCGGGGGTTACTCTTTGTCACGGTGCACGGGCTTCTCATTGTAGTGGCTTCTCTTGTTGCAGAGCACAGGCTCTAGGCACGCGGCCTTCAGTAGTTGTGGCACGCGGGCTCAGTAGTTGTGGCACGCGGGCTCAGTAGTTGTGGCTCGCAGGCTCTAGAGCACAGGCTCAGTAGTTGTGGCTTGCGGGCTTAGGTGCTCCGTGGCATGTAGGATCTTCCCGGACCAGGGCTTGAACCCGCGTCCCCTTCATCGGTGGGTGGATGCTTAACCATTGCACCACCAGGGAAGCCCACATGTCAATTTATCTATGCTACCTAGACCCCAGCCTGGGTCAAAAGGTGAGTCCTAGACATCTGTAGAAGGACTGCAATTAGTATGAAGCCTGGCTACCTAGAGGACATGTTTTTCAGGGAAGCTGCTCAGCATGAGTAAGTCTTGAGAAACTTGGACTCCCCTGAAAAAAGAGGGCCAGCTGGCCAATGCTGTCTCTGTTTTCCAGACATCATTTCTGAAAATGTGCCCATGATGGCAATCCACTAGTTTAGGGCCCACCTACTAAAGACCTAGGACTACAAACGGACCTAAGGTTATCACTGATTTCTTGATTAATCTAATAATATTAAGCACTAGTATTTGCTCACAGTACTATAGAAGCTCCCCCTGCCATGACCCCTCCCCCCCAAATCAGGGCATGAGGTCTCTGACCTTAAGGAACCTACAACCTGAATCATAGACTGAGCCTCAGAAAACACATAGACCACACTTCTCTTTTGGTAGTTGAGGAAAATAAGGATCAGATAAGGAAAGTGACTGGTTCAGTCATGAAAGTAAGTGGTAAAAGAGCCAGGATTGGCATTTAACTTACAGCTCATATTCGTAATTATAACCACAATGCAAATCTAAACTGTGTGTGCACGCTGGAATAAACTGGAAAAGGAAGGGGGATGCGAGAGCAGGGGGAAGGCCAGAACTCAAATGTCTTCATGTCTGACCTCTGTGGCTAGCCTTGGGAGGGACTGTGGACAGCCTAGCAGATGGTTTGGAGAGTCTGAATGCAAACACTTTACAACCTCTCTGCTGTGTAGGCTCAGAGGGATCACTTTAAGCTGAGCAATGAGGGAAGGGTCCTAGAGGTAGGAACATTTGAACTAAACTTCAAAAGTTGGCTATAATTCAGGTGAGGAGCAATAGTAGGCCCAGCAGGCCCAGCCCGGGTCAAAAGGTGAGTCCTAGACATTTGTAGAAGGACTGCAATTAGTATGAAGCCTGGCGCCCTTTTAAATGTGGCTAGGGTGAGAGCTAAATGTCTTACTCAAGAAAACCGTTAAAAGTGCTTAAAAGCATCAGGCATTAAACATCAGTATCAAGAACGAGAAAGTTAATTGTCTGAGGCAGTTGTAGGAAGGACTCAAAAATGTTGCTGTTGATAAAGTTAACTTTTGCCCTGAATCCGGGTGTTTACATGTATGCAACTGTATTCTGGGATCCATTTCTACAGGAGACTGAGAAAGTTTAAAGATTGATATTATAATAATAGAATTCCTGTGTTGATTTTGGAGACTGAATATGGGCTGAAAGGAAATATCTGGTGAAGAGCAGAGGTTAGCACTCATGGAGCTAGGTGTTCTTTGGGGGCTTGTGTTAGTGAATAAATTACTTCGGAAATTACATATACAGATGTTTCCTGCCTAATATGACCTAATGTGAGATGTTGGCTGCCTCCCTTGAACCAGCCCCAAAGATGTCACATAAACAAGTTTGATGCATCTAATAACATGGCAATGAATGAATGAATGGATGAATGAATAAAAGATCCTGGGAGGCGGAATGTGATGGGGTGGCAGGGAGAGATGAAATATGGGGGGAGAGAGTGTGAAGAGGGAGAGAGGATCTGGTGTCACAATGGAAACAGAAGTTTTCTAGTTGTATCCTGGGGTATCTTGCAGTGCTGGGGCAGAAAATTGCTTGCCAGGCTGAAAAAGAGGCTTGCTGGCCCCGCACCAGCTAGGAACATCAGGGTGACATCAGGGAAGTACCAGAGCCCACCTGAGTGGAGAGCAGATAATAATTGGGGCAGTGGAGGGCCAGGAAAGTTCCTTTCCCAGACCTCCCCACCTCATAGTATGAATTAAGAGCATGGGTTCTAAAGCCGAACAGTCTAGATTTTAATCTTGGTTCTACCATTTACTGCTCTATGACTTTCAGGAAGTTACCTGCTTTCTCTCTGTCTTTGTTTTCTCATCTCTAAAATGGGCATAATAATACTACCTAACTCTTAGGGTGGTTTAAAGGATGAAATACATGTAAAAAGACTTAAACCTGGACTGGTACGTAGCAAATACTCAAGAAATGTTAGCTTTTTAATTTTTTTAAAAAAAACTGGAGGAACTTCCCTTGAGAGGCAATGCCACTTTTTTGGGAGTTGGGGAGTAAATAGGAAATGGTGGAGCCCAGAAGTATGTTTTTCACACAATGCCTATTTCCTAAGCTCACCAGAAAAGGCACAGGCAAGGACCTGAGCTTTCACCCCTTATTCTAGATACCCGCTATCAGCCAAGGCAATTGAAGCTCCCAGGGCAATATTAGTCACAGGGAAAAGGTGACAATAAATTTATACTCTCAAAGAAAAGCTACAAAAGGAAAACATATAGCAAAGGATGTAGAATTAATAAACCAAGCAGAATCAGATTTAAAATAAGCATAGGAAATACCCTCAATAGGATAAGGGAGGATTTTGGAAAACATGAACCAGAAACAAAGAAAAACTGACTGAAGATGCTAAGAGCGAAAAATATAATTGTTGAAATAAGGAACTCCGTGGATTATTTGGATAACAGAATGGTTATAGCTATAAGAATGAACAAATGAAATGAAAGCACAGGTCAAGAACTCTCCTGGAAGGTTTTAAGAAAGATTAAAACAGTTGAAACTATAAAAGTGAAAGGAGAGATGGAGGATAAAAAGAGCAAAAATAGCAGCTAACATCGGTATGTTAGAAATCTCAGGAGAGAGAAAGATAAGTATAGGAGAGAAAAACAATTAAGAATTTTCCAGAATTAGAGGAGGATATGATAGATTTTGCAGTGATGGTCCCCAGGTTGTTTCAACTCCTTATATTCATGACCTGTGGTAGTCCCCTCCACAATGACTCTAGCCTTGGCCAAGTGACTTGTTTCAGCCAATGGGGTAAGAGAAAAATGGATACAAGCAGAGAATTTAAAACTGCTGCATACTGGGACTTGCCATCTTTTGTTGCTTTTAGATGCCTGAGCTACCACATTAACAAGTCCAGGATAGCCAGATGGATAAGGAAAGACTTATGGCCCAGTTGACCTATTCTTCCAGTTGACATCCAGCTAACACCCAGAAGCAGAACTATTTAGCTGATTAGCAGCTCGCCACAGAAGAAACACCAGCAGAACCCAGCCCAGATTGCCAACTTATAGAATATAAGTTGGTAAAAATTTATGCTTTAAGCCACTAAGTTTTGGTGTGTTTATTACACAGAAATAGAAAGCTGATACAGAGTATGTTAATAGATCAGGCTGAGAAGGCTCAAAGTGGATTAGACAGGACAGATTTAAACACACACACACACACACACCCTTATAACAAAAACATAAAAGGCAAAGGGAAAATTCTAAAATATTTTGGAAAGGAAAAAGCAGATCATCTTCAAAGGAAAAGGAATCAGTTTAACATCAGAATTCTCAACAATTCTGATATAACAAAACTGATAAGATTTTTAAAGTATAAAAAAAAGACCTTCAGGGACTTCCCTGGTGGTCCAGTGGTTAAGACTGCCCCCCCCCCCACCGCTTCCAGTGCAGGGTGTGTGAGTTCAATCCCTGGTCAGGGAGCTAAGATCCCACATTTTTTGCGGCCAAAATATAAAACAGAAGCAATATTGTTAACAAATTGAATAAAGACTTTAAAAATGGTCCACATCAAAAAAACTCTTAAAAAAAATAAAAAAGAGAGCTTCAAATCCAGAATTTTATATCTAACTAATCATCTAAATATGAGGGTAAAATAAAGATATTCTCAGACATACCAGGCCCCAGAAGATTTACCATACAAAAACTACTTGAGAAAATAATTAAAAGAATTTCAGCTAGAAGAGAAATTAAAATCAAAGGCTATGGTTGTGAGGATGAGAAAATAAAACAGTAAATTTAAGTTTGTTCTGAATAAGCACTGAAGAAAGGAAGGAAGAATGGGAGGTAGGGAGGGAGGGAGGAGTGGGCATATTCTTAATAATCCAAAAGTAAAATTTTGGATGATAGTAACAGGAAAAGATTGAACGCATCATGGTTAAGCAGTAGGACTCTA
The DNA here is from genome assembly GCF_005190385.1 of Monodon monoceros. Taxonomy (NCBI): domain Eukaryota; kingdom Metazoa; phylum Chordata; class Mammalia; order Artiodactyla; family Monodontidae; genus Monodon; species Monodon monoceros. The sequence continues at coordinate 101,519,312 of NW_021703778.1, forward strand.
GAGCCACATGCTCTGGGTCTAAATCCTGCCTTGGCCATTCTAGCTGTGTGACTTTAGATGAGTTACTTAGCCTCTCTGGGACTCAGTTGCCTCACTTGTAAAATGGGATTGGTAAAACAGAACCCATATCGTAGGATTATCTTGATAATTAAAAGAGCATCGTTTAAAAATCCTTGGATTCATACCAGGTTTATAGTAATCTTTCAGTAAATGTTTGATGTTAATATGAGGAGGGGACTAGAGAAAGATGGGAAGTAGACACTTAAAATAAATGATCCAAATGAACCATATTAATTTAGATAGAAAAAAAAGCACTTTGAAGAAAATGACTTGAGTGATATGAGGTTTATGGATGCAAAATACCAGGGACAGAGCCCCACTCCCTTAAAGCATTCCAGGGAGGCCCAGGTTCTCAGTGAAGAATGGTTCATGCTTTCCATGCAAGTACAGCCCCAGAAAGAGGACCCAGATGTGTAAAGATTCCTGAACCTGTGTGTGGTACAGTCGCAGCAGAGCCTCTCATTTCCAAGGAGATATGTGAGCTGGAAAGATGACGTTCAGCAGTGACCCAGGGAGCAATAGCCGGAGGGGCCTTTCTGAATAGCTTGCTCTGCAGATGAACTTCAGGACTTTCACACGTCCCTGGGGTGGGGGAGGGCAGGAGGAGAGGGAACCTAGCAGTTGAATTTCCCACCAGTTTAGAGGAATGGGGACCTCAGAGTCAGCTTCATTAAAGAAAGTGTCACATTTCTTGCACATTCTAGTTTGTGCAGTAGGATTCAGATGTCTACTACAAAAGCAATTCTTTAACTTCCTTGTTTATTCTACATTTCTTCCTCTTCCTTCAATCCAACCCTATAATAGTCATATTTGAAGTCATCTCTAGGAAGGAATACCTACTATTTTGACTGGATTCAGGAAATGGTGTTAATTACTAAAAATATCTCGTGACGACAGCTGTACTTTTTAGTCACATCAATGTCCGCGTGGGCTCTTGCTCAGCTAATATAATAAGGCTCAAAACAGTGTCTCTTTAGAGTGAAGAGATCTTTCTGAACCCTAACCTGAAAGTCAGGTAAGAATATATTTTGGATCTCAATTCAGTAGGAAAGGTGACAGTGATCAGAATTCAAGACCCTCTTGCAGAGCTCCTTGAAGAGGTGACATCACCACCACCACCACCACCATCATTCCCCTGGCCTCACCTCTGATTCAAAAACCAGTTCTTATTTTTAAACAATGCCTATTGGCACCAAACATTTCCCTCCTGTGTTCCTAATTTCACCAGTAACTTTAGATCTCTGATCACTCCAACTCCAACAGTGGTTTTTTTAGAGCTTAGCTCAGTGAGAATGGCCACACTGTTTGGGATAATGCTCACTCACTCAAATCTTCCGTTGTACTATCAAAATGTATTATCATGGAAAAACGTTACCCAACTGGCCAATTTCATAAGGATATTGTAGCTCCAAAAGTCTATGGCTCTGCATATTATATTGTGTGATTTTTTTGGGCAAATTAGCCTCTCCAAGCCTTGGTTTCTTTATCTGTAAAGTGGAGGAAGTAACCAGATTGATCTGATAAGATTATAATGAGGCTAAAATGAGATAATACATGTAGAGCACTTAGCATAGTGACTGGCTCATGGTATTTTATAGTAAGTGCTTAACAAATTTTTGTTACACATGGCCTTGGTGGAAAGGGAGAGGTTTGTATCAGTCAGGGTCCAACAGGGAAAACAAAAGCCATGCTATGTAGTCTGGGAATTACAGTTCTTAATATAGGGAATTCGGGGCTCATACAGTCACTGGAATTGCTGGGGGAGCCAAGGGTCAGGGAAACCATCCCCTAAATCTCAGACTGAAGCATTTAATGGTGGGGGGCTTCTCATGAGCTCACCAGAAATCATGGCAATTCTCAACAGCTTCTGGGGCGTCCCCACCAGTGACTTCAATCTAAGTCACGCTGGAAGTACAAACATCAAGAGCTTGCTGGGAAGCTGCTGAGAATCCCAGGTTGCCACTGCCGACAGAGAGCAAGGCCTCGCCTTCTCTCCCACCTGTGTTTTCAGGTGAGAGCCTCTCAGAGGTAGACTCCAGCCAGGAGCCAGAGGGAAGGGGATTCTGGGGTATGTAGTTCCAATGCTTTGTTTGCATCCACACTAAAGCATTAATAAGACTTTTTCTCAAGTAGCCAACTGAACTGGTTTCTCTTCTTATATATCCACTCAGTATAGAGCAGTGAAAGAGTCCGGAAACAAAAGTTCCAAAATAACTGAGATTTTACCGTAATCTGCCTAGACTTTTTTTTTTTTTTTCCAGAAAGAACTCTTCTCGTGACCTAGGGATGTATTTCTTACTAAAATAATGATGGCTTGTATTTGTGCATCAGCTTTCAGGTACCTCGCTGTGTTGTTGTGAAGGTAAAAATGAAGACAATAATCATGGAAGTTCTTCATATATATATATTTTTTTATTGAAGCAGAGTTGATTTACAGTTTTGTCTTAGTTTCTGGTGCACAGCAGAGTGATTCAGTTTTATCTTCTTTATCCATTCATCCCTAGATGGACATTTAGGTTGCTTCCATGTTTTGGCTATTGTAAATAGTGCTGCTATGAACATTGAGGTGGATGTATCTTTTCGAATTAGAGTTTTCTCCAGATACATGCCCAGGAGTGGAATTGCCAGATCATATGGTAACTCTATTTTTAGGTTTCTAAGGAACCTCCATACTGTTTTCCATAGTGGCTGCACCAACTTACATTCCCATTAACAGTGTAGAAGGGTTTCCTTTTCTTCACACCCTCACCAGCACTTGATATGTGTAGACGTTTTAATGATGGCTGAAGAGGTCTGTTTGATTGTTCTTTCAGGGGAATTCTCTTGATCTTTTAATTGGGAGTGGTTCCTCTGCTTCTTCAATTTACTTCTCTTGCTCTATGAGTTTGTAGATTTTTTGTCATTTGTAGACTTTTTTTTTTTTTTTACATCTTTACTGGAGTAAAATTGCTTTACAATGGTGTGTTAGTTTCTGCTTTATGACAAAGTGAATCAGTTATACATATGTTCCCATATCTCTTCCCTCTTGCGTCTCCCTCCCTCCCACACTCCCTATCCCATCCCCCCATCCCACCCCTCTAGGTGGTCACAAAGCACCGAGCTGATCTCCCTGTGCTATGCGGCTGCTTCCCAATAGCTATCTATTTTACATTTGGTAGTGTATATATGTCCATGCCACTCCTCACTTTCTCACAGCTTACCCTTACGCCTCCCCATATCCTCAAGTCCATTGTCTAGTAGGTCTGTGACTTTATTCCTGTCTTACCCCTAGGTTCTTCATGACATTTTTTTCCTTAAATTCCATATATATGTGTTAGCATACGGTATTTGTCTTTCTCTTTCTGACTTACTTCACTCTGTATGACAGGCTCTAGGTCCATCCACCTCATTACAAATAGCTCAATTTCGTTTCTTTTTATGGCTGAGTAATATCCCATTGTATATATGTGCCACATCTTCTTTATCCATTCATCCGATGATGGACACTTAGGTTGTTTCCATCTCCTGGCTATTGTAAATAGAGCTGCAATGAACATTTTGGTACATGACTCTTTGAATTATGGTTTTCTCAGGGTATATGCCCAGTAGTGGGATTTCTCGGTCAATATGGTAGTTCTATTTGTAGTTTTTTAAGAAACCTTCATACTGTGCTCCATAGTGGCTGTACCAATTCACATTCCCACCAGCAGTGCAAGAGGGTTCCCTTTTCTCCACACCCTCTCCAGCATTTATTGTTTGTAGATTTTTTGATGATGGCCATTCTGACTGGTGTGAGATGATATCTCATTGTAGTTTTGATTTGCATTTCTCTAATGATTAATGATGTTGAGCATTCTTTCATGTGTTTGTGGGCAGTCTGTATATCTTCTTTGGAGAAATGTCTGTTTAGGCCTTCTGCCCATTTTTGGATTGGGTTGTTTGTTTTTTTGTTATTGAGCTCCATGAGCTGCTTGTAAAGTTTGGAGATTAATCCTTTGTCAGTTGCGTCATTTGCAAATATTTTCTCCCATTCTGAGGGCTGTCTTTTGGCCTTGTTTATGGTTTCCTTTGCTGTGCAAAAGCTTTGCAGTTTCATTCGGTCCCATTTGTTTATTTCTATTTCCATTTCTCTAGGAGGTGGGTCAAAAAGGATCTTGCTGTGATTTATGTCATAGAGTGTTCTGCCTATGTTTTCCTCTAAAAGTTTGATAGTTTCTGGCCTTACATTTAGGTCTTTAATCCATTTTGAGCTTACTTTTGTGTATGGTATTAGGGAGTGATCTAATCTCATACTTTTATATGTACGTGTCCAGTTTTCCCAGCACCACTTATTGAAGAGGCTGTCATTTCTCCACTGTACATTCCTGCCTCCTTTATCAAAGATAAGGTGACCATATGTGTGTGGGTTTATCTCTGGGGTTTCTATCCTGTTCCATTGATCTATCTTTCTGTTTTTGTGCCAGTACCATACTGTCTTGATTACTGTAGCTTTGTAGTATAGTCTGAAGTCAGGGAGCCTGATACCTCCAACTCCGAATTTCGTTCTCAAGATTGCTTTGGCTATTCGGGGTCTTTTGTGTTTCCATACAAATTGTGAAATTTCTTGTTCTAGTTCTGTGAAAAATGCCAGTGGTAGTTTGATAGGCATTGCATTGAATCTGTAGATTGCTTTGGGTAGTGGAGTCATTTTCACAATGTTGATTCTTCCAATCCAAGAACGTGGTATATCTCTCCATCTATTTGTATCATCTTTCATTTCTTTCATCAGTGTCTTATAATTTTCTGCATTCAGGTCTTTTGTCTCCTTAGGTAGGTTTATTCCTAGATATTTTATTCTTTTTGTTGCAATGGTAACTGGGAGTGTTTTCTTGATTTCACTTTCATTAGTGTATAGGAATGCCAGAGATTACTGTGCATGAATTTTGTATCCTGCTACTTTACCAGATTCATTGATTAGCTCTAGTAGTTTTCTGGTAGCATCTTTAGGATTCTCTGTGTATAGTATGTCATCTGCAAACAGTGACAGCTTTACTTCTTCTTTTCCGATTTGTATTCCTTTTGTTTCTTTTTCTTCTCTGGTGGCTGTGGCTAAAACTTCCAAACTATGTTGAATAAGAGTGGTGAGAGTGGGCAACCTTGTCTTGTTCCTGATCTTAGTGGAAATGCTTTCAGTTTTTCACCATTGAGGATGATGTTGGCTGTGGGTTTGTCATATATGGCCTTTATTATGTTGAGGAAAGTTCCCTCTATGCCTATTTTTTTGGAGGGTTTTTATCATAAATGGGTGTTGAATTTTGTCGAAAGCTTTTTCTGCATCTATTGAGATGACCATATGGTTTTTCTCCTTCACTTTGTTAATATGGTGTATCACATTGACTGATTTGTGTATGTTGAAGAATCCTTGCATTCCAGGAATAAACCCCACTTGATCATGGTGTATGATCCTTTTAATGTGCTGTTGGATTCTGTTTGTTAGTATTTTGTTGAGGATTTTTGTATCTATGTTCATCAATGATATTGGCCTGTAGTTTTCTTTCTTTGTGACATCCTTGTCTGGTTTTGGTATCAGGGTGATGGTGGTCTCATAGAATGAGTTTGGGAGTGTTCCTCCCTCTGCTGTATTTTGGAAGAGTTTGAGAAGGATAGGTGTTAGCTCTTCTCTAAATGTTTGATAGAATTCCCCTGTGAAGCCTTCTGGTCCTGGGCTTGTGTTTGTTGGAAGATTTTTAATCACAGTTTCAATTTCAGTGCTTGTGATTGGTCTGTTCATATTTTCTATTTCTTCCTGATTCAGTCTTGGCAGGTTGTGCATTTCTAAGAATTTGTCCATTTCTTCCAGGTTGTCCATTTTATTGGCGTACAGTTGCTTGATCTTTTGTATTTTTGTAGCGTCAGTTGTTACTTCTCCTTTTTCACTTCTAATTCTGTTCATTTGAGTCTTCTCCCTTTTTTTCTTGATGAGTCTGGCTAATGGTTTATCAATTTTGTTTATCTTCTTAAAGAGCCAGTTTTTAGTTTTATTGATCTTTGCTATTGTTTCCTTCATTGCTTTTTCATTTATTTCTGATCTGATCTTTATGATTTCTTTCCTTCTGCTAACTTTGGGGTTTTTTTTGTTGTTCTTTCTCTAATTGCTTTAGGTGCAAGGTTAGGTTGTTTATTCGAGATGTTTCCTGTTTCTTAAGTTAGGATTGTATTGCTATAAACTTACCTCTTAGAACTGCTTTTGCTGCATCCCATAGGTTTTGGTCGTCGTGTCTCCATTGTCATTTGTTTCTAGGTATCTTTTGATTTCCTCTTTGATTTCTTCAGTGATCACTTCGTTATTAAGTAGTGTATTGTTTAGCCTCCATGTGTTTGTATTTTTTACAGATATTTTCCTGTAATTGATATCTAGTCTCACAACGCTTGTGGTCGGTAAAGATACTTGATACAATTTCAGTTTTCTTAAATTTACCAAGTCTTGATTTGTGACCCAAGATATGATCTATCCTGGAGAATGTTCCATGAGCACTTGAGAAAAATGTGTATTCTGTTGTTTTTGGATGGAGTGTCCTATAAATATCAATTAAGTCCATCTTGTTTAATGTATCATTTAAAGCTTGTGTTTCCTCATTTATTTTCATCTTGCATGATCTGTCCATTGGTGAAAGTGGGGTGTTAAAGTCCCCTACTATGAATGTGTTACTGTCGATTTCCCCTTTTATGGCTGTTAGTATTTGCCTTATGTACTGAGGTGCTCCTATGTTGGGTGCATAAATATTTACAATTGTTATATCTTCTTCTTGGATCAATCCCTTGATCATTATGTAGTGTCCTTCTTTGTCTCTTCTAATCGTCCTTATTTTAAAGTCTCTTTTGTCTGATAGAATTGCTACTCCAGCTTTCTTTTGGTTTCCGTTTGTATGGAATATCTTTTTCCATCCCCTCACTTTCAGTCTGTATGCGTCTCTAGGTCTGAGGTGGGTCTCTTGTAGACAGCATATATATGGGTCTTGTTTTTGTATCCATTCAGCCAGTCTGTGTCTTTTGGTGGGAGCATTTAATCCATTTACATTTAAGGCAGTTATCGATAGGTATGTTCCTATTCCCATTTTCTTAATTGTTTTGGGTTCGTTATTGTAGGTCTTTTCCTTCTCTTGTGTTTCTTGCGTAGAGAAGATCCTTTAGCATTTGTTGTAAAGCTGGTTTGGTGGTGCTGAACTCTCTCAGCTTTTGCTTGTCTGTAAAGGTTTTAATTTCTCCATCAAATCTGAATGAGATTCTTGCTGGGTAGAGTAATCTTGTTGTAAGTTTTTCTCCTGCATCACTTTAAATATGTCCTGCCAGTCCCTTCTGGCTTGCAGAGTTTCTGCTGAAAGATCAGCTGTTGACCTTATGGGGATTCCCTTGTGTGTTATTTGTTGTTTTTCCCTTGCTGCTTTTAATGTGTTTTTTTGTATTTAATTTTCGACAGTTTGATTAATATGTGTCTTGGCATGTTTCTCCTTGGATTTATCCTGTATGGGACTCTCTGTGCTTCCTGGACTTGATTAACTATTTCCTTTCCCATATTAGGGAAGTTTTCAAGTAAAATCTCTTCAAATGTTTTCTCAGTCCCTTTCGTTTTCTTTTCTTCTTCTGGAACCGCTATAATTTGAATGTTGGTGCATTTAATGTTGTCCCAGAGGTCTCTGAGACTGTCCTCATTTCTTTTCATTCTTCTTTCTTTCTTCTGCTCTGCTGTAGTTATTTCCACTATTTTATCTTCCAGGTCACTTATCCGTTCTTCTGCCTCAGTTATTCTGCTATTGATCCCATCTAGAGTATTTTTAATTTCTTTATTGTGTTGTTCATTGTTGCTTGTTTCATCTTTAGTTTTTCTAGGTCCTTGTTAAATGTTTCTTTATTTTATTTCCAAGGTTTTGGATCATCTTTACTATCATTATTCTGAATTCTTTTTCAGGTAGACTGCCTATTTCCTCTTCATTTGTTAGGTCTGGTGGGTTTTTATCTAGCTCCTTCAGTTGCTGTGTGTTTTTCTGCCTTCTCATTTTGCTTATCTTACTGTGTTTGGGGTCTCCTTTTTGCAGGCTGCAGGTTCGTAGTTCCCGTTGTTTTTGGTCTCTGTCCCCAGTGGCTAAAGTTGTTTCAGTGGGTTGTGTAGGCTTCCTGGTGGAGGGGACTAGTGCGTGTGTTCTGGTGGGTGAGGCTGGATATTGTCTCTCTGGCGGGCAGGTCCACGTCTGGTGGTGTGTTTTGGGGTGTCTGTGGACTTATTATGATTTTAGGTAGCCTCTCTGCTAATGGGTGGGGTTGTGTTCCTGTCTTGCTAGTTGTTTGGCATAGGGTGTCCAGCAGTGTAGCTTGCTGGTTGTTGAGTGAAGCTGGGTGTTGGTGTTGAGATGGAGATCTCTGGGAGATTTTCGCCGTTTGATATTACGTGGAGCTTGGAGGTCTCTTGTGGACCAGTGTCCTGAAGTTGGCTCTCCCACCTCAGAGGCACAGCACTGACTCCTGGCTGGAGCACCAAGAGCCTTTCATCCACACGGGTCAAGATAAAAGGGAGACAAAGTAGAAAGAAAGAGGATAAAATAAAGTAAGGTAAAATTAAAATTATTAAAATAAAAAATAATTATTAAGAAAAATGTTTTTTAAAAAAGTAAAAAAAAACGGACGGATAGAACCCTAGGACAAATGGTGAAAGCAAAGCTATACAGACAAAATCTCACACAGAAGCATACACATACACACTCACAAAAAGAGGAAACGGGGGAAAAAATAATCTTGCTCTTAAAGTCCACCCCCTCAATTTGGGATGATTCGTTGTCTATTCAGGTATTCCACAGATGCAGGGTACATCAAGTTGATTGTGGAGATTTAATCCGCTGCTTCTGAGGCTGCTGGGAGAGATTTCCCATTCTCTTCTTTGTTCTCATAGCTCCCGGGGTTCAGCTTTGGATTTGGCCCCGCCTCTGCGTGTAGGTCGCTGTAGGGCGTCTGTTCTTCGCTCAGACAGGACGGGGTTAAAGGAGCCGCTGATTCGGGGGCTCTGGCTCACTCAGGCCGGGTGGAGGGAGGGGTACGGAGTGCGGGGCGAGCCTGCAGCGGCAGAGGCCGGCGTGACGTTGCACCAGCCTGAGGCGCGCCGTGCGTTCTCCCAGGGAAGTTGTCCTTGGATCCCGGGACCCTGGCAAAGGCGGGCTGCACAGGCTCCCCGGAAGGGGGGTATGGATAGTGACCTGTGCTCGCACACAGGCTTCTTGGTGGCCGCAGCAGCAGCCTTGGCTTCTCATGCCCGTCTCTGGAGTCCGCGCTGTTAGCCACGGCTTGCGCCCATCTCCGGACCTCCTTTAAGCAGAGTTCTTAATCTCCTCTCTCCTCGCGCACCAGGAAACAAAGAGGGAACCAAACGGTTTTATTTATTATTTATTTATTTATTTTTGCGGTACGCAGGCCTCTCACTGTTGTGGCCTCTCCCGCCGCGGAGCACGGGCTCTGGACGCGCAGGCCCAGCGGCCACGGCCTACGGGCCCAGCCGCTCCGCGGTACGTGGAATCCTCCGGGACCGGGGCACGAACCCGCGTCCCCTGCATCGGCAGGCGGACCTTCAACCACTGCGCCACCAGGGAAGCCCAAACGGTTTTATTTTTAATTTCCTCCTCTCTTCCAGTTGTTTTTTCTTTCCCCAAGTTGTTTGCTCTGTTAAGTGTGACTCCAATTAAATTCAGTTAACACAAATATAAGTAAGTTGTTGTAACAGGAATCAAATACCTTACCTCTGAAGTCCTTAATGTTCATTACCCATTGTTAGCTAGTGGCATCTTTAGTTTCATCGTTTGTCAATGGACCAGGTAGTCTAATTAGGTGAACAACCAAAACACCAGCAACTGTTAAGTTTGAATATAGAAACTGATATTCCATCCATCAGTTTGTAACCAGTTGTGCTGGAGAGCACTGGAGTGACGTTTCAGTCTTCTCTCTCAGATAGAACCAAACTTGTAGGGAGCACTTGAATGAAAAACTTCAGGTTTGGCAAAGCTCCCAAGGCCCTGGACAGCAGACGCAGCTCCACTTTCACAATTTTTAAAAAAAATCTATGTACTGGCTTAAGTAGTTCACTATCCAGTTGTGATTTTCTCTTTCCTATAGATTCTTGCTTCTTTTCTATTTAGAGAGGACCTGTCAATACTTATTTGAGGATAGGTTTAGTATTGCTGTATTCTTTTAGTTTTTGCTTATCTGAGAAATTCTTTATCTCTCCTTCTATTCTAAATGATAAGCTTGCTGGGTAGAGTATCCTGGGTTGCATGTTTTTCCCTTTCAGGGCTTTGACTATATCTTGCCACTCACTTCTGGCCTGTAGTGTTTCTGTAGAGAAATAAACTGATAGTCTTAGGTGGGGGTTCCCTTGCAACTGACTCTTTGTTTTTCTCTTGCTGCCTTTAGAATCCTCTCTTTACCTTTGCTATTTTAATTATATCTTGTGTAGGTCTGTTTGGGTTCATCTTGTTTGGCACCCTCTGTGCTTCCTGTACCTGAATATCTGTTTCCTTCTTTAGGTTTGGGAAGTTTTCAGCCATAATTTCTTCAGATACATCTTTGATCCCTCTTTCTCTCCTTCCAGTGATGTAGATATTATTAATCCAGGGCTACAAGTGTGAAAACCAAGGCTCAGAGACTCTCCTAGCCAAGACCTCTTCAGAACCTGCCCTACCACTATATTCCTTAGTGTAATAAGCGAATAAGTAAATGAAATACACAAACAAATAAGAAGAGCCTATTTGTCCCAAAGGTGAAAATAATCCAAACACAAAATTTTAAAACTATGTTACTAATGTTAAAAGTGTTTCAAGTATACAAGTCATAAGCATCTTTTGTCAAGTTATAATCAGATTGAGAGAATATTAAATGCAGAAAGGACTCTACGGCCCAAACTCCTTAGTCCAGGAAAGCTAAACCTCTTGCCTAAGACATACCACTTGAAAATAATGGATTTAGAACTTAAATTTAAGGGCCTGGACTCCAAGATCCAGTGATAGTTATTACAAGTTGACATAAACTTGGTGTACTGCAGTGGTAGTTTTAGCTTCTGAAATTGCCTCCAAAATTTTCCATTGTTCTTTCTCCACTGCCCATAGGAATTAATGATATCAGAAGCCTTTATATTAGACAGTAACTCTTTGATTAAATTTGGAGGCACAAGCACAAAGGTTTGGCCAACAGTAATGTAATCCAAGACAGGAAGTTAGCCTGAAATGGGTTCTAAGGAAGGTAGCTCCAGTATGCCTTAAACATGCTGAAAACAGCTGCACCAATTAAAAGGCAATTAACTGTGTAATAAATGGAAGTGCTACAAAATTGTCCTGTTTAAAAGTCTAAATGGGGATTGCTGGGGTGTACTCGCTGAGTGAGAAATGTGTGCCGAGATGAAGGTTACCCACTTTTCAGCTGATGGGCTTGTTGCTCCACAATACCAGCAAGACAGCTTTAAAAAAGACAGCTCGAAAACAGTTCTTTCCAGAGTGTGGGAGAGTGGCATAATTTCTGCTGGCCCTGGCCTGGGAGAGAAAGAAATACAAAGGATATAAATGGGGATGGGGTTGGGAATGGAAGGAAACAGGGAGAGGAAAACGGTCTGGCAATTCTGCCTTGGCCTGAAACCTGTGAATCTGAGCATTAAATGGTCTGAGGGGTGGGACAGAAACAGCAGAACGTGAAAATGATGTTTTGAACCAGGAAAATGAGCTAATAAGAACTTTACAGATTGTAGCAATCAATACTCCTCCTTTTGGAGAAGGGCCATCCCATCTTTTCTGTCTGATTTCATTACTCCACAGTTCAGGAAAAAATGCTCAGGTTAAATCCTGATATATCAAATATTTATCACCCAGTTCTATATTACAGGCCTCTCTTGGGCACCAGATAATAGGATGAATCAGTCAGGGTTCAGTAAAAGGAACAGAACCACTATTCATCATGGAATAAAGGGTTTATTACAGAAACTAGACCTAACTCAATTATATGGTAGGATCTGAGGAGGTGAAGGTGCAGAGTGAAGTTGGAGGAGCAGAGAAGGAGCCTATCCAGTCTGTATGAAATGCCAAGCACGTCTGACCTTTAAGATCGGACTTAGCAAAGGAGAAGTTCATGGGAGGTCTGTGGGCAGCTGTGCCTCTGTCTGAGTCTGCTGGCAAGTGCGTGGGGAGGACCTGGAGCTATCCTTGGTCAACAGGATCAACAGTCAGGATAGAAGAAGAGTACACAGAGGGGAGGAGAGTGCGGACAAGCTGGACCCCACTGGCACCTCCGCATTCTAATCTTGGTGACCTTCGCCAAGTAACGGACACTGCTTCACTTCCACCTTCCAAGTCCCATGCAAGTTCCTCTCTTGGCCAACTCTCAACCAGAACCATATAAGGAGTGGATTTTAGCAGACCAGTTAATGGAGTTGGTGCAGGACAAACCACCCCACAGGGTGAGCAGTGATGATTGGCACGATCTGGTCTGGAGCTGAGATTTCAGGTTGCATTGCAGGGTGGGAGAGAGAGGGGGGAAGGAGGGAGAAGGAAAGGAAGACCCAGAGCCAGGTCAGGATGTCAAGGGGCAGGTCATGGAAAAGTTGGGTGATCTGAACATTTCTGAGAAGATAATACTGGCTTTATTTCACTGTGGGTGCAATGCTCATTTTAAGCACTCAGTTATGTTGCCTTGAAGGAGGGGCACATGTTCCTAGATGTTAAAAGAGTTCTCATCAATTAGAACAGCTTGTAACCTGTTCTGTATAATCAGGATTTCTCCCTGTCAAAGTACCAGGACATGTGACAACATACAGAGTTGGCTGGAGCCACCCAGATTCAACTATCTTTCAATAACAGAGACATTTTTTCTACCTCGAGTTTGAATGACAATAAGAGGAGGTGCTTGAGAGGGGCTCAATTACATTATGGATGAATTCTGTACAAGACTACATAGGTAGGTAGGTAGATAAAGACTTACAGATATGTAAAATAAGCACTATACAAATAAACCAGCAATGTGTTCACCATCCACCGTTTCTTTCTAAATCAAGCATTAGCTACTAAGTCACGTTATTTTACTGATTCAGGTATGGGTACTTGCCCAGGAGTAGATTAAAAAAAATTTTCATAGGGATTGCCCTGGATCCCGCAGGTGGTAAATTAGAATGCCAAACCCACATGAAGGCAGGCTTAAGGTTACAAATTCTCACAGGAAATTTTTGTAAAATTTCCAACCAGAATCCACGTCAAGATAGGCCAGCTTCCCTGTCATCCTTTGCTGGTGAGATGACTCTTTTTTTCCTATTGTGTCTTTGTAGGCCTTTGAGGGACCTGAATTTATGTGGGACCTCCCACTACCTGCTTCGCATGGGCCTAAGGCTTTGTCTCTTGCCCCCAGCACTGCCAATAAAACCTAAATCTTAGTTCCTGTTAAACGGGCTCCTATTTTGGCTTACAGCTCTGCTTGCAGGATCCTCTTGGAATTTTTCTACTTCCTTCTGAATTCAACCAGGCATTTAAAAAATATTTGATATATTTTATGCTATATTTCCAGGTGTTTTTTTTTAATTTCCAGGTGTTTTGTATCAATTCAGTGATTTAAGAATTACAGATTTCTGGGAAATGAAGTTGCCAAGGTAATCACTGAAATTTCTTCTGGCTGCTGCACACTGAAGCACCATTTCACTGGAATTCTAAGTCCTACACAGAATTGAGAAAGGCCTAGACAAGAGAGTTTTCCTCACATTTTATCCTCTAAGAGTGGGGGTGTGTGGGAGTATCCCCATCCCACTATCCTATATGTATCATATTGTCAGGGGTCTTTGAAATTGTGGAAGACAGCTTTTGTTTTTCAGCTTTCATTCTTTTATTGAGTTTATTGATGGTGAGAAATCTAATAATTACCGATCTCTCTGAAGGCAAAGGACCAACCAGTCCTTGGTTTAGGTGTCTTAGTGCTCACCTGTGGCTTTGACACTCCATATTAATGATCTGTTGAATAATGGAGACAAGCTCCTGGGAATTGCTGGATCTAGCAAACCATCTTCTCTTCTCTCCAGGTGTGCTGAAGATAATCCAAGCCCACAAGCCAATGTGCGTTTTTAGATTAAGAACCAGTCAGTACCTAGAATAAAGGAACAGGAGTGGAAAATCAACTTGTTTTTTTGCACTCCCAGCTGGAAACATATAAATGTAGACTTTGACTTGCTCTTCCTTTTCATTTATTCGAATGCTTCTTCCATGAAGGTAATAAGCGTCTCTTACCTGAGAAAGCGTATGAAAGTGGAAACAAAATTTATTAAATCAATAAATATTTATTATGCATCTACTGTGTCTGTGTTAGGCATGAAAAGGAAAGACCTCATAAAACAGGTCAGAAGGTCAAAGGAGACTGGCAGATGGTGGGCTGCTCTGGACCTATGTTTGCTAATTGTAATAGATGTGGTTCACATCAGGGACTGAGTAGCCCCAGGGAATGTCCTCTTGCATATATGCAGCATCAAAGAGTTGAAACAGGTGACTGGGGTGAGGTGGGGCAGATATACTGCCCTGGTCTCCCAGAAGCATGTCCTGTTGAAAACTTGATGCGACAGAGTCAAAAGAACCTAAAATCAGATGATGTGTGAAATGTCACAATTCTGTTCATTCTCTGACAGCATAAATAAATCTTCAGGAGGATAGAAAATAAATAGAAAGAATGATTATGAGTGCTATTTTGTACTTTCAAGTTACAAGTGTAACTCTTCTGTATTTCTTTTACCATTTTATCTTCCTTTACAGTCCACTTGACTTATGGGTAAGTATAGGCTTCTCAGTTTCCCTCATGCTCTGACACTGGCACATATCTCCCCACCATACCAGCATCACCATCCATTTTCCTTTTTAACTGCATCATCTTTGTTTCCATTGGTATTCAACCAATGGTAGGTATCATCACAAACTTTTCTGAGCTCAGCCCTTTCATATCAAAGCTTTGTAGAACACTGTGTTCTCTCTCCCAAGAAAGGGGTACTTGTGAGTAGGGGCAACATGAGATTAAGCAGTATGTTGGAGTGGGATCTTCATGAGGCTAGGGTCAGTATCTATCAGTGCTGTAACTCCAGGATGGTAGTTTCCAGTGCCTGGAAAATAGTCACTGCTCAATAAATATTTGTTAACAAAATGAATAAATGAGTGAATGAGGAAAGGAGGAGAGCTGTAGGAAAGTCTACTGCAGAGAAGTTTAAGGGAGTCCCTGCTGCGAGAAACGTCTTCCCCCAGGCAGGATCGTTGGGGTAAATAGCTTTCTCAGGTTTTCAGTTGAAAGAATAGAGATCTGCTCCCCGCTAAAGACCAGTGAAGTCCTTCCAGGTTGCTGACACCTGAGAATATTTGGGCGTACTCTCAGGCCTTAAAACCATGATCATTAAGAGAGATAGGGGGCTTCCCTGGTGGCGCAGTGGTTGGGAGTCCGCCTGCCGATGCAGGGGACACGGGTTCGTGCCCCGGTCCGGGAGGATCCCACGTGCCGCGGAGCGGCTGGGCCCGTGAGCCATGGCCGCTGAGCCTGCGCATCCGGAGCCTGTGCTCCGCAACGGGAGAGGCCACAACAGTGAGAGGCCCGCGTATCGCAAAAAAAAAAAAAAAAAAAAAGATAGTTAAAGCTGGCAAGAAAGAAGTCAGAACAAGTGTGCAGAAGGATATAACGCATCTTCCTTATGCAACGTCATCAGCATCATCAGTGGTCTTGGCGGCGGCAGCAGCACCACCAGGCAAAGTGTAGTAAAAGTTCACACACCGAAGTGTCCTGCTGAGTACTGCAGAAGGGCAAAGTGACCGCCACTATAGTCTCAAATTCTGGAAGCTTGGAGAGCCCTTCTGTAATTCCACTTGATACGGACCACAAACTCACAGCTAATCGCTGTGTCTGCACTTCCCTTTCCCTGCTAAGAGATAGTGCCAGTCCTCCCCCTTTCCAAGATCCTAATTAAATAAGTTGATTACATACCAAATTAATAACTAAATATAAATGGAACTTACATAAATAAAAACAATATAAATATATAAACATAAAAAGAAATGAACATCTAAATGCACTGAGTTTTGTATCCAGATAAACTGAAGTATTTTCCAGCAGCAGAGGTAGGAGGAAGGGGTAAGTTAAGGAGAGGAGGATGGGGAGGAAAGAAAGGGGTCTAACAGCATAGCAATTAGGAAACCCAGCACTGAATAAAACTTGCCCAGTCATAAAATTCCCTTAAGCTAGACTCCTTGAAACATCCCCATTAACCAAGATAAAGTGCCCACAGATATTCATCCAGTCTAAGCAGTTGGTTTGCGGAACATCTGAATGTCTCCATTATGAAAAGAGATACTTTCTCGTTCAGAAGCAATAATGAGCTGTTTCTCATTGATTCCATTGAGAGGGAGGCTAGGGGACTTCAATAATTTCTTTCCTCTATGATATTTTTGCAGTTGTAAAGTTAAAAGTTAAATGTTAATGTTAAGAGTTAAAGAGAATCCCATCTACCCACACACTCACACCATGGCTGAGGTAGTTGTGCTGAGCTCCCATAAATGTCTCATTTATTGCAATCTGACTTATCTTCCTCAGTCCCATCATCGAACGACTTGAAGCTACACCAAACCAATTTAAGATCACGATGACCCTAAAATTTAACAAATACAAAACCCCCACTTTTTCTTTCTGAACCTTTCTGCTCACTTCAATTCCTCTTTTCCTGGCTTTCTTCTCTTGCTCCCTGAGGTCATTTCTCATGTCTCCTTTAAGAGGATGTTCTTCTTTGCTGACTTTAAATCTTGTTGTTCCCTGGTGCCATCCTTGGCCTCTCATCTTCTCACTTTACTCACTGTCCCAGGTGATCTCATCCCCTCTCAATGAGTCAACCAATCTCTAGGTTAGGCTGCTCCCCCAGCTTCATCATCATAGAGCCAACTGCTCTGTGGGCATTTTCAACTCAAATTCAAGATGTCTAAAAATGCTCCTTCATCCTCTTTCTCAAGCTGATTCTCTTTCCAAAATTCTCTCATTTTTTTTTTTTTTAACCTTCATCCATTCAGCCATCCAAACTAGAATTCTAGTAGACAAACTTTGGTTCTTTCCTCTCCCTCACTCCTCATATCTTTATTTTTTTCTCCTAACAGTTTCTCTAATCTGTCTCTGAAGGGCCATCTTAAGTTTCAGAGCTCCCATGGGACTAAACCCCAACCCTCTGTGCTCACTTACTTACAGGTTCCTGAGCACTCTTCTCAGTTAAGTCTTTTGTATGTAAATCTCCATCTCAGAGTTGGTTTTCTGGCAATCCTACTTATGAAAATTGGTGCCCTGGGCGATCCAAGGAGATGAACTCTGTAATGAGATTTTAGAGATGAGTTATTCACTGGCCAACTGGCAACTATGTGGCCATTCAACTTCTCCCTTTACCTAATCCTGCTTCCCTCACTCCCTTAAAGATGTTGTTCCCGAGACCACTACCCAGTAAACGCCCTGTACACAGATGTCTGTCTCTGTCTCAGAATCTGCTTCCCATGAAACCCTTTCCATGGCAGACATTGAACCACTTGCATGACACCCACATGCATCACTGTTTCTTTCTTCAGTGCTTTTCTCTGGGAAGAAAACCCTTCCCCTCTTGGGTGATCTGTTGCCTAGACCCCCTTCAGGAATGAAGGGTTTATTTCCCCATCACCTGAAATCATGACTGGGAAAGAGCCCTCTTTTGAAGAAAATGACTCATCCTAAGTCACCCCTCCTTCTAGGGGTAGCCTGCATCCAATGGCTGATCCGCATCACGGTATGATGACCTGGCTTTCTCACTCCTACTTGGAAAAACTCTGAAGGAACCATATCTGTCCTGGAGTTCTTACTGAATTGGCTGAAGCCTGTGTTTAGATTGTATCATTGCTCAACTCCTCCCTCTCCCCAATCCTGTATCCTTCTGCTCCCAAGAGTATTCTCTAATAAATATCTCATGTGCTAATTGCCACCTTAGAATCTGCTTCCTGGTGAACCCAACCTGTAATGTCCCTCTTTTCCAATGTAATTCTTACTCATCCTTTAAAAACTCAGACCACAGGTCCCCGTATCTAACACCCGCCCCCCCACAGCTATACCCATACAATCTCCCCTTCCAGACTGGGTTAGTTTTCCTTTGTTAGTGTTTCCATAACATTCTATATATGGTTCCATCACAGAAATTCTCTCTCTGTCTCTCTCAATATTTATCTACTCCTGTAGTTTTCTCCTGCACTGAACAGTGAGGTTTTTATGTAGCCCAACTGATCATCCCAGGGGCAGAAGAACGAGCACTAAAGTACACATCAGAGACCTGAATTCTGTTCTCAGCCCTCCTAGTAAATTTTCTATCTGCCCTTCTCTGTGTGTCAGTTTGCATAATGATAAAATGGAACCAGTAATCTCTACCCTTCCTCCCTTACCCAGTGAGTTTAAAAATCTATCGTTATAGTTGTGATTGGGGAAACTCCAGGCAGAACTCCCTCAGGGGTGGTTGTATATACTCTCCACTTAACGTTCACCCATCCAGCCTTCCACAGGGTCAACACGAGAGCTAGCTGTTTGCAAGGAGACAGGTGCAGAGCACCAGGCCAGGGATATGCCAATGTCAGCAGAGGCCAGGGATTTTCTGGGGCAACTGAAATTTAATTTTTAATCCAGATCATTAATTAAGCATATTTGAATATAATTAACACTTATGCTTGTGTAGCACTTTGCATATAAGCACATTCCTAAACCACAAAAAGAAATCCTTTATTGGGCCATGCAATCCAATTTAGGTTTGGAAAATTATAATTCTATATACACACTAAATTAAAGTAGTAAATTGGCATTTTGATTCATATAACGGCCCTGTATGCATTCGATTAGTGTGGATCCATTCCCTGGACCCCTGTGTAATAAAATTTAGTTGTTAAATGTTCAAGGCGGATGCTGCGGCTTTTTTTTTTTTTTTCTTTTTTTGAACGAATAGAAAATTTTCATTTTCAGTCACAAAGCAGCAACAACAGACATAAAAATGATACAACAAGTGCTATGGTCATTCAAAGAAGGCATAGAATAGATACAGCAAGGATCTCCTCTATGGCACAGGGAACTATACTCAATATTTCGTAATAACTTATAAGGGAAAAGAATGTGAAAAAGGAATCACTGTGCTGTACACCTGAAAGTAACACGACATTTTAAATCAACTATACTTCAATTAAAAAACAGACAACAACAACAAAAAAAACCCAAAGAGGTCATAGAAGTTTTTATGAGATTCCATAAGAGAAGCCAAATGAGGACGGGAGAGATGGCTTTTGAATCAATTCAGAGGAGAAGTCGCAGAGAAACTAGTCTTTGATCTGAACTTGAGTTTCCATTGAGATTGCAACACAGGGATATTACAGATGAAGGTAATCACATAAACTTACTATACTGAAACTTGCAGAGGTTATGAGTGTTGTTCAAGATCCCAAGCAAGTACATTGTGGAATCAGAATTTTCAGTGAGGCCTAATGAACTAAAAACAAAGAAAAGAACAAGCCCTTTCTGTGATACCATGTTGCCTTTGAAGTCGTTTTTTTTGGTGGTTTGGTAGAAACTGGTTCCAGTGTTTCTTGCAGGAATGACTAGTTCTGTCCCCCCGCGGCCCCCCAGCCCCGAGTTGATTCTAAAAGTTTCCTTCAGAATGGACTTGCTAAAATGCAGACATACAAGTATTCATGACGCCCGTGTCCAATCATTTCTCCTGCCATTGCCTACTTCACTTCTAGGATTATATGAACAATTCACTGTCTTGAATTATGCTTTTCTCTCCTCCAGGAATTCCTTTCTCCCTATGGGGCATCTGGGAAACCCACTGCATTTTTCAAAACTCCATTTTGTGCAGTCTTCTTTTGAGTGTTGTGATGACACACTCCTTTTTGCTTCCCTTGCACTTCTGCATGCCTGATTGTTGCACTCGCTACACTGTATTGTAATTGTATTTTTTACATATCTCTGTCTTCTCCTGGGCAACGTTCCTTGGGGCCAGGGACTACCTTTTTTCATCTATTGATGTTGCCTTAGCATGTTACTTGTTGTGAGGTAGTTAGTTATAAAAATGAGATTTGATTAAATTAAAAATTGTTATATACATGTTATTATCATTTACAGATATAACAGGAAAAAATATTAATGTTGGTGCTGAAAGTCCACTTCTGTGAATGGTGGTGGTACTTGACTTCACTTATATTATTTTTCCCACTATTTTATATCTTTCTACCTGATAGCTCTTCTTTATTTCCATCTTTCTTTATTACTAAACCAAGAAAAACAGGTATGAGGGTAGGGCTAGGCTATACTTGGCTGGAATAGTAAAGAAATTGTGTGGGGTTTGGGTGAGAAAATCCTGAAGCATAGAGGTCTGTATCTTCCCTTTGAGGCATGTGGAGGGGTCTGCTTCTAAAGAGTTTTATTAGCAACTAATCAAGATGTTTTTGCACAAGGCTCCTGATTAGCTGTTGGTATACTAAGAGTGAATCAGAGTTAGTGTAGTTTCTGATTTGTTTTACATTTTAAATGTGGATGATCTTTCTTTTTTTCTTTCACACACACACATTGTATTTTATTTTTACAAGAGATAAATAAATTGACACCAAGCATTGTAAATGGATGACCATAACAAAAGCAACAATGATTGCAATTACCAAACACGAAACACACTCATACTATGTCATAATATTGACATTCAGTCCAGTGATCCTCCACTGTAACGGCTCCTTTACTTTGCAGTGAAAATTGATTTGTATATTTTTTGCCTCTGAATCCTTGTGGGATTTTTTTTATTCAAACAGAAAGTCACAAAAATTATAATCATCCTCATCAGGTCACTCAGTCCCATGTAATTAATTTTTTTTATCTTGATCTTTTGTTAGCACTTTCATGAATTCATCAGTTTTCCATTCGAGTTCTGAAAAGGCTTATTCATTCAGTTCAGCAGTATAGTCAGTTACCAGAAACCTGTACTTGTCAGAGTCTTTTCTATGAATTCCTTGAAGATGAAACCCTTTTATAGGAACACTTTTGCAAAAGCATCAGAGTATACCCAGAACTCTCTGTAAATGACAAAAGACTTAAAAATGACCACGGTTAAAGGTTTGATGGAAGTTCATAATAATGCAATTGACAAGGAAATTTAGTAATTTCTGAGATATATATTTTAAAGTAATAACTAGAATTATGACTTATAACATCATACTAGAACATATAAGATTTTTAGAAATTTCATGTAATGTCTGAAACATTTATAAACATATTTCCATACAAGTAACCCAAAGAAAGCTTAGTATTAGTTGTTTTTTTTGTTGTTTGTTTTCTTATACTGCAGGTTCTTATTAGTCATCAATTTTATACACAGCAGTGTATACATGTCAATACCAATCGCTCAATTCAGCACACCACCATCCCCACCCCACCGCGGTTTTCCCCCCTTGGTGTCCATACATTTGTTGTCTCAACTTCTGCCCTGCAGACCGGTTCATCTCTACCATTTTTCTAGGTTCCACGTACATGCGTTAATATACGATATTTGTTTTTCTCTTTCTGACTTACTTCACTCTATATGACAGTCTCTAGATCCATCCACGTATCAACAAATGACTCAATTTCGTTCCTTTTTATGGCTAAGTAATATTCCATTGTATATATTTACCACATCTTTATCCGTTCCTCTGTTGCTGGACCTTTAGGTTGCTTCCATGACCTGGCTATTGTAAATAGTGCTGCAATGAACACTGTGGTGCACGTGTCTTTTTGAATTGTGGTTTTCTCTGGGTATATGCCCAGTAGTGGGATTGCTGGATCATATGGTAATTCTATTTTTAGTTTTTTAAGGAACCTCCATACTGTTCTCCATAGTG
Organism: Monodon monoceros; assembly: GCF_005190385.1. Lineage (NCBI taxonomy): Eukaryota > Metazoa > Chordata > Mammalia > Artiodactyla > Monodontidae > Monodon > Monodon monoceros. Next base: position 101,541,253 of record NW_021703778.1, read on the forward strand.
GCTGTATCAATTTACATTCCCACCAACAGTGTAAGAGGGTTCCCTTTCCTCCACACCCTCTCCAGCATTTTTTGTTCATAGATTTTCTGATGATGCCCATTCTAACCGGTGTGAGGTGATACCTCATTGTAGTTTTGGTTTGCATTTCTCTAATAATTAGTGATGTTGAGCAACTTTTCATGTGCTCCTTGGCCATCTGTATGTCTTCTTTGGAGAAATGTCTATTTAGGTCTTCTGCCCATTTTTGTATTGGGTTGTTTGTTTCTTTAATATTGAGCTGCAGGAGCTGTTTATATACTTTGGAGATTAATCCTTTGTCTGTTGATTCGTTTGTGAATATTTTCTCCCATTCTGAGGGTTGTCTTTTCGTCTTGTTTATAGTTTCCTTTGCTGTGCAAAAGCTTTGAAGTTTCATTAGGTCCCATTTGTTTATTTTTGTTTTTATTTCCATTACTCTAGGAGGTGGATCAAAAAAGATCTTGCTGTGATTTATGTCAAAGAGTGTTCTTCCTATGTTTTCCTCTAAGAGTTTTATAGTGTCCAGTCTTACACTAGGTCTCGAATCCATTTTGAGTTTATTTTTTGTGTGTCGTGTTAGGGAGTGTTCTAATTTCATTCTTTTACATGTAGCTGTCCAGTTTTCCCAGCACCACTTATTGAAGAGACTGTCTTTTCTCCATTGTATATCTTTGCTTCCTTTGTCATAGATTAGTTGACCACAGGTGCGTGGGTTTATCTCTGGGCTTTGTATCCTCTTCCATTGATCTATGTTTCTGTTTTTGTGCCAGTACCATATCGCCTTGATTACTGTATCTTTGTAGTATAGTCTGAAGTCAGGGAGTCTGATTCCTCTAGCTCCGTTTTTTTCCTTCAAGACTGCTTTGGCTATTCGGGGTCTTTTGTGTCTCTATACAAATTTTAAGATGATTTGTTCTAGTTCCATAAAAAATGTCATTGGTAATTTGATAGGGATTGCATTGAATCTGTAGATTGCTTTGGGTAGTATAGTCATTTTCACAATATTGATTCTTCCAATCCAAGAACATGGTATATCTCTCCATCTGTTGGTATCATCTTTAATTTCTTTCATCAGTGTCTTATAGTTTTCTGCATACAGGTCTTTTGTCTCCCTAGGTAGGTTTATTCCTAGGTATTTTATTCTTTTTGTTGCAATGGTAAATGAGAGTGTTTCCATAATTTCTCTTTCAGATTTTTCATCATTAGTGTATAGGAATGCAAGAGATTTCTGTGCATTAATTTTGTATCCTGCAACTTTACCAAATTCATTGATTAGCTCTAGTAGTTTTCTGGTGGCATTTTTAGGATTCTGTATGTATAGTATCATGTCATCAGCAAACAGTGACAGTTTTATCTTCTTCTTTTCCAATTTGTATTCCTTTTATTTCTTTTTCTTCTCTGATTACCGTGGCCAGGACTTCCAAAACTATGTTGAATAATAGTGGTGAGAGTGGACCTCCTTGTCTCGTTCCTGATCTTAGAGGAAATGCTTTCAGTTTTTCACCATTGAGAATGATGTTTGCTGTGGGTTTGTCGTATATGGCCTTTATTATGTTGAGGTAGGTTCCCTCTATGCCCACTTTCTGGAGATTTTTTTTTATCATAAATGGGTGTTGAATTTTGTCAAAAGCTTTGTCTGCATCTATTGAGATGATCATATGGTTTTTCTTCTTCAGTTTGTTAATATGGTGTATCACATTGCTTGATTTGCATATATTGAAGAATCCTTGCATCCCTGGGATAAATCCCACTTGATCGAGGTGTATGATCCTTTTAATGTGTTGTTGGATTCTGTTTGCTAGTATTTTGTTGAGGATATTTGCATCTATATTCATCAGTGATATTGGTCTGTAGTTTTCTTTTTTTGTAGTATCTTTGTCTGGTTTTGGTGTTAGGGTGTGGTGGCCTCATAGAATGAGTTTGGGAATGTTCCTTCCTCTGCAGTTTTTTGGAAGAGTTTGAGAAGGATGGGTGTTAGCTCTTCTCTAAATGTTTGATAGAATTCACCTGTGAAGCCATCTGGTCCTGGACTTTTGTTTGTTCGAAGATTTTTAATCACTGTTTCAATTTCATTACTTGTGATTGGTCTGCTCATATTTTCTGTTTCTTCCTGGTTCAGTCTTGGAAGGTTATACCTTTCTAAGAAATTGTCCATTTCTTCCAGGTTGTCCATTTTATTGGCATAGAGTGGCTTGTAGTAGTCTCTTACGATGCCTTGTATTTCTGTGGTGTCTGTTGTAACTTCTCCTTTTTCATTTCTAATTTTATTGATTTGAGTCCTCTCCCTCTTGATGAGTCTTGCTAATGGTTTATCAATTTTGTTTATCTTCTCAAAGAACCAGCTTTTAGTTTTATTGATCTTTGCTATTGTTTTCTTTGTTTCTATTTCATTTATTTCTGCTCTGATCTTTATGATTTCTTTCCTTCTGCTAACTTTGGGTTTTGTTTGTTCTTCTTTCTCTAGTTCCTTTACGTGTAAGGTTACATTGTTTATTTGAGATGTTTCTTGTTTCTTGAGGTAGGCTTGTATAGCTATAAACTTCCCTCTTAGAACTGCTTTTGCTGCATCCGATAGGTTTTGGATCATCATGTTTTCATTGTCATTTGTCTCTAGGTATTTTTTGATTTCCTCTTTGATTTCTTCAGTGATCTCTTGGTTATTTAGTAACGTATTATTTAGCCTCCATGTGTTTGTGATATTACGTTTTTTTCCCTCTAATTCATTTCTAATCTCATAGCGTTGTGGTCAGAACAAAGGCTTGATATGATTTCAATTTTCTTAAATTTACTGAGGCTTGATTTGTGACCCAAGGTGTGATCTATCCTGGAGAATGTTCTGTGCGCAGTTGAGAAGAAAGTGTAATCTGCTGTTTTGGGATGCAATGTCCTATAAATATCAATTAAATGTATCTGGTCTATTGTGTTATTTAAAGCTTCTGTTTCCTTATTTATTTTCATTTTGGATGATCTGTCCATTGGTGTAAGTGAGGTGTTGAAGTCCCCCACTATTACTGTGTTACTGTCGATTTCCTCTTTTATAGCTGTTAACAGTTGCCTTATGTGTTCAGGTGCTCCTATGTTGGGTGCATATATATTTATTATTGTTATATCTTCTTCTTGGATTGATCCCTTGATCATTATGTAGTGTTTTTCCTTGTCTCTTGTAACATTCTGTATTTTAAAGTCTATTTTATCTAATATGAGTATAGTTACTCCAGCTTTCTTTTGATTTCCATTTTCATGGAATATCTTTTTCCATCCCCTCACTTTCAGTCTGTATGTGTCCCTAGGTCTGAAGTGGGTCTCTTGTAGACAGCATATATAGGGGTCTTGTGTTTGTATCGATTCAGCAAGCCTACATCTTGTTGGCGCACTTAATCCGTTCATGTTTAAGGTAATTATTGGTATATATCTTCCTATGACCATTTTCTTGATTGTTTTGGGTTTGTTTTTGTAGGTCCTTTTCTTCTCTTGTGTTTCCCACTTAGAGAATCCTTTAGCATTTGTTGTAGAGCTGGTTTGGTGGTGCTGAATTCTCTTAGCTTTTGCTTGTTTGTAAAGCTTTTGATTTCTGCATTGAATCTGAATGAGATCCTTGCTGGGTAGAGCAATCTTGGTTGTAGGTTCTTCCCTGTCATCACTTTAAGTATATCATGCCACTCCCTTCTGGCTTGTAGAGTTTCTGCTGAGAAATCAGCTGTTAACCTTATGGGAGTTCCCTTGTATGTTATTTTTCATTTTTCCCTTGCTGCTTTCAGTAATTTTTCTTTGTCTTTAATTTTTGCCAGTTTGATTCCTATGTGTCTCGGCGTGTTTCTCCTTGGGTTTATCTTGTATGGGACTCTGCGCTTCCTGGACTTGGGTGGCTATTTCCTTTCCCCTGTTAGGGAAGTTTGTGACTATAATCTCTTCACATATTTTCTCGGGTCCTTTCTCTCTTTCTTCTCCTTCTGGGACCCCTATAATGCGAAAGTTGTTGCGTTTAATGTTGTCCCAGAGGTCTCTTAGGTTGTCTTCATTTCTTTTCATTCTTTTTTCTTTATTCTGTTCCGCAGCAGTGAATTCCACCATTCTGTCTTCCAGGTCACTTATCCGTTCTTCTGCCTCAGTTATTCTCCTATTGATTCCTTCTAGTGTAGTTTTCATTTCAGTTATTGTATTATTCATCTATGTTTGTTTGTTCTTTAATTCTTCTAGGTCTTTGTTATACGTTTCTCGCATCTTCTTGATCTTTGCGTCCATTCTTTTTCCGAGGTCCTGAATCATCTTCACTATCATTATTCTGAATTCTTTCTCTGGAAGGTTGCCTATGTCCACTTCATTTAGTTGTTTTTCTGGGGTTTTATCTTGTTCCTTCATCTGGTACATAGCCCTCTGCCTTTTCATCTTGTCTGTCTTTCTGTGAATGTGATTTTTGTTCCACAGCCTGCAGGATTGTAGTTCTTCTTGCTTCTGTCTGCCCTCTGGTGGATGAGGCTATGTAAGGCTTGGTGGGGGGGGGGGGACTGGTGGTGGGTAGAGCTGAGTGTTCCTCTGGTGGGCAGAGCTCAGTAAAACTTTAATCCACTTGACTGTTGATGGTTGGGGCTGGGTTCCCTCCCTGTTGGTTGTTTGGCCAGAGGCAACCCAACACTGGAGCCTACCTGGGCTCTTTGGTGGGGCTAATGACAGACTCTGGCTGGCTAATGACAGACTTCTTATGCTAAGAAGTACTTCCCAGAACTTCTGCTGCCAGTGTCCTTGTCCCCATGGTGAGCCACAGCCACGCCCCGACACCTCTGCAGGAGACCCTCCAACACTAGCATGTAGGTCTCGTTCAGTCTCCCCTCGGGTCACCGCTCCTTCCCCTGGGTCCCGATACGCACACCACTTTGTGTGTGCTCTCCAAGAGTGGAGTCTCTGTTTTCCCCAGTCCTGTTGAATCCTGCACTCAGTTCCCACTAGGCTTCAAAGTCTGATTGTCTAGGAATTCCTCCTCCCATTGCCAGATCCCCAGGTTGGGAAGCCTGACGTGGGGCTCAGAACCTTCACTCCAGTGGGTGGACTTCTGTGGTATAACTGTTCTCCAGTCTGTGAGTCACCCACCCAGCAGTTATGGGATTTGATCTTGCTGTGATTGCGCCCCTCCTCCCGTCTCATTGTGGCTGCTCCTTTGTCTTTGGATGTAGGGTATCTTTTTTGGTGAGTTCCAGTGTCTTCCTGTCGATGATTGTCCAGCAGCTAGTTGTGATTCTGGTGTTCTCACAAGAGGGAGTGAGAGCACGTCCTTCTACTCCGCCATCTTGGTTCCTCGACCTGCTGTGACTTCTTGGAGTGCTCAGCAATGTGAAGTCACTTCCTTAAAGCCCAGGTTAAAATGATAATATGTAGTGACAATTTATTGAGCTCCTAGTGTGGGTCAGGCTCTGTTTTGGCCACTTTTCAGTTATTACTTTACTCTCTATAATGCAAAATATCCCTTTCATACAGATGGTGAAACTGTTGCTTACATTTGGTTACTAGCGAGCTGGATGTCAGCTTATATAGCTGTGAGAACCAGTAGTACTAATCTCTTCTCGAATTTGCCTTTAGTCACAACACATTGGTAGCTTAAAATCAGTCCTGGTAGGAGTATTTACACCCCAAAAATTGGCACATGTTACAAATTAAGGCCTTATTTCTTTCCTTTAAGAGTCTGTTGTTAGGGCTTCCCTGGTGGCGCAGCGGTTGAGAATCTGCCAGCCAGTGCAGGGGACACAGGTTCGGGCCCTGGTCTGGGAAGATCCCACATGCTGCGGAGCACCTAGGCCCGTGAGCCACAACTACTGAGTCTGCGCGTCTGGAGCCTGTGCTCCGCAGCAAGAGAGGCCGCGATAGTGAGAGGCCCGCGAACCGCAATGAAGAGTGGCCCCCGCTTGCCGCAACTAGAGAAAGCCCCCGCACAGAAACGAAGACCCGACACAGCCAAAAATAAATAAATAAATATTTTTAAAAAAGAGTCTGTTGTTAAACACTTACCAGTACACCACAGTTTGCAGCTAATAACCAGCTGAGCCAAGATTCAAACTCACATCTGTCAGTCTCCAAACTCTTGCTCTGTTCCCCTGGTTAAGAGAAGCCACAGGTTGGTATAGTACCTAGCACTTTCCTAAGGCTCTGAAGCTCTGTCTTCTGAAGACCCCCAGCCTCCACCCCTTCCCAGCTAAATTCTGCTAACTCAAAATAGGAAGGAAAGTTCAGCCAGGGGCTATCCAGAATCCCCTGTATTCTGTTTCAACTCTTGCCAAAAAGGAAAGTCCAGTGGCGGAACTGTTAGAGAAAAACCAGAGAGATAAAGATTATTTGGATTCTGTTTGGTCGGTATCAGTGAATAAATGCAAAGGAGGAACTGAGTAAACCATTAGTTCCCAAATGCTTTGAGGAGCCCCACTGGAGAGCTCTTTTACTTGGCGGTGAGAAGGACCCCATGGAAGCCTTAATCAACACCATCTAATTAAGGAGATGGAGTTTATAATCTCTGGGCCAAGTGTCCACCTGCTTCCCATTTCCAGTCATTTAGCACACATTAAAAGTGAACAAAACATAAACTCAGAACCACCTCAGTGATACGTTACATTTCCAAGACAGGAGTAAGATGAGAAACTAACTTCAAAAGAGATAAAACAGAATGGGCCCAATGCCCTGCTAAAATCTGGCATGGACTGGGGTCAGATATAGAGAAAATGACTTTTAATAAATAATTTTGTTTTTAATGACACTGGACCCTCCACTGGCTGAAATGATGCATCAAGCTCTAGGCAATATTAGTAATCTTGCATATTCATTTTGCATATATTTTATAGTGTTTTATGTGTTAGTTCCATCTTTGGTTTTAAATAGTTCTTTGAGGATAGAGACCATATCTATTAAGTCTTGACAATAATATGTTAAGCACTTTTTGCACAGTGAATATGCCCTTAGAATGCGTTGCTTGTACTGGTGATTGTCTCAGACTTGCAGAGCAACACCCTTCAGGGCCATCCCTCTATTTTCGCACAGTGACAAATTTCCCATAGCCCTTGAGCTTTGCTCCTGCTTACTCTGCTTCAGAGTAAGGGAGTTGGGATGGTCAGGCTGGAGCTGGCTTTAGCACAAGGCAGTGTTATGCTCACACCCAACACAGAAACCACCATCTGTGACCCCTGTGGAATCCTCTGCCTTCTCAGTCAGTGTAGGATGTGTACATTGCCTGCTCAAGAACAGCCCAGGCCAAAGGGCAAGTCTTGAAAGACAGCAGAGGAAGACTGTTTTTCCAACAAATCTAGGAAAGTGTGGTTCAGAGGAAGCATTTGCCCTTTGAGGACTAGCAGTGAGCGCATTAACAACATTAAGAACAGCATAACCAGGATTTTGAAAGAACTTTAGTCATAGGGTGGAATGGAAGACAACTTGATTCTTCATTTGCCCCATGCACATCTGCTCTCATATAGTTTTCCACCACCCCTTAGATAAAATCTACAGCAGATTCTCTAGTTTCCAGGTCATTCTCAAATAAGGAAAAGTCCTGTGGCCACTACATATTACAAAATAGTACTAACTATCTCAGTAACTAAAATTTCCAGCCTTGTGTAAGAGTCAAAATTCCAATCTTCATTTAAAAAATAATGTTTAAAACTCCTCCCTGCCCCAGTTTGGCATTGTTGATGATAGAACGCTTTCAGTGGAAAGGAACATGAGGTGGGAGCAACTGAGTGGTTGGTTTCTTCTTTCTTGATTGTGCCCTCACCCCACTCCACTCCCAACTGGCTAGTTGGGATTTCTGTTCCTCTCCAGTGCTGGAGTGGTGGGGAGGGACAGGAGGTTAGGAAGTTCTTACCTGATTGGTGCAGTCATGAGCTGGCACTGCTGTCTCCAGGTTTGGCAGATGTTCAGTGCTCTCTTGCTTTATTGGGCTAGTGAGAACCTCCAGTAAGTACAATGTTGCTCATTTCTGATCTCAGGGTTTTTTGATTTGTTTTTTTGTTTGGAGATGCTACCATATTTATCATAGTTTGCTAAAAGTTTTTTTTTAATATGAATGATTGAATTTTATAAAATTGTTTTATATTCATGTGATGATCAAATGATCTTTTTTCTTTATTCAGTTACTATGAGAATTATACTGATTTTTAAAATGTTAACATTTGCACTCTTGGATTAAACTCCACTCAGGATGTTGTTGTCCTTTCCCACATCACTGGATTTGGTTTGCTCTTACTGTGTTTAAGGTTTTGCATCTGTACTTTTGAAGAAGACTGACATTTTTCTATCTTGCAATGTCTCTATCAGGTTTTGTTATCATGGTTATGATGTATTCATACAATGACTTGAGAAGTACATACTCTTTTTCTATTGTCCGGAAAAGTTTATGTAAGACTGTTATTTCTTCCTTAGATGTTTGGTATACTTCACCAGTGAAAACATTAATCTTGGAGATTTCTTTGTGGGATGAATCTATTTCTTTTGGATTGCTCTGTGAGTTCTTTGGAGATGCCCTCATCACTAGGGACTATTTACCTATGAACCTCTGCTTCAGGGGTTGCACTTTCCAGCTGGCTGCCTGAGACCCCTATATTAGTCTGCTTTGTGCTGTCATAACAAAATATCACAGACTGGATGGCTTAAATAACAGACATTTATCTTGTCACAGTTCTGGAGGCTGGAAGTCCAAGATCAAGGTGCCAGCAGGGCTGGTTTCTGGTGAAGGTTCTCTTCCTTGTAGATGACCACCTTCTCACTGTGCCATCAAGTGCACATGAGGGAAGAGAAAGAGAGCTCTGATCTCTTCCTATAAGGACACCAGTCCTATCAGATTGGGGTCCCACCCTTATGACCTCATTTAACCTTAATGACCCCGTTCGAGGCCCTGTGTCCATATATAATCATATTGAGCTTCAACATATGAATTAGGGGGCACAGCTCAGTCTGTAACGATCCCGGTTCTCTATGACTGCCTCCACACAGAATCTCCCCACTTCTTTTCCCGCTGCTCCTCCAGGTGTTCTCATGGGCAAGGCCCCTCTGAGATGGTTCTGGTCTCTCTCTCATGCTCTCATTCTCTCCCTCTCCCTCCTTTTACCTCTGCTGCACAGAAAATATCTTCATGTTAAATCCTTCAGTAGAGGGCATGAAAATTACTTCGAAGCGGGGACTTCTACAGTGTCTGCTCATCATGCTTCTGCTAGCCTCTAGCTCCTTCAGATTTCTTGTCTGTGAGTCAAACACCAGAGCACTGCTCTCTAGGGGGCTCATCTGAAGCCCTCTGCAGGGCCGCCTTAATACCTTTATCACTAGGCTTGAGGTGAGGTATCAGCCTCCCTCATGGAGGGGGTAAAGAGGTTCATAGTCTACTGACCTCCAAATAAAAGCCTGTCTCCAATTCCCATCTTTCCTTTTGGTCTCTTCAACCTCTTTATAGGCTTCAGATGAGTAATGGGCTAAGAGTCACAAAAACTGGCATTCACATACCCCCATCTCCAGCTCTCCTTAAGTAGTCGAATAACACCTAACGGTCTTGAATCCTCTGCTGACATCGAGCCTGTGTCCTGTTTTAACCTGCTGCTACGTTAGCTAGCATGCTATAAAAGTCTCTATATCAACAAATTGTATAGACAGGGACACAGAGATTGACAAATATTTTAGACTGAGACAGTTTCTAAGAAATGCACATCAACAATTTAAAAATAATACTCTACAAAATTTGCAAGCCTGTCATCATCCTTCTTTCTGATAATTTCCTGAGTTTATCTCAGAACTTAAAAAACGCCACCAGCACTCAAAGTAGACAGTTTTGCATCTTATGGTGCCAGACTCGCACTGGACCACATTTAAGTCTCCCTTTGAAAGTGAGGACCCAGTATACCACATTCTAGCTACGGCATCTCTTGCTCAGATCCCAGGTCCACTGCTCCAGCATTAGAAACAGACCTTGGTTTTTTCACAAGGTGCTTTACTCATGGTTGTCTGAGAAGCTTGGGCCACTGTGCAGAGGAAATAGATGAGGGAGTGAATGTAGTCAGAGCCTTAAAAAATTGGGGGGCAGAAATGAGACTCTAACCCAAGTTTGGAGAGATGGAGAAAGGCATTCCAGTGTCTCAGCTAGAGGGACAGTAGAGGGAGGGAACTCCATGGCTGGACACAGAAGGCAATATCCAGTAGAGGGAAGTGTCAGAGCACAAAAGTTGGTGGGGTAGAAATTTATAATTATCTGTCTGCTTCTGAAACTTGACCTGCCTAGTTTTGAGGCTGTTTGCAAATGTACGTTGGAAGCTATTATGGACGTACTTTTTTTTTTTTTTTAATTGAGGTATTGTTGATATACAATCTTCTGTTAGTTTCAGGTGTGCAGCAAAGTGATTCAGTTATATACATATATATAACTTTTTTAGATTCTTCTCCCATATAGGTTATTACAAAATACTGAGTATAGTTCCCTGTGCTATACAGTAGGTCCTTGCTGGTTATCTATTTTGTATATAGTAGTGCGTGTATATGTTACTCCCAAATTCCTAATTGATCCCTCCCCCCACCTTTCCCCTTTGGTAACCATAAGTTTGCTTTCTATGTCTGTGAGTCTGTTTCTATTTTGTAAATAAGTTCATTTGCATCATTTTTTTTAGATTCTACAGATAAGTGATATCATATGATATTTGTCTTTCTCTGACTTACTTCACTTGGTGTGATAATGTCTAGGTCCATCCACGTTGTTGCAAATAACATTATTCTTTTTTATGGCTGAGTAATATTCCATTGTATATATGTACCACATCTTCTTTATCCATTTATCTGTCGATGGGCATTTAGGTTGCTTCCATGACCTGGCTATTGTAAATAGAGCTGCAGTGAACATTGTGGTACATGACTCATTTTGAATTATGATTTTCTCAGGGTATATGGCCAGCAGTGAGATTGTTGGGTTGTATGGTAGTTCTGTTTGTAGTTTTTTAAGGAACAACCATACTGTTCTCCATAGTGGCTGTATCAATTTACATTCCGACCAACAGTCTAGGAGGGTTCCTTTTTCTCCACACTCCCTCCAGCATTTATTATTTGTAGACTTTTTGATCATGGCCATTCTGACTGGTGTGAGGTGATACCTCACTGTAGTTTTGATTTGCATTTCTCTAGTAATTAGTGATGTTGAGCATCTTTTCATGTGTCTGTTGGCCATCTGTATGTCTTCTTTGGAGAAATGTCTGTTTACATCTTCTGCCCATTTTTTGATTGGGTTGTTTGTTTTTTTGATATTGAGTTCTATGAGCTGTTTGTATATTTTGGAGATTAATCCCGCATCGGTTGCATCGTTTGCAAATATTTTCCCCCATTCTGTAGGTTGTCTTTTCGTTTTTGTTTATGGTTTTCTTTGCGGTGCAAAAACTTATAAGTTTAATTGGGTCCCATTTGTTTAGTTTTTTTTTTATTTCCATTACTCTAGGAGACAGATCCAAAAAGATATTGCTACGATTGGACACACTTGATTTTAAAACTCTGGAATTCTTGTTATGCTAGGGTGGTCTGGTACTGGGGGAATTGTTTACAACCACCAGAAGTTTCCTATAAACTCCACTTTAGTGACAGTAGATCCATGGTTGATGAGTCTACTCCCATGATTTCACGTGGAGAAGAAGCAGCAGTGGATGTATGATGTACATAGAACACAATTTTGAAAGACCCAAAATATTGAGGAGGTTACATTGCCAGGAACTAGCTTCTCTTTGCCTTAAAATGTTCTGAAGTTCTCCCACATACTTTTTCCTTGTTCAGGGTTTGGGTGCTGCACCTCAGTGACCACTGTGGGTGAGATATCATGTTGGCTCCAAATAGATGGCTTTGCTTGTGGAAAGAGTACAGCCAACCATCATAGGGAACAGTTGAAATAATCATGTATATGATAGGAGATAGTCAGAGTGTACTTTTTCAAAAATCATTTTTTTTATCATTTTTATCTTTTCAAACTGATTTGTGCTTCTGGCTGTAGCTTAAAAGAAGGAATGGGGGCTTCCCTGGTGGCATAATGGTTAAGAATCTGCCTGCCAATGCGGGGGACATGGGTTTGAGCCCTGGTCTGGGAAGCTCCCACACGCAGCGGAGCAACTAAGATCGTGAGCCGCAACTACTGAGCCTGCGCTCTAGAGCCCATCAGCCACAACTACTGAACCCACATGCCACAACTACTGAAGCCTGCGCGCCTAGAACCTGTGCTCCGCAACAAGAGAAGCCACTGCAATGAGAAGTCCGCGCACCGCAACTAGAGAAAGCCCACGTGCAGCAGTGAAGACCCAATGCAACCAAAAATAAATAACTACATAAATAAAACTCAAAAAACAAAAAAAGGAGGAATGATAGCATGGGCAGTCACTCAGTTATAGCGGGATGATTATTAGACTATTGCGCCACTTGAAGAAAGCTAGGATCTTTTGGCTCTTTGGGGGTCGTGGATGAGAGAAAGGGTAAGAGGTCAGGAAGGAGGTTAAGGAAGACAGTGAGGGAGAACAATTCCTTGTACCCACTGTTGCTTGCACTGCTTTCAATGTTCAATCCTAGTGAAAGAAGTTGCCCTGAAATGAAGAGAGTGTAACAGACAATTTTGGGGCTAGGGCCACTGTAACAAAAGCACCTGGTGGCTTAAACAACACGAATTTATTGTTTCACTGTTACGGAGGCCAGGAGTCAAGGTGTCTACTAGGTTGGTTCCTTCTGAGGGCTGTGAGGGAAGGATCTGTTCCAGGTCTCTCTCATTGGCTTGTGGAAGGCCATCTTCTTTTTTTGGGGGTGGGGGGGGGGGGGGGGCGAGGAATGTTCCTGTTGCTGCTGTGTTATGCTTTTGTTGGAGTTGTCTTCTTTGGTGCTGTGAAATATGGAGAGAACGTTAACAGGTTGGTGTATATGTTTCTTTCTATTCAAATATTAAGCAAACGTTTTTAGTAATGAAAGCATGAATACATATCTGCATGTTTTTTAGACAAAGATGGGGAGGGGGAAGCAATCATTTGGAAATTAAAACAATGGAAGGCCATCTTCTCCCTGTGTCTCTTCACATCAGCTTCTCTCTATGTGTGTCTCTGTGTCCAAATGTCCACTTTTTGTAAGGGCACAGTCATATTGGATTAAGGTGTACTCTAATGGCCTCATTTTAACTTGATTGCCTCTGTAAAGACCTTATCTCCAAATAAGGTCACATTCTGATATATTGGGGGTTAGGACTTCAAAATATGAATTTTGGTTGGGGAGAGTCACAACTGAACCCATCAATAACAGGTACCATCAGTGAAGGATGCTGATTCATCCCTGAGGCTCTAGTGTTGATCACATCACTTACTCTGTTCACAGAAGAGGGGGCAGTGCAAAAACATGAGTGAGGCCACTTGGCTCTACTCCCCATTTTGTCCCCTACTATCCATATGGCCCTGGGCAAGTCCCTTCTCTTCTCTCAGTCTCTGTTTTGTCATATAGGAAATGAAGGAATTAGACTGAAGCCCCTGAAGTTCTGACCTTCTGTGGATCTAAAGAAAACTGCAAGAAATAGTCAGGATGTTGGCAGCTGCGGCCGCCCAGTGGATCTCAGAGACACACTTTTGTCAAGGAGCACAGAACCACTGCTCCTTCTGTCCAGGCAGAGACTTAAAGCCAGTTAACGCCAGGCTCAGGGTGAGTGTTTTTTTGAGTACTAAGTAGATTTTCAGATGGTCCAGCTCTCTCAGAATACAAACTATATATTTTCCTTGGCTGGCTTTCTTCCTGTTGTAAGCCGATGAGAGGATTAATGCTGAGAGGCTTTATTTCTGATCTTTAGGAAGGCAAAGGAAAGTTAAACAAGAGGACTGGATCAATGCAGCATTGTTTCCGCTCACAAGGACTTAGAATCACAGGTGTTAAAGCTGGAGCCCTTGATGACACCTGGACGAAGTTCCTTGTTTTATAGCTAGTGGTATCGAGACCTAGAGAAGTTCCTCAGTGTCACTCACACCACTGGTTAGAGGGAGCATCAGGATTAGGATCCAGCTGCTTGAGGCATGATGCTACATTTCCCTCATAGAAAGGAGAGTACATTCCTGTGTCTGTGGAAATTAAGATTTGAAAATGCTTTCTGCTTTCTGTGTCAGCAACTTTGGGAGTGTCTGCCATGCTCAAGAGCCAGCACTTCCCCCACTTTCTTGAGAGCAGCAGTGTGGTGGTGGGCTGGGAGGTGAGGCAACCATGTTAACAAACCTGACCCTTTTCCCTGAAGATTAGGAGTTGGGTTTAGCAATTCCAGTCTGGCCTTGGCTCCCCTTCAACCCTAGAGCTGTGCTGTGGCCATCTTCCATCTGCCGAGTGGGCTAACTGGCACACAGGATGGTCGTTGGTGGAAGAAGAGACAGGAGATGGAGGGACCACACTCTCTGGTCCCAAGGGCTTTCATATTGCAGTGCAGTCCTCTCAGAGGCTCTGCTGCTTTCCTGTCTCTAGGGTCTATGAAACACCTGCATCTCAATATGAAGCGTCCTCCTCGTTTTTCCCCCTAAACTGGTTTGAGTTGAATTAGTGCTGTTACTTGCCACCAACACATTTAACTAACATGGTACCTTCTTATAGGAAAAGAGTCATCTTTAGGAGCTGAACGCACATTTTATTTGCATTAAGTTTAATGGACATGCCGTCACAGGGCACCCGTGCTCTCTTCAGCTCGTTCCAGAAGCCAGCATCATAGCCATCTCTCTCTCTCCCATCCAGTCACTTGCTACATCTAGACGGTTTTTCTTTCATAAGGACTCTCAAATCTATTGCTCTTATCCATAACTAATGCCACTAAATTTAGGACCTTATTTCTTCATGCTGGTCATTTGCAATAATGTCCTAACTGGTTGACTGGACTCTCATCTCTCATTTTCAGTTTATTGTCCCTTCAGATGCAGCTCCTGAAGCTCACTTATTATGACCTTGTCTCTAAGTGTTAAAGTGGCAGGACTTTAGCCACCAAATAGGACAGTGCTGGGAAGGGGCTAAAGTAGCGAATTACTTTGCTATTGTTACACAACAAATTACCATACATTTAGCAAATTACCATACATTTACATTTCTGTATGTAAAACTACACCCAGTTCTGTAGGTCAAACATTCAGCCAACTTGTTGGGTTCTATGCTCAGGGTTGCCAAAGGCCAAAATCAAGACATTGGCCAGACTAGGCTCTTACCAGGAGGCTCTGGGCAAGAATCTTCTAAGCCATTCAGGTTGTCATCGGAATTCAGTGCCTGTGCAGCTTCAGGCCTGAGGTCTCCATGTCCTTGCTGGCTGTCAGCTGGGGGTCACTCTGCTCCAGGAGGCCACCCACATTCCTTCTCACATGGCCCCTCCATCTTCAAAGCCCATCGGGGCATCTAGTCCTTCTCATGCTTCCATCTCTGACTTGCCCTTCTGCTACCAGCTGGAGAAAACTCTGCTTTCAAAGGGCTCATGCGGCTAGATTAGGCCCACTCTTTCTGATCAGTAACCTTAATCACATCTGCAGGATCCCTTTTGCCATATAACGTAGCATAATCATGGGAATGGTATCTCATCATATCCACGGGTTCTACTCACACTCTTGGTGGAGAGATTATACCAGGCCAAGGGTCACTAGGGTCATTCTTAGGATTCTGCCTACCATAGACAGGGTCATGGGTGGGATTGCTCACCTAAGCAATTTGGGAGAGGTCAGGTATATGCAGTGCAGTGCACTGAGAGCATGATCGGTGAGTTGAGTCCGAGGTGGGTCAAGGCAGCAGTGGGGCCAGAATTGGAGCCAACAGCTACACTTTTTCTGCTGTGTGTTTGTGGTGGCAGAAGCAGTATAGGGAAAGAGAGCAGTGGGAGGGAAATGTGCCACAAGGGGAAGGTGGTGGAGAGTTATTTGTTATATAAGCCTTATGAACAGATGGCCCAGTGGATCTAGAAAGAATATTTCTTTTCTTGGGGCAACCAGAGCTCCAGCAGTCACCCTCCTGACCAAATTTTTCAAGAGTTTTCCCGTATTCCTCAGTCTGGCATTCAAAGCCTTCTCTTTACAGTCTCCAAGTTACATTCTGGCCTTATTTCTCACAAATCCACGTAATGCATCTTCTGCTGAGGTCTGGTACATAGTGAAATTGGTAGTGCGGTGGTTGAAGCCAGCTAACTGTTTCCCAAGAAGAATCACAGGGGGTGCTGTTAGTTTGCTGAATTTACAGTGATCTGGGATCTATCTCCAGGCTTTAGGCTTCCACATTTGATTTTGTCAGCACCCTGAAAGCAGGCCATGCCTGGGCTAGTGCTCAAATAGACACTAATGATATATGCCATTTATGTCTCCCTTGCCACATGTACTGATCGTTGCCTCTCCTCCACTGGTTAATCTCTGCTCTGTCTGGAGCTTCCGGCCTCTCAACTTTGGCCCAGGAGGTAGTTCTTCCTGAGCCCTTGCCGAATGCTCCCCTTTTCCAACAATTGTAGCAGAACAAGCTGCCAGTTGGTAGGGCCAGTGCAAAAATGAAAATGTGGCGCTTTTGTTCAAAATGATTAAGAATTTCAAGATGGTGACTGCAGAGTACTGAAGCCAGTGTGGGGTCCGTGTCACTGCACAGGTCAAAGCTCAATAAGCCACCCTCACTTGTAGGGCTTCCCTGCTTCTCCCCACCCTCATTCCTGTTCACATCCACTTAGTAGATTCTCATAAATTGCTTCTGAATGACAACTAAGGATCTCAGATGTGCTGGAATGATACGGAGCTCTCGAAAGTTCTCTAAATCCATAAACATTGCCTTGAGTTAAGTCTAGGCTTAATGCATGCTAGAAAAATGATAACAGATGTGTCTGGTACTTTATGGAGAGAATGGCAACTCAGAATGGGAAAAGTCATCCAGACTTCGAAATATGGAACGCTGATGGGCCAGATCATGGAAGCAGCAAATAGTAGGGAAGGCGAACGACCTAATTTTGGAGCTGCAAGACTTACTGGGAAGGAGGGCAGAGTGAAAAAATGAAAATATAACCCCCACCTAGCAAAAATCAAGGCTTTTACACTTTAGAGACCTGCTTTTTCTAAGGGTGCCAAAGGTATTCTCAAAAGCACCTTGGAGTAGGGTTGGCACGGGGGGGGGGGGGTGGGGTGGAGGAGCAGGAGAGGTGGGACAGAAGTTCTGTCTTTAAAATAATTATCTAATGAGCTTGGATAATTAGCAAGGCTGCATTGTGCCTTCCCCTCCTGGGCCTGACAGGACAGTGAGAATTTATGAAATGGCTGCTGGCAGATGAATGGGGATTGCCTCCGCCATCTGTCTTCCAAATGATCCTGTAGGTACAGCTATTATTTCAGTCAGACACTGGCGGCCAGGCCATTGTTCACAGCCTCTGTGAAGAATAGCGGCTGTCGAGGGTTTGGTAGGTGTTACGGCTTCCCACAGACCCATTTTCAGCCTGTCTGAGACGTTAAAACATGGAGCGGACACAGGGCCTGTGACTGATCAGGAACTTTTAGTGGTCTTTTCCCCTCTCCCCAGCCACTCTACCCCGAAATATGGAATATTTCCCATAGTTCGATAAATGTGCTCGTTTTTCAGCTTTTAATTTTCATCCCTGTATGGACCAACTTGGGTGACATGATTCGACCCCGTGCCTGGTTTGATGTGACATGTGGATTTGAAGCCCCACACATAGCTCTCACCTCCGCACTCCAGAGCACCCTCCTGGCACAGACTCAGAGTTGAGTCTATCCTTCCCACTGTCTGTCCTCCCATCTGGAGCAGGAAATGTCTTTGGAAGGATAGCACCTTGAGAATCAAGTTCAAATGTAGGATCCAATGATCGCTCTTTAAGACAGGTAAATGTGGCAAGAAACCTAGAACTCACTGTCTTTTCAGTGTTGCTTATAGTCTTATAATCTCCCTCTCCAACTCTTCCTATTCTTCCTTTCCCCAACTCTCTACCCACTACCACCATCCTGCTTATTGTAATGCTTCAAAGCAAAGCAAAACAAAACAAAAATCCTTCTCAGCTGCTTCAGCTGCAGGAGGTGTCATACATTAAAAATCACTGTATCTCATTAGACAATGTAAATTAAGTTTCCTCACTTAACTTTGCCAGGAAGAGAATCTGAGTACTGTATGTCAAGTATTGTTGAAATGTCTGTTTTACTCACAATCAACCAAAAGTTTTTTTCTAAGATTTCAGTGGCGTGATAACTTGGGTATCATTTTTAAATTATGCATTGAGATTCAAGTTCAAAGCTATTCCTAACAGGATATGGAGTGTCCAGTGGCTTCCCGTCTAGTGCTCTGTCATTAGAATGCGCATGTGGTTTATCATGAGCCAGACACTTTTGAGAATGAAAGTAGTCCCTCCTCATGATTACAATAGGATGACAGCTATAAATTTGGACTGTCCTGGAAAAACCTGGGCACACAACCTCCTGCCTGTCATGGAAAGGCTGAACGGGAGAAGCATTCATTCATTACCTCCTCTAAATGCCTAAAGCCCTAGCTGAACTTGTCATCCATTGGGCACTTAGTATATTCTGCTTTAAATTTTTATTTCTCTTCATACGGATCTGTGCTTGAGGTTGGGGTCTGAGGTTGGCTCTCTGTGGTTTCAGAGGGAAACCCTACCCCTGCCTCCACCTTGTGGGCGATCCCTCCTGAGAGCTCACTTACCTCCCCTTGGGGTTAAGTACTATATCAGTGTCCCTTTGCTTCTGTAAGAAATTGGCTTGAGCCAATATGAATTTATTATTTTATACTTGTGGAGGTCAGAAGTCCTCAGATCAAGGTGTTGGCAAGGCTGTGTTCCTTCTGGAAGCTCAGGGCACAATCTGTTTCCTTGCCTTTTCTAGCTTCTAGAGGCCATCTGCATTCCGTGTTTTGTGCCCCTTCCTCCATCTTCAAAGCCAGTGGTTTACCATCTTCCAATCGCGCGCTCTCTCTCTCTCTCTCTCTCTCTCTCTCTCTCTCTCTCT